>NW_026652282.1:130424056-130537259 GCF_009828535.3 Hylobates moloch
ATTCCTTTAATGTGGTATGAACAACTTCATCATTTTCTGATACTTTAACTGTTAGAATAAAGATATTTGTGACAAAAAAAAGAAAAAAAAAAAACATGGATTGCAGTGGTAGAGAATAATGATAGGGGCATGGCTATTGATACAGGGCAGTTAAAAAGCATAATATTGAAAAAATTTAATGATAGTATAATTGACCCTTGAACAACATTAATTTAAACTGTGTAGGTTTGCTTATCGGTGGATTTATTTTCAACCAAGTGGTGCATTGAAAACACAATATTTGCAGGATGGGCTATACTGAGGGATGACTTTTTGAATACACGGGGCTGAGTATGGAACTTCAGTATGCATAGAATTTTGTATGCTGGGGATCTTAAACCAATCACCTGCATATACCAAGGGATGCCTGGACATAATAGACGTGGGCATGGCTATTTATCAGTTTAGATTTGAAAACATTACAGCTTGAACTGATATTGTGACAATAAGTATAGGGAGAAGTTGACAGGTAGAAGATGAGCTTGGGAGATAGCACCAATGTGATATGCTGATGGATTAAAAGAATGAGGGAGATAAAGCAATAATGAATGAATCAGTGATTTCTGGCCTTAATGACTGGGTAGATTTTTGAGATCCCTATGAGATGGTCAAGTGGAGAACTTCAAGAATCCATTTGGATCTGAATTTGGAACTTATTAAAGAAAGAAAGGATAGAGACAGCTTTGGGCACTATTAGCATATAGGTGGTATCTGAATCAAGGGAGACAGAATAAGGTCACTTAGGAATAGAGAGAACATAAAGTATGGAGAGGGCTCAAGACATAGCCCTGGAGCACTTCAACAGTCAGAGATCAATAAAAAGGTAGCAATCAGCAAAAAGACCGATACAAGATTGTTAAAATAAGAGAAAGACTGGTGGTTTGACATCATTTTTGCCAAGAGAGGATCATTTCTAGAGATGGTGGCTCATTGTATCTAACAAATCCTGAAGAAGTATATGGTCTGTAATAGTGAAATTAATGCATGAAACTCATGTCTGTTTCCTTCTTACCAGGGCAGTTAGCGAGCTCTTTTCCCCGTGGGCTCCATTTTATCTATGTGATCATTGATAAACGAAGCAAAAATAGAGCCAACAAAAGACTTCAGAGGAGTTGAGTAATATGGGAAAAGCATTTATTCCTCCATAAAATGGCTTATTTTACCTCAAATTTTTATTATGGTAAAAAACATGTAACATAAACTTATCCTAATAACAATGTTTAAGTGTTTGCTATAGTATTGTTGATTATATGTACATTACTGAAGGGTGGATCTCATAACTTTTCTTTTGTTTTACATGACTAAAATTCTATACCCATTGAGCAGTAACTTCCAGTTTTCTCCTTCCCGCTATGAGCCCCTGGAAACTACCATTCTACTTTCTGTTTCTATGAATTTGATTACAAGCATATTTATGAAGTATTTGTTTTTTTTGTGTGATTGGCTTATTTCACATAGCATAATGGCCTCAAGGTTCATCCATTTTGTAGCATATGACACAATTTCCTTCTAAACAAACTGCTTTATAACAAAACAGAAATAAGTTTTTAAGGCTGAATAATATTCTACTGCATATTTCTCCACATTCTTGCCAACACTTGTTATTTTCTGCTTGCTTGCTTGTTTTTTAACAGTAGCCATTCTAACAGGTGTGAGGTGATATCCCATTGTGGTTTTGTTTCATATTTCCATTATAATTAGTAATTTGGGGCATCATTTTCTATAATTATTGGCCATGTGTATATCTTTGGAGAAATGTCTACTCAAGTCCTTTGATCATTTTAAAATCAGATTATTTTTTGTTATTATTGAGTTGTAAGAGTTCTTTATACATTCTGGATATTAATCCCTTATCTGATGTATGGTTTGGAAACATTTTATCCCATTCTGTAGGTTGCCTTTTCACTCTGTTGATTCTCACGTACACTGAGAAAAAGTTTTTAAGTTTGATGTAGTCCCTTTTGTCTACTTTTGCTTTTGCTACCTGTGCTTTTGTTGCCAAATCCAAGTCTTAGTGCACTTTTGTTGTGTGCTTTTGTTGCCAAATCCAAGTCTTAGTGCACATTTTTAACCTAGTAATGTTTCACTAGATATTTGTTTTTACTATATTGCAAAATGAGAACAATTAAGTGAGAAATTAACATTGTCAGTGTACATTTCATCTCTATTGAACAATAACAATGAGATTCGTTTCAGTGTTTGTGTGCAGTGCAGGGTTTCAGAATTCCCTAGCCATTAATTCGTGCTTATCTGGCCTTGTCTAGCACACAATATGACCCACTTAATTAACGGCTCCTCTATGATGATTCAAATAACAACATTTGTTTTACAATTCAGTAAGTATAGTGATCAACGGATTTTTTTTCTGAGAACAAAAGATAAATAATTTATCAAAATTGAAGCCATGAAAACCGAATATTAAAAAGAATGAAGCAAAATTAATATTACTTGCAGATGACAGAATTTGTCTTCTGCAAACTCAAATAATAAAGTGAAAACCTACTAAAAGTAACAAAAATGTTCAGTGAGGTGACTGTCTCCATAACATACAGAAATCAGTAGTTTTTCCATAGATAAGAGATAATTAACTTAAAATATAATTAAAGAAAGCATTCAATTTTCAATAGTCACAAAATGTGAAACACATAGACATAAATGTAATAAGGAATTCATCAGTATTATATGAAGCAAGCTATAAAACTCAGGTAACAAACATAAATAGAACATGAACAAACAGAGACGTATGTTTTATTTTTGAATAGAGGTACAACATAGTCATAGTGCCAATTCTTGCAAATTAAACCATAAATTTTATGCACTAGCATCAAAATTTAAACAACATGAGAGTAAAATTTATGTAAGAAAATAAACATTACAGATTATCTAGGAAAACTCTGAAAATGGAGAGTGATCAAACATATCAGCCTTACAGCCTTACCAGATATTCAGCTTTAATACAAATCTGCAGAAATTAAAGCAATACATTACTGGCTCAAGCATAGACTGACAGATTGTTGTTACTGAAGAGAGTACAGTGACATGATTTCTTGCAAAAAGAGAATTATTTAAAAATAGAAACTGAAGTTACCAGAAACTTTTGGAGGCTCAAGGAAGACAAGATTAAAATCAAACTTCTCAGTTGGCTGATAGCCCAAAACTTAACTAAGGCAACACCTATTATTAAATAAACTGGCAGTCTCCTCTAATGTACTCATAATCCTTCCATTATAATACAACAATTTTTATTTCCTTAGGCTTACATCTATTTTTCACCCTTGTGCTTTATATATTCTTCCACAGTTGCATGACAATGTAGCAACATAAATATGTTGAGAATATTATTGCATGAAAAATTTTGGTTTTGGTTTGTTTATCTTAATAATGAAAAATTCAACAATTCTATATCATTCTGTAGTTAATATGCCATGCTTTATTTTAAAATTTAATGTTGTATAATTGAGTATTCTTCAGGATTTAATTTTATAAACAACATGGAGCTGTGTACTCCTGCTTTCACTTATTCTCTTGTAATACATTGTAATATAAATTGTTTTCTGAAAGGATTGCATCAGTGTAGGTTGTGATATATAACTATTATTTTAAACTAGGTTTTCATACTGTATTTAATTTTCCCAGTTCCATGTGAAAATAGAACTTCATTTTATTTTAATATATGTTGTACAAATTGATAGTGCTGTTCAAATTCTTTCTGTTTATAGTTTTGTTTAAATTATCTTCATATTATTCCCTTGCCCATACACACATTTGTTTATCCATGTATCAGAAATTAACTTAAGTATATCACAACACCCAAGTCTTTTCAAAAACCTGAAAAGCCTTCCCAAGAAGGACAAGTACAAACAAGCCAGACTGCAAGGACTGCAATGAATACCTAACTCTTCAATGCTCAGACACAGACAAACATCCAAAAGCATCAAGATCATTAAGGAAAACGTTACCTCACGAAAGGAACTAAAGAAGACACCAGGGACCAATCTTGGAGAAAGGGAGATACATGACTTTGCAGACAGAAAATTTGAAATAGCTCTTCTGAGGAAATTTTAAGAAACGAAAGATAATCCACAGAGAAGGAATTCAGAATTCTGTCAGATAAATGTAACAAAGAGATTGCAACAATTAAAAATTATCAAGCAGAAATTCTGTACTGAAAAAATGCAATCGACATTCTGAAGAATGTATCAGAGTCTCTTAACAGCAGAGATGATCAAGTGGAAGAAAAAAATTAGTGAGTTTGAAGACAGGCTATTTGAAAGGACAAAGTCAGAGGAGACAAAGGAAAAACAATGTAAAACAATGAAGCACAAATATGGGATCTAGAAAATAGCATCAGAAGGGCACATCTAAGAGTTATTGTCCTTAAAGAAGAGGTAGAGAAAGAGATGGGGGTAGAAAGTTAATTCAAAAAGATAGTAACAGAGAAAATCCCAAACCTAGGGAAAGATGTCAACATCCATGTACAAGAAGGTAGAATACCAAGCACATTTAACCCAAAGAAGACTACCTCAAGGCCTTTAATAAGCAAACTCTCAAAGGTCAAAAACAAAGAAGGGATCCTAAAAGCAGCAAGAGAAAAGAAACAAATAACATACAATAGAGATTCAATATGCCTGGAAACAGACTTTTCAGTAGAAGACTTACAGGCCAGGAGAGAGTGGCGTGACATATTTAAAGTGCTGAAGGAAAAAGAAATCATTACTCTAGAACAGTATATCCAGCAAAGATAACCTTCACACATGAAGGAGAAATAAAGACTTTTCCAGACAAACAAAAACTGAGAGAATTCATCAACATCAGACTTATCTTATAATAAATGCTAAATGGAGTACTTCAGTCAGAATGAAAATGACATAAATGAGCAATAAGAAATCATCTCAAGGTACAAAACTGACAATAATAAGTACACAAAAGACACAGAATATTATGACACTGTAACTGTGCTGTGTAAACTCCTCTTAAGGAGAAAAATTAAATTATGAACTAATTGAAAATAGTAACTATTACAGTTGTATTAATACAAATTTTCAAGTCATAGATGGTACATTAAGATATAAAGAGAAATGACAAAAAGCTAAAAAGCAGAGGGATAATGTTAAGGTGTAGAGATTTAGTTTTCTTTTTATTCCTTGTTTTTTTTGTGTGTGCAAACAGTGCTGTTATCAGCTTAAAACAATTAGTTATAAGACAGTATTTGTCAGCCTCATGGTAGCCTCAAATCAAAAATCATATAATGGATGCACAAAAAATAAAAAGCAACAAATTAAATCTTACCACCAAAGACAATCACATTCATTAAGAGGAAGACAGGATGGAAGAAAAGATGGAACAGAAGACCAAAAAGCAACCAGAACACAAATAACAGAATGTCAGGAGTAAGTCCTAACCTATCAATAATAATATTAAATGTCAATGGATTAAATTCTCCAATCAAAAGACATGGATAGACTGAATAGTTGAGAAAAACAAGATGTAATGATCTGCTGCCTTTTAGAAATACACTTCACCTGTAGAGAGACACATAGATTGAAAATAAAGGGATAAAAAAAGATGCTGCATGCCAATGGAAACAAAAAAAGAGCAAGAATAGCTACACTTATAGCAGACAAAATAGATTTCAAAATCATAAGGCAAGAAAAGGACCATTATATAATAATATAGTGGTAAATTAATAAGAGAACATAAAAACTGTAAATATAAATATACCCAATACTGGAGCACCCAGATATATAAAGCAGATATTATTAGAGAAGAAGGGAGAGGTAGACCCCAATACAATAATAGTTAGAGACTTTAACACCCCACTCTCAGCATTGGACAGATCTTCCAGGTAGAAAATCAACACAGAAACATCAGACTTAATCTGCACTATATGGTACCTATTAGGTATTTACAGAACACTTTATCCAATGGCTAGAGTTATTTTTATCAGCACATGGATCATTCTCAAGGATAGACCATATGTTAGATCACAAACAAGTCTTAAAACATTTCAAAATATCGAAATAACGTCATGCATTTTCTCTGCTCAAAAAAATAAAATAAAACTAGAAATCAAAAACAAGGATAATTCTGAAAACTATATAAACAATGAAAACTAAGCGATATGCTCCAGAATGACCAGTGGATAAATAAAGAAATTAGGAAGGAAACTGAAAAATTTCTTGAAACAAATGGTCACAGAAACACAATATAGTGGGATACAATGAATGCAGTTTTAAGAGGGAAGTTTATAAGTGTATACATCAAAAATAAAGAAAGCCTTCAAATAAACAACCTAATGATGCATGTTAAAGAACCAGAAAAGCAAGAGCAAACCAACCTCAAAATTAGTAGAAAAAAAAATAAACATCAGAGCAGAAATAAATGAATTTGACATAAAGAAAATAATACAAAACATCAACAAAACAAAAAGTTGTTTCCTTGCAAAAGAGAAAACAAAATTCAGAAAACTTTAGCCAGACTAAGAAAAAGAAAAATAAGATCCAAATAAATAAAATCAGAGATGAAAAATAAGACATTACAACTTATATTGCAGAAATTCAAGGGCACATTAGTGGCTACTATGAGCAACTACATGCAAATAAATTGGAAGACCTCAAAGAAACAAATAAATTTTAAGATCCATAAAATCTGCCAAGATTGAACTATGAAGAAATTCAAAACGTGTACAAAAAAAAAAAAAAAAACAATAAGATCAAAGCTGTAAGTCTCCCAGCAGAGAAAAATACGGGGCCAGATGGCTTCACTGCTGAATTCTACCAAACATTTAAAGAAGGAATAATACCAATGCTATTCAAACTATTCTGAAAAATAGAAAAGGAGGAAATACTTATATACTCATTCTATGAGGCCAGTAATACCCTGATAACAAAACCAGACAAAGACACATCAAAAAGAGAAAACCATAGGCCAATATCACTGATGAATATTGATGTGGAAATCTTCAAAAAAAAAATACTAGCAAACAAAATTCAATAATATCCTAAAAAGATCATTCATCGTGAGCAAGTGGTATTTATCCTTAGGATGCATGGATTGTTCAATATATTAAAATCAATTAATGTGATAAATTATGTCAACAGAATGAAGAGCAAAATTCATATGATCATTTGAAGTGATGCTGTAAAAGCATTTGATAAATTCAATATTCCCTCATGATAAAACCTCAAAAAGCTGGGTATAGAAGAAACATACCTCCACATAGTAAAAGCCATATATGACAGACCCATAATTAATATCATACAGAATGGGGAAATATTTTAAATCTTTCTTGTAAGGTCAGGAACACAAGGATACCTCCTTTTACCACTGTGTTATTCAACACAGTACTGAAATTCCAAGGTAGAGAAACCAGACAAGAGAAAAAAATAAAGGGCATCATCCAAACTGGAAAGGAATAACTTAAATTATCTTTGCAGATGATAGGATCTTATACCTGGAAAAACTTAAAGACTCCACCAAAAAACGATTCAAACTTATAAACAAACTCAGTAAAGTTGCAGGATACAAACCAACACACAAAAATTAGTAGCTATATCCTACCAGGAAATAATCTGAAACAATTAGTTCTATATCCTACCAGAAATGATCTGAAAGAGAAATGAATAAAGTTACCGCATTTACAATAGGAACAAATAAAATTAAATACCTAGGAATTAACTTACCCAAAGAAGTGAAAGATCCCTACAATAAACACCATAAAACATTGATGAAAGAACTTAAGAAGACAGAAAAAAAAAGGAAAGATATTCCATGTTCATGGATTGGAAGTATCAATATTGCTGAAATGTCCATAGTACCCAAAGCAATCTACAGATTCAGTGCATAATACCAATAACATACTTCACAGAAATAGAAAAATTAATCTTAATATATTTATGGAATAATGAAAGACCCAGAATAGCCAAAGCTGTCTTAAGCAAAAAGAACAAAACTGGAAGAATCACATTACCTGACTTCAACTTACACTACAGAGCTATAGTAACCAAAGTAGCATGGTATTGGCATAAAAACAGACACATAAATCAGAGGAACAGATTAGAGGTCCCAAAGATAAATTCATACACCTACAGTGAACTCATTTTTGACAAAGGTACCAAGAACATACATTGTGAAAAGGGCAGTCCCTTCAATTAACTGTGCTGAGAAAACTGGATATCCATATGCAGAAGAATGAAACTCTACCCTTATCTGTCATCATATATAAAAATCAAATAAAAATAGATTAAAGACTTAAATCTAAAACCTCAAACTGTGAAACTACTGCAAATAAACTTTGGGGAAACTCTCCAAGACTTTAGTCTCAATAAAGATTTCTTGAGTAATAGCTCACAATCACAGGGAACCAAAGCAAAAGTGGACAAATAGGATCACATAAAGTTAAAAGCTGCTGCCTAGCAAGGAAACAGTAAACAAAGTGAAGAGATAATTCACAGAATGGGAGACGGTATTTGCAAACTGACCATCTGACAAGGGATTAATAATCAGAATATGTAAGGAGCTCAAACCACTCTATAGAAAAAAATCTAATAAATCAACTAAAATGTGGCAAAACACCTGAATAGATATTTCTCAAAAGAAGACATACAAATGGCAAACAGGCATATGAAAAAGTGTTCAACATCGTTAGTCATCAGAGAAATGCAAATCAAAACTACAATGAGGTACCATCTCAAGCATTTAAAATTGCTTTTATCCCAAAGTCAGGCAATAACAAATGCTGGCAAGAATGTAGAGAAAAGGAAACCCTCATACACTGTTGGTGGGACTGTAAATTAGCAACACCACTATGGAGAACACTTTAGTGGTTCCTCAAAAAGCAACAAATACAGCTACCATATGATCCAGAAATCCCGTTGCTAGGTATACATCAAAAGAAAGGGAATCAGTGTGTTGAAAAGATATCTGCACTCCCATGTTTGTGGCAGCACTTTCTAAAATAGTTAAGGTTTGGAAACAACCTAAGTGTCCATCAACAGATGAAGATGAATGGATAAAGAAAATGTGGTACATACAGGCCTGGGATTACTATTCAGCCATAAAAAGAATGAGATCCTGTCATTTGCAACAACACAGATGGAAGTGGAGGTCATTATGTTAAGTTAATGAAATAAACCAGGCACAGAAAGTCAAACATCGCTACAAATTAAAGCAAATGAACTCATGGAAATAGAGTAGAAGAATGGTTACCAGAGGCTGGGAAGTGTAGTGGAGGATGGTGGGGGGGAAGTGGGGATGATTAATTGGTACAAAACATAGTTAGAAAGAATGAATAAGACCTAGTATTTGCTAACACAACAGGACGGCTATAGTCAAAAATCATTTAATTGTACATTTAAAAATACCTAAAGGAGTATACATGAATTGTTTGGAACACAAATAAATACTTGAGGTGACAGATACTCCATTTACTGTGATGTGATTTTTATGCATCGTATGTCTGTTTGAATTATCTCATGTAACCCATAAATATATATGCCTACTATGTACCCACAAAAATTAGAAATACATAAATAGATAAATACAAATATTCATTATTAAACCAAAAACTATACTTCTTATGTCTAATAAAATAACTTCTTTAGCCAGAGTTACTTAAAATTAATTTTATTTTTTAACTTAAATAACTTTCTATACAATAATAGTAATAATGAAAAATAAAGATTTCAGGTACATATACAAAGACAAACAAATTTTTTGATCAAATGTAAAAACAAAGCTAAAAATACCTTTCTATCATGGGAATTTAAGAGGCCAAGTAGAAAGAAGAAACAGAGTAGTTTATATAAAGGATCCTTGAAATCTAGCTGTAACGGTTTATCCTTACCATTAAGAAATATCTAGGAAAGAGCAGCAAGAGAGTTGGCTGTTTTCTAGAAAAAAGATGAATTACCAACACTGATACAAGAATAAATACAATAGAAAACCATGTTAGACCTTTAATTACAAAATTAGTGAGAATTCAAAAATTTATCCACAGAAATGTACCAGCTCATTTTTAGTGAGCACTCTAAGGACAGGCTAACCCTATCTTATACAAATTATTCAAGAGTAGAGAAAGTGAAGAGCTTATTGACACATTTCATTAAGGTAATTCAACTTCTATATAAAATCAGAGAAAGATAAGACAGAAAAATCATCAGTAAATTTTACTAACCAAACATATTTGCGAAACTGACATGGATAATAACACACAATAAGATATAATTTATATAAATTGTGGAAATAATACGAATGCTTGTTTTCATGCATAAAAAGGTATATAATATATAGACTAAAAAAAAAATAGATAAAAGTTGTAATCAAGGATTGCTTGATGCCAGGAATTCCAAACCAGTCTGGACAACATTATGAAACCCCATCGCTACAGAAAAGTTAGAAAATATTAGCTGGGCATGGTGGTTGCTCCTGTAGTCCTAGCTACTTGGGAGGATGAAGTGGGAGGATCGCTTGAGCCCAGGAGTTTGAGGCTGCCGTAAGCTATGATCATGCCAGCGCACTCCAGCTTGGGTATCAGAGCAAGACTCCATCCAAAAAATAAATGAATAAATAAATAAATAAGAAGAAGGCACACGCTAAGTTCAGGAGAGTGGTTAAGCTTGGATAAAGATGGAACTAAATTGGGTTTTGTCTATACATTTATTTTTAATAAATAAAAATCCAAAGCAGTAATTTCAAATGTTAAAATTTGTTCAGTGTAAGTTGGGTTACATGTATGTTTACTGTATTATTTTTTGAGCGTGTCTGCAAGTTTGAGAACTTTTATGAGAATTATGAACACAGAGGGATATATATTTTTGGTCTCTATGACAGAAGTGATTTCAGATGATAACCTAACTACGACAGGTTCAGGGGAAGTTAGAGGAAGATAAATTGGAGGAAGCAAATATAAATAATATCTTCAAGGAGTTTAACTGTAAGAGGATGGGAGAAGAACAATGTAGGAATAGCTGGAGGAGGATGTGGGGTAACAGGGAAGATGTTGTAAACAAGACAGATATTATAACTTTTTTTTTTTTTTTTTTTTTTGAGATGGAGTCTCGCTCTGTCACCCAGGCTGGAGTGCAGTGGTGCGATCTTGGCTCACTGCAAGCTCCGCCTCCCGGGTTCACGCCATTCTCCTGCCTCAGCCTTCCGCGTAGCTGGGACTGCAGGCGCCGCCACCAGACCCGGTTAATTTTTTTTGTGTATTTTTAGTGGAGACGGGGTTTCACCGTGATCTCGATCTGCTGACCTCATGATCCGCCCGCCTTGGCCTCCCAAAGTGCTGGGATTACAGGTGTGAGCCACCGCACCCGGCCTTATTATAACATGTTTTATGCGGACAGAAAAGATGTAGTAACGAGGAAAATAGATTATTTAAGAGAGAGAGGGGGAAGAATTGCCAGATGACCTCAAATCAGTGAAGGTGAAATTTACTACAGTAAATAGGTTAAACTATTGTAATGGGAGAGAAGACAGAGTATATGGTCCCAGCTGCAGATAACTAGATAAATAATTATAATGGGGGGTTTGTGGAAGTTCACTTTTGATTGCTTCTTTTTTTGTTAGCAATGTGGAAAGATACAGAATAAAGTGGAAGAGAGAAAGGTGATCTTTCTTTTAGAAAACCTTAAAGGATCACTTGAGAATTGGTGTTATAAATTTAAAGTGACATAAGTTGGCAAGGTTAGGTGTTTTTCTCCCCCTACGTCCAGCTGCATGAGGGTGGAAAGGGAGTAGTGTTAACTGAACAGGGTTTTTGTTTTTGTTTTAGTTTTTCCTCACTGGATACACGGAGGGAGACCGGAACGAGATTGAAAGCATATGCCAGTGAGTCATTATAAAGACAGAATTTAAGCTGAGTAATGAAGGAAATAAAAATGTGCGTGGAGTGAAAGAGAAGAAAAAGGTGGAAGATCAATGAATTAAAGGTCTCAGGGAACACTAAAGATGCTTGGAGATTGGGGGTAGAGGGCGTGAGCTGGAAAAAGAAGAGCAGTTATTCAAAGATGAGACTTTTGAAATGGAGATTATAAAAAAAATTCAGGTCATTGGTAATGACAACGTCTAGAAATGATTTTAGGAATGATGGTTGAAGTGAAGTGGGAGGTAAGACCTTTCAGAAGAGAAGAGTAGGTTGAGAAACTACTAGTGTAGGGTATTGAAAATATCATCCAGGAAGAAATTCAAAAATCATCCAAAATTATGAAAGGAGTAGTAGCGCAATGCGTGAGAGGGAGCCACAAGATTAAAACTCTGAGGAATGAGGAGAAATGACTCAGAAGTAGATGACACAATAGGGAGGGGTAATGAGTGGCAGAGTCTAAAGGTGGAATTCAGTGCTGGGATCTATTAGGAAGCAGAAGGGAAAAATGGTATTCTCCACCTGCAGGCTTAGTGGGATGAGACATGTAAGAGAGGGAAGCACCCATAACATGAGAGTCCTGTAGCGGAAGTAGTGTCCTCAGAGAACAGCCAGGTTACAGTTCGAACAAAAAGGAGAAGGGAGCTTTCAGAGAGGAGCTCAAGGGTATAGGATATGTTATGGATAAATGACTATGAATTCCAGAGGGGAAGGGAATAATTTCAGGATTTGAGCTGAGGTGAGAGGTAAGGGCAGAAAAAGATGTATAGAGCCATTTGGGGAATCAAGTTTAGGTGACAAAAACTGTGTATTTTTCAGTTTATATAAATATATATAAAGGGGAGTTTATTAAGTATTAACTCACATGATCACAAGGTCCCACAATAGACCGTCTGCAGGCTAAGGAGCAAGGAGAGCCAGTCTGAGTCCCAAAACTGAAGAACTTGGAGTCCGATGTTTGAGGGCAGGAAGCATCTGGCATGGGGGAAGACATAGGCTAGGAGGCTAGGCCAGTCTCTCTTTTCACATTTTTCTGCCCTGCTTATATTCTAGTCTCTCTGGCAGCTGATTAGATTGTGCCCATCCAGATTAAGGGTGGGTCTGCCTTTTCCAGCCCACTGACTCAAATGTTAATCTTCTTTGGTAACACCCTCACAGACACACGCAGGATCAATACTTTGCATCCTTCAGTCCAATCAAGGTGACACTCAGTATTAGCCATCACAAACTGTCTGCTGCCATAGGCCTTATGTAAAAATTTTGAGTTGTGAAAATAAGCTCCCTGTACAGATAGGACAAAAGGTCAAATAAATTCTCTTTACCTTTCGAAGAATCATGGCTCTAGTGATAGTATCAGTTATTATTAACACTGACACAATGTCAAGGGACAGAGTTCTCAAAATTCCCATAAATATTGAAATTTTCTAAAAAGCAATAAAATATGCAGGCAAAAATGATAGTACTATAAACTGAATATCGGTTACTAGAGAAATTTTGTAAAGGGAAGATTTGAGTGGAGACAGATCTAGATTCAGGTGCCAGCTTCACCACTTACAGGCTGTGTGACCTCGTCCAAGACATTTAACCTCTATGAACTCTAGCTTTCTTAGATGTAAAATAAACATGATTATAATACCTACCTTTGAATATTTAACCACTATATAATGTATATAAAATACAAAACACAGTTTTTGACACAGGTGCTTGGTAAATCTGAGCTATAATTGTTGCCATAGGGCTTTTAGAATAAAATTAGATACCAGGTAAAAAGTTGGGTTTGAAGACTTATTAGGCCCACCTACACACTTAGCAGCTAATTCTTACATAAGTTCTTACAGTCTGGGCTGGGCGGACAGAATCATGACCATCCTGATTGCTGCTGCCCATTACCTCTGTCTTGAAGTGGCTCTTTCACAACCAACCCTACATATGTGATGTCCCCATACCCCATAATCAACTCTAGCTTCCAGCAGCCTCTACGTGTCTCATTCTTCCCCTCCACCATGCTGACCAAATCCTAGTACTTAATTCTAATTTTTATCCCTTAATGCCTTGAAGAATGTAATTTAACTTGCCTTGTTTTTTTATAAACCTATAAAACAAGAATAACATTTCTATAACCACTGCTCACACATGGTGAAAATTAATGAAATAAAATGTAGACTATGCTTCTGAGATAATTCTAAATGTCAGAGAGCATTAAGTTATTTAGAAGAAATACAGTTTTAAAAATATAAAGATAGTAACATCGCATTGCTAGGCTGAATTCATTGTCAAAAATTATTTTCCTTAAAGCAAAACCTGCATGCATTAATTCACATAATCTTAGGAATAAATCAACAAACTATAGATTATTTGAGTTGGATGGAAGTTTTGAGATTATCTGGTTCAGTTCCGGTATGTTGGCATGAAAACTGGGGCCACAAGAAGGGATGGGACCTCCCTAAGTTCATGCAGCAATTTAGTGGAAGTGCCAGGAAAATTCCCACTGTGTCGCTGTGAAATAAAACAAAAGTTTTCTTCATCAATATATCCCTAGGCAATTAACTTGACTCCAAATCTCCCAGTGGTAATCTTTTGACGTTAGTTCAGTGTTGCAGAAATATTATTCTATCAATAATTCCAAAATGTAGAAAAAAGAAACAGCCCTGGCATCCCATATCCCACCACCTTCCAAACATCTCAACAGAACAAGAACTACATTTAATAAATGCCAGAGTAGGAAGACAATATGATGTTCATTTTCAGCAATATAATCTAGACCACAGAAAGTTGTGGTTACCCAGCAAAGACAAGGTAAACTTGTTGCAAGAAACCAAAATGTATTGCCTCCTTCTTCTCAGTCATGACAATTATGTAATACTTGAAAACACTTATTTCTTCAATGATCTGTGGCTTTGGTTTACCATAAATGTGAAAGAATAATGAGACTATTAATCTTCATTACCCTAATAGTCCTCAAAATCCTATTAGTGTAATGAAGACAGAAACTCTTCCAGCTTCTTCACGTGGTTATGGTCTTTGCCGACCTGAGAAGCAATATCAGCCCCTTTCCACAGTGGTGCTCTCTTACTTCTCTTAAATAGAGGAGGTTTTCTGAAGGGAGGAAGTAATTGCTTGAAATTGAGACTGATGCCCACTAGAGATTTTATACTCTAGCCTGAAAGTTGCAGCAAAAATATATCTGTGAAGACGTTCAAAAAACAAGCAAGATATCTACTATGTATGCCCCAAAGAAAACACTTATTTTGGAAGAAACTTTTTGGTAAATGTTTAAAATATATTGAGAAACCCAATTGATGAGATTCATTAGATTCAAATCAGATTACTTTGATAAATCATATTACCATATCATAGAAGAAATAGTTTATTTATTTCCTAGTTATTCATTTCCTAGTTCACAATTGCCATGAGGAAAATAAATCTACTAGATGAATTAACATAGACTGTACTGGACAAATCTGATAATCTTATAGAAACTATATGGAAACACACAGGGTTGTTTATTCCTTGGCCTCAGAAGCCTTCATTGACCATTCATTGTGATTTAACAGAGACTCATAATACTAAATACATTTCTCAGAAAGGTGACAAGTTACTGTTACAACACATATCAGGTATATACGAATATATACGTGAGTTCACCTCCAAAAGTAAACTAAATAAAAATTGGATCACCCAGTGGGGAAAAAGAGAAATCAGCTTCCAGCCTCAATCATAAATATCATTGGGACACATATTTCCAATCTCATGGAAATACCAAGCTCTGCTCCCCATCCTTCCTTCTGCCGTTACCAATTTTGGCTGTAGAAGACATTTCTTTACCAAAACCCTTAGATACTGTTGACTTGGCATTTAAGGCTCATAGTAATCTGCTTTCCATACCCTTAAGAATAAGTCTCAGCTGTCCTCTGAATAACGAAAGAACAGTGGTTTTTAAGTTTGGTTACACAATAATATTACCTGAAGCACTTTAAAACCCCCTAATGAGTGGGCCTCCCCCTAGACAAATTAAATGAAAAGCTAAAGGTAGTACCCCATCTTGGATTTTTTTTTTTATTATTTTATTTTTAAGACAGAGTCTTGCTCTGTCATCCAGGCTGGAGTGCTGTGGCGCGATCTTGGCTCACTGCAACCTCCGCCTCCTGGGTTCAAGCGATTCTCCCGCCTCAGCCTCCTGAGTAGCTGGGATTACATGTGCTTGCCACCACACCCGGCTCATTTTTGTACTTTTGGCAGAGACAGGGTTTCACCATGTTGGCCAGGCTGGTCTGAAACTCCTAACCTCAAGTGATCCTCCCAAAGTTCTGGGATTACAGGCGTGAGCTATAGCATCCGGCCTTGCCCGGCTTTTTTAAAGAGCTCTCTAGGTGATTGTAATTTGTAAAGAATGTTGAGAATCCATGTAATAGTGTACCTTGTGCAGGCCTCTGCAGCTTCAGAGCCTTGGAAGAATGTGTCCTGCTTCCCATTACCTGCAACCACACCTGACACAAATTCCTAAACTAAATAAGCCCGTGGATGTCTCTGAAGTGCATGGTTCCTTTTACTATTATTTTACTTTTTGTGTACATTGCAAATGGATGATAACCACTGAATGGTCACAGAATCTAGACAGAACAGGACATTCACTCAAACAGGTGGAATATAGCCAGGGGTAAAGCAGATGGATATGGAAGGAAGCCCAAAACTTTCTCCAAAAGTGACAGCTGAGAGTGGGTTTGGGGATCATCCAGTTTTGGTTAATATTGGAGGAACCAGAGTAGCCCACAGATGACACTAAGACTCCTTCGTCTCTGGGGAACAAAGCTTATACTAGGATTAGGATGACGCAGCTGAGGCACTCGACTTGGGCACAAAATGTAGGGACCATCAAAACAACTCAGTAATCAAGGAGAATCTTTTTAGTGCAATATTTTAAAAATTCTAAATCAATAAAAAAAATTCATGGTGGACACAAAATTTAAATAGATCCAGCACTTTCGCAATTCACTCACTTGCCTCACCCTAACCTGGGCCCTTTGAGATTCTGTCACCCTAGTCCCAGCCCTGGTAAAAACTCATCCAGGCCCCAGAAACACATGTAACTGAGAAGAAACTGCTCTCATTCAAGAGAAAGGTAGTAGGACCCCCTTCTACCCTAATTCATCAAGAGATGGCTAAGAATGGAAGAAATTGTACTCTGTGTTTCTTACCTGTAACTGGTGAGAAAAACAACTGTCCCCAACCTAAAAATAAACATGAAACCTCACCATGGTCCTCCCAGTATAAATCAAAAGGCTTTGAAAGGGGAGGAAAGAATGAGGAGGCCCGGGACAAAAATTCCCCAAGGCCTTTCTCATTTGTGGAAAAGGAGTGAAAGAACAGGAGGGAAAAGATAGAGGGAGGTAGATATTTGCCTGTTGCTTGACTCTTTACAGTTGAACATTTTGATAGCCCTTTTTTCCAGACCAATCATCTCTAAAATTATTCACTAATGGTTCAATTTCAGGCATCCAGCAGCTTTGGGAGAGAGATAGAGATGGAAAATTTTCAAGGTCTCCCCATGAGGTGCTCATGAAAATAACAGAGTTATGAATGAATAAATGAACAAATGGATGAATGGGTGGACACACGCTGTGTCTGTATTAGAATAAAATCTGTTCTCTATTTTTCAAGGTCACACAAAAAGATATGGTGTGTCTACAGTAAGAACCCTGGCCTGTCAATTCATTATTGGTTAATTCTCAAAACGTGTCATATAAAATAAAATAGTAACATCAAGAAAAATATTAAAGAAAGATATATATGGGGAAAGAGGATTTTTGTTTTATATTCTGCTTGGTTGCAAACTTAATAAGTATTTATTTTACAATTAAAACTAAATAAGAATAAGAAAAAACTGAGATTCTGACATAAAAAGTAGAAAGTAAACAAAAGTCATTGCCATAAGCATGACAAAATAGTTTTAAAGTATAAAATAAACATTTGAAAGTGTAATCAAATAAATATAAAACTAAATAGTAATGACATGCCCTATGTCATCTATTAAATTATGAAGGCTACAAAACCATAATGATGCTTAATGGTGGATAGGTATTATGAAAAGTGTACCAAATCTTGCTGGTGAGACTGTAAATTAGTATAAAATTTATGAATTTATGGAAATAAATATCAATCTATAGCAGCCTTCAAATATTCTCAAGTATTATGACACTGAAATTACACTTTGGAGACTACATAATAAGGAAATAATCGGAAGTATGTATATACATTAATTAATGAAGATGCTCCTCCCAGCACTATTTCATAAATTCAAAATTATGGTGAAAATATAAAAGTTCAAAATTGTATTAAAAAAACTGAGAAGAATTTAAACATTTAAGTATAAAGAAATAAGTTAAAATAAATATGGCACATTCATATGATCACTTAAAAGACAGACCTTTAAATTTTATTTGAGAAAATATGGGGAAATGATTATATGATATAAATGGGAATAAAGCAAAATACAGAATTATACATCTGATTTATTCTAAAAGAAAGATTGGAAAATAGTAAATTAAAGTGGAAAAGTTATTATATCTAAATTATATAAATATACATTCCAAAGATTCAACAATGAGCTTATTAAATATTCAGAGTCAAAATGTAAATGATACATAATTAGATTCTTATAAAGAAATGCATTCTGGGATTATTATACCTCTGTCTTTATTCTTTCCATACACCCTCCTGTAACTTTACCCACAAAAATGTCCTTGTGGCTGGGAGCCAGTGGCTCATGCCTGTAATCCCAGCACTTTGGGAGGCTGAGGTGGATGGATCACGAGGTCAGGAGTTAGAGACCAGCCTGGCCAATATGGTGAAACTCCATCTCTACTAAAAATACAAATTTAGCCAGCGTGGTGGTGCATGCCTGTAGTCCCAGCTACTCAGGAGGCTGAGGCAGAAGAATCACTTGAATCTGGGAGGTGGATGTTGCAGTGAGCTAAGATTGTGCCATTGCACTCCAGCCTGGGCAACAGAGAGAGACTCTGTCTAAAAAAAAAAAAAAAAAAAAAAGTCCTTGTGAATTGTGATTTACTGCCTCTATGGCAGATAAAATAGCATCTCCCTTATAAAGCCATAATTGAACTACTATCTAAGATAGTCTCCACTTATCTTTATCAAAATTGCATTTATAGGACAAAATATCACTTTTTTAGGAAAAAAATTGTTTGTAAAAAGTGTCTTGTATTAGACAGTGACCAAATTCATTCAATAAACATATTTTTTGAGCATCTACTTTATACTTTGTGCTGTTTGGCACTGAGCATTTAATGACAAACAAGGCAAGCAACGCTTGAAGTCATCAATCATAAAGTCTATTTGAGGTGACAGATAATTTTAAACACTCACAAAATACACAGATAATAAAAATCAGGTTATTGAGAAAAAATAACCATGAGTTGTGGGGAAAGAAGAAACCTCCTTTAGTACTTTACACTGCATAGCCAGGAAAGGCATTAGTAAATAGATGACTTTTTTATTGAGACCTAAATGGTAAATGAAAGCCTGCTATACAAAGATTCTAAAAGAAAAAGTTCCAGGCAAAATAACAGCTGGTGCAAAGACCCTGAGGCAAGAAAGTTTGCATAGCCTCACACTGTCAAGGAAGTCAGTAAGACCTGAATGGTTAGTGAACTATGGAGGAGATAGTACAAGATGTAGATGGAAACAGGAAATGACGAGATCACGCAGAGCTTTGTAGTCCATGTTAGAAATTGAAGTTTTACATTAAAATTAGTGGGAAGTCACAGAAATGTTTTAAATTGGTGAAAAATTTGACATATATAATTTTAATCACTTTGTCTACTGTTGGGGGTGTGGATCGCAGCAGAAGAGAGAGATAAGAAATTGTTTAGGAGACTTGAAGTAATGCAAGTGTGATATAATCATGGCTTAGATGAAGGTGTAGGAGTGGAGATGAGAGACAGTAAGTAGATGGATGTAAGATATACTTTGAAGTGAGATCCAGTAGAACTTTTTAATGGCTAAAGTTGTTGGAGCCAGGTTGGGCGATGAGGGAAGGGAAGGACAACATGACCTCAGCTATTTCCTCAGCAGGTTTTGGTGGTTTACCTCGTGTGACCCAAACCTTCATTCCTGAGTGCTCTGAGAGCTTCTTGGTCTGGGTTCGCTGCACTTGTCCATTCATAGTTACAATGGGGCAAGAGAGTACAAGGAGGTATCCAAGCGGATCACTTGTGTTTCACATATAACCCCTTCTGGCTCCAATGGAGAAAAGCAGCCCTGCCTCATCCTGATGATCAGAATCAGTTATATATTCCCATGTGGTGATTCCTCTTCTCATCTGCTTCTCCTTGGGCACAGGAGTACAAAGTGCCCTCATGGCAGCCATAAATTGTTGTTACTTGTTTCTCCTGGCAAGAATGTGTCCCTTTGTGAACAAGACCCTCCAAACTCTAGAGCTTTAAGTTATAAGGATATGAAGCACACAATTTCCTGGATCATTGGTAATGGTGGTGTGGGGCCAATGCTGTTGCCAAACTTTGTTTCCAGACACATATGCTTTCATAATGGAGACACAGTATCATATAGAGGCTGCTGATTTAATAAATCCACTAAAATACACTGCATTTAAAAGGATGACATCCCATTCATTCAGACTGTTTCTCCTGACTGGGCACTTCAGTTGCATTTTTAGAAAGTAGTTCCAGTGTTCTCTGAGGTCAGCTGTTTCTGGATGGTGTGTTATGTGATATGGTCAGTGGAACCTACGGCCATGAGCCCACTCCTGGACCTCATTTTCTGTGAAGTGGGCAGTCTGGTCAGATGCTGTGCTGTGTGAGATACCCAGTCTATGGATCAGGAATTTTATAAGCTCACAGATGTTAAGTGCTGGCTGAGGCTCTATAAGCAGGAAAGGCAAACTCATGGCTAGATAAGTATCTATCTTTGTGAGAATCAACTTCTGGCCTTTCCAAAATAGAGGGGCCCAATGTGGTCAGCCTTGCCACCCCAAGGTCATTTGGTCTCCTTGAATAATGGTGTCATAGTGGGGGCTCAGATTTGGTCCATGTTGCTGACAAGTTGGACATTCAGAGACAACAATAGTTAGGATGGTGGAAGTTTATGCTGTTGAACACACATACAGTCTGCATCTCCGCTACCATGGCCATTCCATTCGCGTGCCCATTATGATACTTCTGGGGTCGCTAACGAGAAAGGCTGGTAAGGTCAACTGGTCAAGTCATTTCATCAACTTAGATTGCAGTACCTATCTGTAGTAATGCTTTCTGGTGAACATTAAAATATTTTCACACTTTTATTCCCTCCCATATGTCTGTCCACATGCCTATTCCATAGACCTCATTGTCTTCAGTTTTCTAGTGCTTGTCTTTCTAGGCCCCAGATTAGAAGGCCAGGCCATTGACCACTGGCCATTAATCTATATATTCTCACCTCAGGCCCCTTCTCCTTCTACACAAAGTAGATAACCAGGGTGCTAGAACTGAAGCTCTTACCATCAAGAAGATTTTTATCTTCATTAAATTTCAGAGCCACTCCTGAATGTGGTTACAATGTGGCCACTGTCAATTTTTCCATTTCATTCATGTAGCATGCTGACCCACCTGTAAATTAAGCTCAGAGTTTTTCTTCATTCAGTCAATAGTACAGAAGCCCTTATATGTCTATGGGTGCAAACCAGGGAGGGGACACTGGTACAACTCTTTTGGGTAGCAAGAATTCTAGTCTTCCAGCTCATGCAGCTTATTTGTGCTCTCTGATCCTGCTTGGGTTCAATTTAGTCCATTTCCTAATGGCCTGTTGCTAGATATGTCTGACTGTATAATTTGTTGGGTTCAATAGAACTCAGCCCTAGAGCAGTTCTGAATACATGTTCACTTGGTGACACATGGTGAAATGTTATGCCTCTGCCAGGGTCCAGCAACACTCCAAGGGCTGTTTCTTAAAACACGTGTAATTCTTTGCTATGAATAGCATAGCTCTGTTCCAGAATACCAAGGGGTTATATTGTGAATATCCCACTAAAACATATACTCCAAACTGCATCCTTTCCCAAAACTAATATTTCCAATACAACAAGGTTTAACGAATTATATGGCTCAAATGACAAGAATGATTGCAATGTGGTCTGGACTTGCTTCAGTGCCTTTTCCTTCTTGGCCCCACTCAAAGCTGGTAGATTTCCATATTATCAAATATAAGAAGAGGAGAAATTGCTCAGGTGTGGAATTCTCGGCCTCTAGAATCCAAAGATGGCTACCTAGTGCTGTGTTTCTTTCTTTGTAATGTGAGATTCACAATGGATGCAGTAATGTGCCTTTTACTTCGGAGCAAATATCCTAGAACATTCCTGACTACTGGAAACCTCAAAATTTCACAGAAATTGCAGGTCTCTGGAACTTAATAGGGTTCATTTCCCACCCTCTGAAGTACATGTGTCTTAACAAAGCCTTCAGTCTATTTGTCACTTCTTGCCTGTCCTGTCCAACCTACATGATGTTACCAATGCAGGAAATCAATGTGATGTCCAGGTGGTCCAGATCTTTTCAAATTATATTACCACGGAGGGCAGGAAAATGTTAAGCCACAGAAATAAATGAGATTACTTATAGAAAAAGCATAGAGAGGGAGAGAAGAATGTGACCCAAGATAGGGTTGAGAGAAATTTCAACATTTAGAAGATGCAGAAATAATAACAAGTAAATTGAAAAAAGTAACCAGTAAGAACAGGAGAAAACCAAGATACTACATTGTTAAAGAAGCTCATAGAAAAAGGAGAGTGTGATTCCTTGTTTGTCTTGCTCAAAGAGTTCAAATAAAGGTAGAAAAGGGTCCTCAAATTATGTAATTTGTGCTATAGACTAAATGTTTGTGTCTCCCCAAAAGTCACATATTAAAACCTAACCCTCAATATGATTTGGAGGTGGGGCCTTTGGGAGGTGACTGACTCACAAGGGTGGAGAATTCATGAAGGGGATTAGTGCCCTTATAAAAGAGATCCCAGAAAGTTTTTTTTGCCCCTTTTGCAATGTGAGGTTACAACCAGAAGATGGCTGTCTATGAACCAGGAAGCAGGTCCTCACCAGACACTAAATCTGCTGGCACCTGGATCTTGGACTTCCCAGTCTCCGGAACTGTGAGAAATTTCTGTTGTTTATATGACACCAAGTCCACGACATTCCATTATAGAAGCCTGAATGAACTAAGATATTCACTATGACTCCTTTTTTTTTTTCCTTTCACTGTCAAGAAACTTAAGAGCTATGTCTGTGCCCACTTACAACTGTGAGCAGCTATTTACTTAGTTTATAGGCTATGCCAAGCATTGGACAAGATATATTGATCTGACACAAAATGGGTAACATCCTCTCAAGTTGAAGTCCATCATCAACAATGTATCAGGAAACACAAACCATGACAGATAGAAGCGTGGGGACTTATGGGAAGAGAAAAAGAAACACCTAACTCAGCCTTAAAAGCAGACATGGAATAGAGACAGGGAAGGCTTCCTATAAGAGGCAACTCTTGAACTTAGTTGGTCTCTGCTCTAACTTGGTCACATTTTTCACTATTTATGTGTGAATTAGCCTTAAGTCATTTTGGAAATAATCATGGCAGACATTTTACCGAAAACAATTTCTCTAGCACCTTTTGAGTGTTGCAAGCCAGATTATGTATGTACTAAGTAAAATACTTTCCTGAGTTGACACCAGGATATTTGGTGCTAACCTGGATCTTATTTTCATAATCCATTTTCTTCATTAAACTTATTTTAACACAGGATGGTCAGTGTCATAATAATCACTCCCACTATTCGCTTCAGGAGCTTTTAATTTGGCACCACAGGAGTGTGATTCCTCACCGCCCCCAACTCCCCCCCACCATTTCTCCTAAAGGCAGTTAAAAATAAATAGAAAAGTCATCATTGAATAAAATGCTATTTTTGGAGGAAACAGAATCCCAATAGTGTTAACTGTATACAACTAGGAACTATAAAGGTTTCTGCAGATAATGGACACTCACATACGTCCCTAGATGTCACAGGAAAATGATTTCCTTGTTTAAATAAACTGCTACCTAACACTTGCCTTCCCCTTTTCCTTCAACATTTAAAAGAAGAAAGGAAGGGAGAAGACAAGGAAGTAAGGAGGAAGGCAGGGAAGGAAGTTAAGAGAGGAGGAAGCTATTTTCATCAATTCTTGCTATGTTCTTTCTCCATGTCATGTAGAAGTTATATCTTATGAAACACAAACATTTATCTTACATTTCAAATAAAAATCACAATAAGCATGGTTACTGAGATGAGAAACATGGAATACTATGGGGTGCTTTCCATCCTCCCACCAAAGCCTGTCCTATAGGGATCTCTACTCTTTAAGTATTTGGAGACCCCTGTGATCATCATCCAGTCTTAACATACCCAGCCTGAAGATTTCTACATCTGCCCATCATTTCTCACATGTATCTTTAGATCTGAAATCATTATGGAGATGATCAGTTCTCTAACCTTTGGAGAAATGTAGATTGCAAATTTTGTTCTTCATTAGTCTGTTTCAGATGACCCTCTATTTAGCTCCCACAGCACCCTATAATTACTCTTCCCAATACATTCGTCTCCCTGAATTCTATCTATTTACATCTTGGTGATAATCACCAAAAAATTTTTAACTCTTGGTATTCATCACAAGTTTACCATATCCACGAGGCCATGTACTGTTTCTTATTCACTTCTTTATCCCTTTTATCTATCACAGTCTGAGTACATAATATTCATTCAATAAGTATTTAGTAAATAAAGAGTAGAAAGAAAGAAGGAATTTGACTGAAGTAGCATTCAACCATTAAGACTTCCTATTCATATCCCTCTGGAGGTTTATCTGAGTTTGCCACCTGTTGTAGGAAGAAATCTAAATATATGTTCCCAAGATTTCTATCACCTGGTTATTCAATCTACCATTAATCCAGGTACTGCTACAAAGGGACTTTGCAGATATCATTAAGTTTGCTAATCGGGTAACCTTAAAATAGGGAGACTATCCTAGATCCAGGTGGGGTTAATGCAGTCATATGATATAAGAGGAAAAGGAAAGCCAAAGAAAGTCAGAGAGATGTATCAAAAGAAGAAGTAGAAAAGATGCAGCAGCAGGGGAAATCAAAGAGATTCCAAATGTGAGAAGGCTTTGGTGCATGATTGATGGTTCTGTGATATAGGGGGCTATGTGTGAGAAATGAAGAAAGTTATTTATTCCTAGTTGGCTGAGGTTATCATGATAGGCATTGGATTTTGTCATTTTTTTTTTTTACTGCATTCGTTGATACAATCTTGTGTTTTTTTCTTTTTTTTTTTAATGTACTTTAAGTTCTGGGATACATGTGCAGAATGTGCAGGTTTGTTACAAAGGTAACCTTGTGCCGTGGTGGTTTGCTGTACCTATCAACCCGTTATCGAGGTTTTAAGCCCCGGATGCATTAGGTATTTGTCCTAATGCTCTCCCTCCCCTTGTCCCCACCCCCCAACAGGCCCTGGTGTGTGATGTTCCCCACTGTGTGTCTATATGTTCTCATTGTTCAGCTCCCACTTACGAGTGAGAACATGCAGTGTTTGGTTTTCTGTTTCTGTGTTAGTTTACTGAAGATGATGGTTTCCAGCTTCATCTATGTCCCTGCAAAGAACATGAACTCATCCTTTTTATGGCTGCATAGTATTCCATGGTGTATATGTGCCACATTTTCTTTATCCAGTCTATCATTGATGGGCATTTGGGTTGGTTCCAAGTCTTTGCTATTGTAAATAGTGCTACAATAAATATACGTGTGCATGCGTCTTTATGGTAGAATGATTTATAATCCTTTGGGTATATATCCAGTAATGGGATTGCTGGGTCAAATTGTATTTCTGGTTCTAGATCCTTGAGGAGTCACCACACTGTCTTCCACAATGGTTAAACTAATTTGCACTCCCACCAACAGTGTAAAAGCATTCCTATTTCTCCACAGCCTCACCAGCATCTGTTGTTCCCTGACTTTTTAATAATCGCCATTCTAAGTGGTGTGAGATGGTATCTCATTGTTGTTTTGATCTGCAGTTTTTTTCTCCCTAACCTTGTTGATATTGTGGATTACATTAATTTTTCAAATGTTGAATCAGTGTCAAATACTTGGAACAAAACCAATTTGATCATAGTGATTATTCTTGTTCATAATATATGATATTTATATTGCCAGATTTTATTTTCTAAAATTTTGTTGAGAAATTTTGCATCTATGTTACACACGTTGGCCTACAGTTTTCTTTCTTTTTTCATGCTGTTTTTGTTTGGCTTAGGTACCAGGATAACACTAGTCTCATAAATGTATCTTCCTCATCAATTTTCTGAAAAATATTGTATACCTATTGAGTTAATTTGTCCTTCAATATTTGATAAAATTATTTTGTAAACCATCTGGGCCTGGAAACATCCTTTATAGAAGTATTATAATTGCAAATTTAATTTCTTTAGTGATTATAAGATTATTCAGAGTTACTGTTGCATTTGATTTGCATTTCAGTAGTTTGTGGTTTGCAAGGAATTCACCTATTCTCAGTTGACAACTTCTCTGTGTAGAGTTGTTTGTGATATTCTGCCTTTATCTTTTTGAGCTGCATGGTCTGTAGTGATATTGCTTTTTTCCATTGTTGATATTGGTATTTTGTATCTTCTGTTAGTATTGTCAGTGTTTTCCTTAGTTTGTCAATTTTGTTGATGTTTTTTAAAAATCAGCTTTTGTTTCACTGACTTTATTGCTTTTTTGTTTTCAATTTTACATATTTTTGTTCTTATTTACTTTCCTCTACTTTCATAGGCTTTATTTTATTTTTATTTTCCTGTTTTTTTTTTTACATTAGAGAATTAGATTACTGATTTGAGTGTTTCCTTCTTTCTAATGTAAGAATTTAGTGTTATAAATTTTCTCTGTTTTAGCTGCCTGCAAAACAATTTGATGTGCTGTATTATAATTATTATTGGACATTATATATTATTTTGGTTTTTTCTTGAGAACTCCTCTTTGACTCAGAGATTATTTAGAAATGTGTTATTTATTTATAATCTTTAGTTTTCTTCATACACTTAAGGGATACAAGTACGGATTTCTTACATACATATATTGTGTAGTGGTGTTGTCTGAGCTTTTGGTATAACTGTCACTCTTCAAGTTGTAGAGTGAACATTGTACCCAATAAGAAAGGTTATTTATTTTTCAAGTGTTTAAAGATTTTTCTTTCATCTTTCTGTTATTTATTTCTAGTTTGAGTCCACTGTGGCTAGAGAATACACTCTGTATAACTTTGGTAACTTTTCATTTGTTGAGGTTTGCTTAATGGCCAAGGAGATTGTCTGTTTTGGAGCATGAGATTTCTACATCTGCTGTAACAAATTACTACAAGTTTAGTGGCTTAAAACAACAACACAAATGTATTAGAGTTCTGTACTTCAGAAGTGCAAAACTTCCCTCATAGAGCTCACTAAAATCAAGGTGTTGGCAGGTCTGTTTTCCTTTTTGGGGGCTCTAGGGGGAGAATCCCTTTCCTTGCCCTTTCCACCTTCTGTATTCTGCCCACACTCACTGGCTTGTGGCCTTTCTTCCTTAATCATCAAAGTCAGCAACATCAGAAGAATTCCTTCTCAGACTACTATCTCTCTGGTTTTCCTTCTTCTGCCTCTCTTCTCTACTTTTAAGGATCCCTGTGATTAAATTGAGTCCAATTCATAATTCAAGGTAATCTTACCAATTTAAGGTCAACTAATTAGCAACTTTAATTCCATCTGCAACCTTAATTCCCCTTTACCATGTAACCTTACATATTCATATGTTCTGGGCATTCGAACGTGGATATCTTAGGGAAAGGGCCATTAGACTGTCACACTTAATGAATGTTCTATGGGCACTTGAAAACAATGTGCATCCTCCTGTCGTTGGGTGGAATGATTTGTGTGTGTGTGTGTGTGTGTGTGTGTGTGTGTAGACAATTGGATCCTACTGATTAACTATGTTGTTATTCTATATCCTTGCTGATTTGCTAGTACTGCTGTCAATTGCTGAGAGTGGAGGCTTGAAGTTCCTATATGTATAATTATGAAGTTACGTATTTCTCCTTTCAGCATTATCGGTTTTTTTCTTTACATAATGTGAGGCTCTGTTGTTTGGTGTGTACACATCTGGGACAATGATGTCATTCTGGTGGATTGATATTTTTATAATTATGTATATTTCCTCCTTTTAGGGGTTTTTGTGCTCAATTTGGCTTTATCATATTAGCTACCCTGTAATTTTTTAAAAAAACATTAATATGTACATAATACATATTTTCCATCATTTTGCTTTCAACCTACTCATGCTATGGTATTTGAAAGACTTACTTGTAGACAACATATTATTTTACATGATGGTTTAGATTGTTTGTAGGGTTTTTTTTTGTTTGGTTTTATTCCCCCTTCAAAAATCCTAATTGGTGCATTTAGAGCATTACATTTAAATAATTATTGATATTTCAAGGCTTTCATCTACCATTTTATTATGTGTTTTTCATTGGCTTCCTCTGTTTCTCTTTTCTTCCTTCTGGTGTGTTACTTAACACTTTTAGGATTCTATTTGATTTTCTATTTATAGTGGTTGTTATAGTTATGTGTGTATGTGTTAATATACATATTATCATAGTGTACTGGTATTCATGTTTTACCACTTTGAGTTCAATGTAGACTTTTATTTGTGCCCTTATACCTTCTTTTCTCCAATTTTAAATATAATAGTCAGATATTTACATACATTGAGGACCATATCATATGGATTATGTTTCTCCTTCAACGATAAAATATGAATTAGAATACTTATATGAATGAGGATGTGTGTGTGTGGGGGGGTATATGCATATATACATATATATGTCCTACAGGTCCCTGAGGCTCTGTTCATTCTTTTACAGGCTTTTTCTGTTTTATAGAGTTAGTAAATTCTAACAGTCTGTCCTCAAGTTATTTAATTCTATTCTCTATTATTTTCACTCTGCTATTTAACCATCCAGTGAGATTTTATTCTTCAGTTCTATAATTTACATTTGGTTATTTTTTATAACTTTGTTCGTTTAGTAAGATATTTCATGTTTTCATTTGTTTCAAAAGGATTTGTAATTGTTTTTGAAACATTTTTATGATGGCTGCTTTAAAATCCTTGTAATATAATTCCAACATTTGATTCACTTCAATATTGGCATTTGTTGATTACCACTTCTCATTTGTGTTGTTATATTCCTAGCTGTTGATATGATAAATTTCTTTTTTGTATCCTAGCTGTTTGAGATGTTATATTATGTAATTCTGAATCATGCTTAATATTCCTTATTAGCAAGCAGCTCTCTCATTGAGAGAGACAACAGCCTCGTGGGTGTGTGGTTTTAGCTTCCCAGTGGGCCCCACCAACACTTCCAGCAATATCGGGGGAACCAGTCCCCAGTATTTCAACATAGGTTCTTTTCTATTTTCCCTAAGTGTCAGCCAGTCTGAGAAATAAAGAGAAAGAGTACAAAAGAGAGAAATTTTATAGCTGGGTCTCCAGGGGTGACATCACATGTCAGCAGGTTCTGTGATGCCCCCAAGCCTCAAAACCAGCAAGTTTTTATTAACGATTTTCAAAGGAGAGGGAGTGTACGAATAGGGTGTGGGTCACAGAGATCACATGCTTCAAAGGCAATAAAATATCACAAGGCAAATGGGGGCAGAGCAAGATCACAAGGCCAGGGCGAAATTAGAATTACTAATGAGGTTCCATGTCCTGCTGTGCACGCATTGTCATTGATCAACATCTTAACAGGAAACAGGGTTCAAGAACAGAGAACTGGTCTGACTAGAATTTGCCAGGCTGGAATTTCCTAATCTTAGCAAGCCTGGGGGCGCTGCAGGAGAACAGGACATATTTTATCCCTTATCTTCAACTGCATAAGACAGACACTCCCAGAGTGGCCATTTTAGAGGCCTCCCCTTGGGAATGCATTCTTTTCCCAGGGCTGTTCCTTGCTGAGAAAAAGAATTCAGTGATATTTCTCCTAGTCGCTTTTACAAGAAGAGAAATATGACTCTGTTCTGCCTGGCCTCGCAGGCAGTCAGACTTTATGGTTATCTCCCTTGTTCCCTGAAAATCACTGTTATCCTGTTCTTTTCAAGGTGCCCAGATTTCATACTGTTCAAACCCACATGCTTTACACACAATCTGTGCAGATAACACAATCATCACAGGGTCTTGAGGCAACATACATCCTCAGCTTACGAAGATGATGGGATTAAGAGATTAAAGACAGGCATAGGAAATTATAAGAGTATTCATTGGGGGAGTGATAAATGTCCATGAAATCTTCACAATTTATGTTCAGAGACCGCAGTAAAGACAGGTGTAAGAAATTATAAAAGTATTAATTTGGGGAACTAATAAATGTCCATGAAATCTTCACGATTTATGTTCTTCTGCCATGGCTTCAGCCGGTCCCTCCGTTCGGAGTCCCTGACTTCCAACAACACAGCAAAAGTGAAGTGCTGACTTATATAGCCTCATTACAAGTGGATAGATTGGAAGCTCGGTTCACCCCTTCACCTTTCTGATCCCTTCACAGAGAAAGTAGGCACCAAATCACAATATCTTATTTCTTCTTCCTGGGTATTAGAGCAGCTTCACAGTGGGCTCACTGACATGAAGTGAGAAGTTAAGTTGTTAGCCCCACTTTACAATGCTTCCTTCTGCCTCAGTTATGCTAATTGGGGGTAAGCACTCAATGCCATACCTTCTGGCACAAGGTTAGGCAAAAGGAGATTAGGAATACCACCTTACCCTGCCTCACACCATATTCCTCAGTCTGTTGTTGCCAGTTGTGTGTAAACATTATTTATCACTGAGCCCCAGTGATACCAGCAGTGACATATAGTGTCACCTAAACTGTACTCATTCCACTTTGTTCAGTCATGTTCCAGCCATTTGAGAATGGAGACTCAGCTACCAGCTGGATCCTGCTAACACCTGGTAAAATTAGTAGTGAAATGAAGTGGAGTAGTAATTTTCTCTGACTTGAACAGCCTCAATAACTTACCTTACAGAAGGGTGAGAGTCGAGGCTCAGCTTGGTGGGTCTTGCTAATAATCAGACTACCACTTGATTTCACTGGGTGGGGAATGGAAGATAAGTTCCCTGCTCAGTCTCAACTACACTAAGTTGGTTGAGGGAATAAGACCATTATCTACTTCTGCTAAGCATGGAATTCAAGATCAGCTTTCCACTTGGTTCCACCAACACAATTTCCCTAGGTAACCAGAGAATTCTGCCTGTTTCTATAGGGTTCCATGTTGGAGGTTGGGATTTTTGTATGGAATATCAGCTACCTGTTCAAGCCAGCTGAAACTTCTGGAGGTGGAGATGGTGGTTATACGCATTTCTGCCACATTTGCTGGTGTTTGGCTGGAGTAAGATGGGTATTGTCAAAAGTTTTTCTGATCTTAGGCCTCTCTTTTTTCAATCCTGTGGCTAGGGGAACAAGACTTTCAAGATTATCTGTGCCTCTTGATAGTCTAGGTTTAATTCTTTACAAGAACTGTATTTGGGATATATGAAAGGCAGTAAGGAAGCCCAAGAAACACACAATCATGTTATTATTCAAATCCCAATGTCTCTTATGCAGTCTGCCTTCTTTTCTTCCACCTTTCAAAGACTTCCTGTGTTTTGTTGTTCTTGTTGTTGTTGTAGCATTTTTAGTTGTAAGCAGGGGACCTGAAAGGAATGGAGTTACTCCATCTTGACTAAAACCAAAAGCAAGTAAAAATCTCCATCAATATTTTTAACCTGCAATTGGGTAATAAAAAGTCAAATAATTTATTCTCATACTATTTCTATTATGTTTAATCTTGTTAGAGTTTCTTTTTCACCTTGCCATATTTATACATCAATTTGCAAATGGCCTAATTTCTGTATTGTGTGCCTACAACAGTATATTACCCTCCAGCCTTTGAGACTACTTTCCATGAGCACGGACAAAATTTAATTGTGGCTCCCAAACAATAGTAAGCCAGATTAGACTTGGCCATTGTATGATGGGAGCTAAAAAGCAGAATTCAAGCCCCCCTCAGCCTTCTTAGCAAGGAGTGTTTTTTCAAGCCTTTAGTAGTCACAGAGTGGAACTAGTGCAGTTTCCCACTGACAGAACTTTGCCTGATGAATTTCAGCTCAATATCCATTTAAATTGTGTCTCCTCTCCCTCCTCTTCCTTCCTTTTTTCCTCCACCTCCTTCTCCTTCCTTTCTTCTTTTCATTATTATCAGTATCATTATTATTATTGTTATTGTTACTATAGGAATTAATTCTAAATAGTTACAATGGCAAGTGAACTGTCTCCAGAATATAAGGCAGCATTTCCCCAAGCCTTTCCCTTCTTCAGATCTTTCCCAGTTGTATCATGCATTGTAAGACACCAGCAGCAGCGTCCCAAGGCTACTTTTAGAGCATTTTGACAGCACAAGCAAACCTATTTGTTAACAGGAAGCTGAACTAACATTTCTTTAATCTCCTTTTACGTTGTGTCTCCTGGACATTCTGAAGCCAGAATCTAGCAACCTTAACTATGATTCCTCAGTTCAGTCCTAGTGGTAGATCATTGTCTTACACATTTCCTTGCTGGGCTTCTCAAGATTTACCTCTTCTTTAACTTTCAGGTGAAACAAAGGCCTTGGTAAGTGATGAGGCTTTGTAAGGTTGGAGTATTTAATAACTTTCCCTGTAAAACAACAGGTAGTGGAAAGTGCTACATTTAATGGATGCCTGAGGAAAGGCTTTGGTTTGAATGATGGTGTCCCATCCAGAATTCATGTAGAAACTTAATCCCCAATGTAAAAGTATTAAGAGATGTGACCCCTAGAATGTGATTGAGTCATGAAAGCCATACCCTCATGAATGAGATTAGCATCTTTACAAAAGTGCTTGAGTTTTAAAGGAGCACTCTCCTGCCCTTCCATCCCTTTTGCAATGTGAGAACACACTGACATGTGAGGAACTCCCCTCTGGAGGATGCAGCAACACACCACCATCTTGGAAGCAGAGAGCAACCCTCATTGGACACCAATGCCTACCTTGATCCTGGGCATTCCATCCTCCATAACTTCAAGAAATAAATTTCTGTTTACAAATTACCTCATTTCAGATATTTTGCTGTAGCAGAACAAGTTGACTAAAACAGGAAGGTAACAAGAAACCAAGAATGTAGGTAAAAATAAGAGTAATTCAATTGATTGCCTAGTTTTGGCAATACACGTCTACTTTAATACATGTTTTTACATGCTTCTTCAAAAGCTTTCAAAACAGTGAAACATTTTATTCGACCACTATTTAGTGCAAATTATAAGTCAGAAAGCAGAAGTCCTGAATATCTTACATCAGCAATTTTCAAAACACTTGCTTTTGAAACTTCTTTAAACTCTTAATATTCTGGATTTCCAAAAGCTTTCTCTCACATAACTCATGTTTATTAATATATACTACATTGGAAATTAATGTTGAGAACCTTTAAAATGTTTATCAATGCATTTTTAAAACTAATAATAAACTTGTATATTGACAAATCATGAATTTTATAAAAATAGGTTTTATAAGACAAAAATTGAGAAGAATGTACTTGTTTCACCTGTTTGTATTTTTAATATCTGGGTCTATAGAAGAGAGCTGAATACTCATATTTCTACATTCATTTTTTTGTGATGTGAGATATTGTAGAGAGTTCTTCTATATACTTGTAAGAGAACCAGAGTTTAAAAGGTAACTGTTTTAGTATTATGAAAATTGTTATGACCATGTGGACATATGAAAGAGTTTTATGAACCTCCCAAGCTCCCAAGACCACAATTTTAGAAATATTGTTTAACTTCCATTCTGGATCGGAACCATTTTGGTGATACCATAGTATACTATGGTCTCTGTGAGGGCCCTGATAGAAATGACAGAATTTATTATTCCCCAAATGGAATATATAACTAATGTGCAGAGAGTATTCACTGATTGATCTCTCAAGATCTCCTCTCTGCCATTCTTCACCCTGTTCTTAGCTCCAGAAGTTGACCTATATGGATGACACCAATTAGATTACCTTGCATTCTGCAAAAGATTAAGAGTGGATGTAGAATGAGGTTTGGGGATTCATTCCCTAGGTTCCCTCTTTGATGGGCTTTGTATTGATAGTGGCTGCCCCTCTACGAAAGGTCACAGACCTCTCTTAGAAACCTAGTTGCTGCTATCTCTGCTTTGTAATAATTACTCTCTCCACTTGCCCTTCAGGCCTAGGGGTAGTAACGGCTGCCTGCTGTTTCAAGCCTTGTGACATTTTATTATATCAAGTTGTTTGCTGTTAATTCTCTTCATTTCCTTGTTTCAGTGTATTATCTGTTTTTTTCCGTAACCTGACTAACATATCTAACAAGTAAGATATGAAATAATAAATGCCTTACTTGAATTATTTGGACCTGTATAAAATATTCTTAGAATAAAGAAAAAAGCAATTTTTCTTTGTTTTTCAGTATGGGTTTTAACAAAAATACTAGTAATATAATAATTACAAGTTATCACTGTTTAGTATGTGTTTGTATATTTATTTCATGTTTACCATCACATTATTATATTAACTTACTCATTCAATGATTATTTGAGTGCCTACAATGTGCCAGCAATTCAGCAAACTCTATGGGAGTTATAGAGGTGACTCAGTCATTCAACCCTGTTGTAATGAATTCTATGGTATGTCTCCTAGAGTTTCAGTCCAACTTGAGGACTGAAAAACCTCATTGCTCCAGCTGCTATTATGGTATTAGCAGCTGCTATTTATTGGCCAAGACACTCTGAAAACTGTTCTTATCTGAAAAGAGCTAGGTTGCCCAAGATCATCCCATCTTTGCAGAAATAGCCTACACCTAAAGAGTGATTGTTTGCTGGAGTATAAATGTGTGGATGTTTTTCCTAAAATTTAGACAACTCTGAGTGATCATCCCAGTTCAAGTGCTCCCTTCATGATGAGCTGAAGCTTTTGCTGCAACTGTATGGCAATTAAACTCGTCCCTCCAATTATGCCTACTTTTTTCACTTCCTCATAGGTGTGAAAACACTCCCTAATAAACTTATTGCATACAGTTCTCCACCTCAGAGTCTGATTTCTAGGAAAACCAACCTGCAATTTCTGCCTTTAAGAAGCTTAGAACTTAGGTAGAAAAACTCTATTTGGGGGCTTATCTCTATGAAGAAAATGAGCAGTGATATTATGAAAAGCATGCAAACACATGGTATGTAATGTCTCAGAATGCTATCATAATTCATTTCAACATGTATGTAGGAAGGCCTCATATTTAACATATAAATTTCAGACAACCTGAGGTATGAATATATATATTTAAAACACAGTATCTTCAAGAGTTTACAGTAATTGAAATAGGCCATTTTGGGGGCAGGGCAACAAGGTGGCTATACTATTTTCTACTTATTTAGGGTAACAGCATGTATGTTGTACCCTAATATCTTTTCTGTCAATATTCCAGGGGTTCTATGACTTCTACCTGTAGAGTGGCTTCCTTCTATGGATTATTTTATTAAGCATATCTCACCAATTTTGTTTCCCAGTCCCCAACCACTGTTAAGTGATAGCTTTGGCGACAATATGCAATAAACAACCATGAGGAAAAGACCTACATCAGTGAAGAGAAAGGCCTACTTATAACTATTCCACACATACAAAATACTGGTAGAAATGGCTGAGCCTTCAATTACAAGTAGTATTAACATTGGCAAGAAGTGGTTATTAGAAGGAATTATAGATGAAAAAAAAAACAAAGCAATGTATAAAGCATGAAGCATTATGAAATAAGATTTCACAAATTTTGGAACGGTGTGAAAAGCCACTTAAATTTTGACATTTACCAAATAAAGATACATTAATCAATGCAAATGTTATAGTTGTGAAGACTGGGATCAGTCCTTAGGTGACCATTTTCTACAAGTCAGTGAGGCTTCCAAAATGTGGCTCACAGGGAACTTGAGTTCTAAGGAGTCCTCTCACTGTCCACTCCTGAAATATTAATATTTATAAAGATACCCCCATCTAGGATTAAAATAATGTACACATGGGGTTGACAGTGTTTCATAGCAAAAACATATACAGTAACTTGATAAAAATAAGATAAATTATTGAAAAGTTATAAAACTTGAAAATTTCTTATGCAATTTACCTAAAGTTTAAATATTTTTAAAAGCATGAAGGCTATAGATTTCAAGTGATTTTTCCACTGTTGCCTAAAGATATATTCTTGAGAGTTGCAACACATTATTTGTTTCAAAAGTCTATGGCACCAGACAAGATTGATATCAAACTGAATAATTGATTAAGTAAATTTGCACATAGCCATTAGCAGTAACTCTAATTAGGATGCTTACAGAGACCTTCAAACTTTGTTCCTAATTTTAACTTTGAACTTCAACTCTTAATGATACAAATTTCATATGATTATCAGGAGATTCAGACACCCCATTAAAAAAATCTTTGGAAGATTCACACAATTGAGAAGACATCCAGTATTTCCTTCTCTGTATGAAATGTACATGGATTTAAAATGTTTGGTAGCATGTTTTCAACAAAAATTAATCCAGATCACTTTTCTAAAAATACATCTTGAATCTCCAAACTTTAATATCTAAATTTTTCCCATAAAGGGAACTCAAGAAATATATAATATTTATAGCTTTATGATTATTTGCCCATATACATATATGTCTGTTTTCTCCACACAATATTCCTGAGAGGTACAGAAATAATTATAGCTGATCCTCATTTTGAGATGAGGGAATTAAGCCCCAAAGAGTTTGAATGATTACCTTAAATGCATATGAATAACTCACTGTTAGAACCAGCATTGCATGTAGGTTATTCAATCCACATTCAATGCTCTTATGTACAATAAGGATGTAGTATATAACTCAAAATAGTTTGAAACACTTTACAACAGAAGCTACATATAAACAAAAATCATTATTCTGAAAATAAATACCAGTAATATAATAAATATGCATGTAGTCATAAGCTAATCTATATCCTGTGGACAAGCATTTACTGTAGATCTTTTTTTTTTTTTTTTTTTTTTTTTTGAGACCGGGTCTCACTCTGTCACCCATGCTGGAGGGCAACGGCGCAATCTTGGCTCATGCAACCTCTACCTCCTGGGCTCAAGTGATCCTCCCATCCAGCCTCCCAAGTAGCTGGTACCACAGGTGTATCCCACGACAGCCAGCTAATTTTTAGGTCTAAATTTCATTGTAACAAAGTCAAAAGGCATTACATAATTTGTATCATCTGAGAAATAGAAAACAATTCAGGTAATGTGATATCATGTTACACCATGTTAAAAACTCTTCCAATGGCTCTTTTTATTGCATTTATAGGTACTTCAAACTTCACATCCTAGCCTACAAGGCCCAACATAATCTGGCTTCCATACTTTTTCTATCTTCACCAACTATTACTTTCCCTGTTGTGAACTACACTCTGTTCTTTCTGTTTCTTCCTTTGACATGCCAGTCTCATTCCTTCAGGCCTTTGGACCCACTGTTGAATCCATTAGCAATACTGTTCACCCATTTCTTAACATGACTAGCTCCTTTTCATTATGCAGACCTCAGGTCAAAAGTCCCAGCTTCTCATTATTCGGTTCTCCTAGAAATCATACCTGATCATCTTATCTAAATTAGTCATTTTCCCAGCTATCCCCCTGTTTAATTACTACGGTCTACTTTCTTTATAGTACTTAGCACTTTGTGAAATTTTCATGATTATCCACACTTTTGTTTACTTCTGTACTTAGCCCTTTGTGAAATTTTCCTGATTATCCACATATTTGTTTACTTCTGTTCTTTCCTTCCAACTAGAATGAAAATTTCATAAGAGCCAGAAACCAACATATCTTTACTTACCCACTATTACATCTTGAGCACCAAAGAAGTGTCAATTGGACACTCACGTTGTAAATGAATAAATGTAAAGTCATTGACAGGGACATCTTTTTCTTTAAACTTAATCTTAAAAGCATTTAAAGTCATGAATTATTTAAAAACGTTTAAAACATGATGCATTATGGCTTTAGCATGTCCTTTCTAGAATATGCAGCATTAGCCAGTGAGATGGGGGTAGAATGAAGAGAATAAAGCAAACATAATGGAAGAACAACAAAATAGGCTCCTCTGAGGAAGATCAACATGCAATGTACACAGAGGAAACAAAAATCAGTAAGGTTAGTGTTACAAATCAAAGTAAAAGGAAAATTTTTAAAAGCATGTCATGAATACTGTAAATGCCTGAAAAGTATTCATTGAATTTTTAAATAAAAATGCTACTAGTGACCTTGCAAGAAGCAAATTTAGTGAAGTAGCAGTGATAATGAGAATACAATTGCAGTGGATTAATGCGAAAGTATAACAGGGAATTTCAACATAAAAAATAGATGACATGGTTTTGTGAGGTACATTTTTAGAGTATATGCCCACTTATCTGATTTGACCATTTAAATAATCTCAATTTGGCTCTATTCAAGAGTCTGTTTCAGAGGAGAACTGCCTTGTGATTAATTAAATATTTGCAATTAAGTTGAATATTTTCACACCAACCAAGCTTTTAAATATTTAAATACTGTACTTCTTAATCTTCTCTTCTATAGACTAAATAGTTATAGATTCTCCAACCATTCTCACTTACGACCTAGTTTTAGATCCTTCATTTACATCCTTATTGTCCTTGACCACTCTAGTTTGTCAATGTCATCTTACAGTGTAATTTCTGGACGTATTTTAGGGCAATCACTTGCCTTTTCAATTATTTGTAATAATTCCCCATTGTCTTATTCATTCTGATTTTTAAGACCTTCAACACTGACTTTTGCAAATATTCTTGGGCTTTATCTCCCATTCCCTCTCATATTTACAATACACAGACTACATTGGTGTGAGCAAAGTTTTTCTGTAAAGGGTCAGATAGTAAATATCTTTTGCTTTGCAGACTATATAGTCTCTGTTGCAACTACTCAATATGTTATATACAATACAATACAATAGACAATACCTACATAACAGATAATAATAATTAATGAATGTCCATGGCTGTATTCCAGAAAATCTTTGTTGAAGAAAAGAACAGGCAGAAGGCTTCAGTTGGCCCTAAGCCATAGTTTGCCAAACTGTGGTCTAGATAAACAAAATGTCTTGATACTTTTTGGGTGCATCTAAGTCAGTTCTATGCTTTTGTTGATACTTTCCACTATTTCATCCGATTGGTTAAAATAAAGGCCATGCCAATATAGCCAACAGATTCTAAAATACAGAAGTTTACATGAGAGAAAAAGGTTTTTTTTTTTCCTCTCGCATATCAGTCCTTGCCTAAGTGGACCAGATTGTCTCACAGGTCTGTTCTGCAAGATCATTCAGTAACTGAGCTTCCTCTTGCTAAATGTAGCAAGTAATTGTCAAACCATAGTGACATACTGGCACTAATATTTTGTCTCTTAATAATCAGTTCTGCTAGAGATATAGGCACATATACCTTTGTTTTAGTTTCAAAATATTGAAAGATGGCTTTGCCAAATGTTTTAACCATATGAAACTTGGGAGTCTATTTTCCCAGCCTGCTACATATTGTCATTGCCATTAAGCCAGTGATGCATGCTTTAGACTTTTGTTATAGTAATTCCTTTTTTATGGTACTAATTTCTACATAAGGGAAAGTAGTGTGTATTAGCAAATAGACTAAAAAATTAAAAAAAAAAACAACGACCTAACATATTAAAAGTTAATTTCCCATGTGATATGGTTTGGCTTCGTGTCCCCAGCCAAATCTCACTCTGAATTGTTATAATCCCCACTTGTCAAGGTCAGTACCCGGTGGAGGTAATTGGATCATGGGGGCAGTCTCCCCCATGCTATTCTCATGTTAATGAGTGAGTTCTCATGGGATCTGATGGTTTTATAAGCATCTGACATTTCTCCTGCTTGCACTCACTCTGTCCTGCTTCCCTGTGAAGAAAGTTCCTGCTTCTCCTTTACCTTCCACCATGATTGTAAGTTTCCTGAGGCCTCCCCAGCAATGGAGAACTGTGAGTCAATTAAATTTATTTCCTTTATAAATTACCCAGTCTCAGGAAGTTCTTTATAGCAGTGTGAGAACGGACTAATACACCATGGATTTAACAGTTCAGAGTGGTTCTGGGTTGCTGAAATATTCTGCTTCACAGTTATTCAGGGATCCAGGATGACAGCAGCTCTACCATAGTCAACATACATCTTCCAAGTGCAGCTTGGTGGTTGCCATAAGAGTGTGTTATATGAAAAAAATAATAGGAAAGGAGCTTATATAAAAAGATTAGTGGTATGGCACTAAGGGAGGAGACCACCCCTCATATTGTCTTAGGCCCAATTTCTGCTTCCAAAGAAAGAAGAAGTAAAAACTAAAAGGCAGAAATGAAATCCACAAGCAGACAGCCTGGTGCCACACCCTGGGCCTGGTAGTTAAAGATCAACCCCTGACCTAATTGGTTATGTTATCTATAGATTACAGATACTGTATAGAAAAGTACTGTGAAAATCCCTGTCCTGTTCTATTCCGTTCTAATCGCTGGTGCATGCAGCCCCCAGTCATGTACCCCCTGCTTGCTCAATTGATCACTACCCTCTCATGTGGACCCCCTTACAGTTGTGAGCCCTTAAAAGCGACAGGAATTGCTCACTTGGGGAGTTTGGTTGTTGGAGACGTGAGTCTTGCCAAAGCTCCCGGCTGAATAAAGCCCTTCCTTCTTTAACTCGGTGTCTGAGGGGTTTGGTCTGTGGCTTGTCCTGCTACAGCACAACATTTTCTCTCATGTTCCATTGGCTCTAACTGTCAAATAATCATATCAAATTGCAAGGGAGACTGAGACATGTAGTTTAGTTATATGCCTAAGAAGACAAAAATGATTTATGGTAAATGGCCAGTAGTTTCTGTACACCAACTATCAAGATGCTACAGTGTTACTTCACTCATGATTTCTTCTCTTAGTTCCCTTTCTCTTTTGTATGAATCGCCACACTGTTTTACACATATACCTTCCCAACACACTTTCTCTACCTGATCTGCAGATATTGGCTTGCCTAAATTTGATGATTATCAAAAGCAGGCACTCTGGAAGGATGCCTTATAGATGTCGTACAGAGATGTAAAAATGTAGCATTAGGCCTGGTGGCAAGGAAGTGCAGAAGGGCAAATCGGGCCTTGGGTGTACTCATCTTTATATCACTTATTTCTAGCATAAGGCATTTTAAGAAAAATGGAATCTCAATGGATGTTGAAATGGTTTAAATTACTCTTTATCATCTCCCACTTCTCTTGAACTTCACTGAAATCACAGACTTTAACTATCAACCTACAGTAAACTCTTCTTGAGGTAGCCATCTGATTTATAATAATTCTCCTTTTCCTTGAAACAACCTCAAAACGAAAAGAAAATCAGTGCAAATAATTAAATGAACGTCACCATAGCTGACTGATCCATAGACCAAATACAATTCTCTTAAGGGTGTTTAAACACCTTTAAACCAAGACTGAGAGTCTTCAGAGCCAAATCATGTCAATGTCAAAATTTAAAGGAGAACATTCACAGTTTTCTGCTGCTAGAGTCCCACATCCACCATAATTGCAGCCTTTCCTGAGTCTTGGCTATTAAAATCATTCTTCAAAACTGTGAGAAACAACAGTACCCTTTCAGTGTACTTGATGTTTTGCTGAAACACTAGAATTAGTTTCCTGTGCTTGCTACTAAAAGAAACTTGTTATTCTCCTGTAACTATTAGAAGACTTTTACTTTGTTGGGGTAGAGGGAAGTACAATAGTACTTGGATCATTATTTTTTATCTCAAGTATATTTTGACATTATACCACATGCCACAAGCTAGTAGCCTAGTCATTTCATCTTGTTCTTGAATTAAATAAAGCCTTTTTTATTGTAACTGTCTTTTTAACTTTTATTTTAGGTTCAGGGGTACATGTGCAGGTTTGTTATATAGGTAAACTTGTGTCACAAAGGGCATATTGTACAGATTATTTTGTCACCCAGGTACTAAGACTAGTAACGAATAATTACTTATTTTGTTGCTCTTCCTCCTCCCACCCTCCACTTTCAGGTATGCCTCAGTGTCTTCTTCACCTCTGTGTGTCCACATGTCATCATCATTTAGTTCCCACTTAGAAGTGAGAAGATGAAATATTTGTTTTTCTGTTCTTGCATTAGTTCACTGAGGATAATGGCCTCCAGCACCAACCACGTTCCTGCAAAGGGCATGATCTCATTTTTCCCTTTGGTTGCATCATATTCCATGGTGTATATGTACCACATTTTTTTTTTATCCAACCTACCATTGATGGGCATTTAGGTTGAATCCGTGTCTTTGCTATTGTGAGTAGTGCTGAGATTAACATACGTGTGCATGTGTCTTTTGGGTAGAACTTGGTATATGCCCAGTAATGGGATTGCTGGGTCAAATAGTAGTTTTGTTTTTAGTTCTTTGAGGAATCACCACACTGCTTTCCACAAGGGTTGAACTAATTTACAATCCCAACAACAGTGTATAAGCATTCCTTTTCTCCACAACTTCACCAGCATCTGTTATTTTTTGACATTTTAATAATAGCCATTTTGATTATTTTTCTTTTTCTATTTCTATTTTTATTTCTATGTCTTCTCTGAAGAAATGCCACACTGCTTTCCCTAGTGGCTGAATGAATTTACTTTCCCACCAGCAATGTATAATCGTACACTTTTCTCTGCAGCCTCGACAGCATCTGTTATTTCTTGACATTTTAATAATCGCCATTCTGACTAGTGCGAGATGGTATCTCATTGTGGTTTGGATTTGCATTTCTCTATGATGAGTGATGTTGAGCATTTTTCATATGCTTGTTTGCCATGTTTATGTCTTCTTTTGAAAAGTGTTTATGTTCTTTTTCCACTTTTTAATGAAGTTGTTTGTTTTTTGCTCCACAAGGATTTTTCATTCAACTTAGTTTATCATCAAAATACTCATCAATCAAATGTCTAAAAGATTTACTTCAATTATGAAAGCATGTGATCTCAGAAGTTAACTCTAAGAGTCAAGAGGAATGATGATCAAAAATGTAACCCTGTGGATAAATCTAAACAAAATTTGTTGGTATAAATGAATAGTGTCCTATTTGGGAGAATGTAAAAATGGTAGAGCCAAAATATTTTAAAATTAAAAAAATGTTTAAAAAGAAAATTTTCACTCAACCTTCAGCATATCAACTTGATTTCTGTATGACCCTGAGCCTGCAGGCTGTAAAATAGCCAACATCTAGTATCTTAGAAGAAAAAGAATCAGAGCAAACACTAACAGAATCAGCAGTAAAATACCCAAATAGCGAACATGTAACCTAAAAGGATTTGGGGCTCACCAGTAGGTTTGTGTCTGAGCTCCAACACAACCAACCAGTTCTGAACAGACAAAAATATTTGTTTCAACTAAGCAATCACTTAGCTTTGTAAGATTATGTTTTTTGCCTTTTGTCATGCAATGTATCCGTAGATACACACCATTACAGAAACAACATACAGTTGATGAGAAAAAACATATATTTAGGCAATTAGCAGACAGCATGCTATTCCCCAAATGTTTATTATTCCATGGCTATCTAGAGCATAGATGTTTTGTTTGCACCACATCGAAAGTTCCCACAGAGAGTGGCCTACCTTGGCCTGCAGGGTGGATAGGAAACAAGACAGAGAAGAGCCCCAACCCTAAGGTATTTACATAGCTGTGGGCTGGCCAAAGAAAGTCTAGAGGACAACTACTTTCTATAAGCAATGAGAAAATAGATCAAGTAGTCTCTAAGTCCAGAAACAATACAAGATAATATGCATACTAAAGGCCAAAGTTTGCATACTTAATGTGAGCCCTGGGAACAGCCTTGCAACTAGGAGGCTGACATCAGCCAAGTGCTATGGTCCCTTTCTGGAAACTGGCTAGATCCAGCTGAACTACTTCCCCAGGAGACTCCAGGACTATTCAAATTTGCTTCTTTTCAACTTTCTAAACTCTACCCTTGCCTTCGTTCTGGGAGGCAATCTTCACAAGGGCTGCTCTCCTTCTTTCATGCCTAAATGTAAATACCCAATGCGTGAACTGTCTTGGGGATATTCTTTGACAGTAATATGAAGGCCCTATCCCATAGCCAACCCCTCCATGCTGGATCAGATTTTCTGTGCCTTGCCCAGCAGTCAACTCAGCTTAAAATTCACTGTGTCTTAGACTATTTGTTATTCTTTTATCATAACAAGCCAAGATGAGTAATAAACAAAGTTAAAGTATTTAAGGTTCTTATATTGTATTATTCAGAAGGATATTAAAGATAATGACTAACATTACTTCAAGTTAAGTCAGGCATATTGACAATTACAAGTATAACAATTTGTAGAAATACATTGTATATTTTCCGAACCAGTAAACAGTAAGAAAAAGTGAAGCAGGAGAAATAAAACACCAAGTCAAATAACAGCAAAAAAGAGAGGAAAACAATCGAGGAAAAATTGCAGAATGATGCAATAAAAATTAAAATATAATGGAAAATAAAACGGAAAGAAAATCTGACACTGGGGCATACTTGAAGGTAGAGGGTAGGAGGAGGGTAAGGATAAAAAAACTACCTATCAGGTACTATGCTTATTACCAGGGTAACAAAATAATTTATACATCAAACTCCTGTGACATGCAATTTACCTATGTAGAAAACATGCACATGTACCCATGTACCTAAGTTAAAAGTTAAAAGAAATCCTAATAAATTAGTAATAACAATTATAAATAAACTGACAAAGATTTGAGCAAAAAATTTGACAAGCTTACTCCTATACCCCACATTATAAAATTCACTTTCTTTTCAGGCACATATGAAACATATAAAAGTTAACCTGATATTAGGCTATCAACCTCTTTAACAACTTACAAAGAATTCAGCATCACCCAGACTGTATTTTCTGACCATGATGTATTCCAATTAGAAATCAGTTATAAACAGATAATGCTAAAGCATACATTTGGAAATTTAAAAACATATTCATGTCAAAAACCAAATGATGAGAATTAGAAAATATGTTAAAGTTGATAATTTTGAAAGCACCAAATACAAAATAACATTTTTTTAGATGCAGCAAAAGTGGCTTTCAAGTGATAAACAATAGCGAAAATTAAATAAGATTAAGAAGTTTGCAAAATGAGTGTCATAAAATATGAAGCCAGAGAGGTGAGGGATGGAAGGGGACCAGATGACTCAGGGCCCATTAAGTCATAATGAAGATTTTGGCTTTTACTCTGAATGAGGTTGGAAGTCATTGGAGGAATTTACACAGAGGAGTCATATAATACGATTTACTTTTGAGAGGATCACTCGGCTTTGTGTTGAGATTAGACTAAAGGGAGGCAAGTGCAGAGTCGGGGGGCCAGTTAATAAGTTACTACAATAATCTAGGGAGTGATGTTGGTGGTTTGGACCAAGGTAATGGCAGTGGAAATCACGTAGTCAAATCTGGAATATATTTCAAAAGTATAGCTGATAAGATTTAATGACAAACAATATATTGGATATGAGAAAGAGGTCAATAATTATAGCAAGATATTTTGGGTGAGGAATGAAAGGTCAGAGTTGCCACTAATTAAGAGAAAGGGAAAGACTATAAGTGGAGTAGACTTGGAGATGAAGAACTTGGTTGAGTACATATTAGGTTTAGGTTATCAGATACTCAAAGGATGATATCAACTAGGATGTTGGAAATACAGGCCAGGATTTCCAAAATAGTACTGTATTCTTTCAAACATGGTCAATCCGTTACATAACTTGAGTACAAAAATTAGTAACTTAAATAACAGGGTAATGTATAATAACACTGCAATTGATTATCCTAGTCTCTTTTAGTATACTTGGAGATCACAGGGGATCCTCAAACTGAAAGACTATACAGCCGTTTAGCTCTTCTTGCACAGAATCCACACATTTAACGTGGGTGGGACATTCATATATTTTCTAAAAAATGAAGTTTTTAATTTCTTAAAATTTTATCAATGGAAAATGTATGATCCCAATACTTTTTGTTGTTGTTGTTGTTGTTGAGATGATGTCTCGGTGTGTTGCTCAGGCTGGAGTGCAGTGGCATGATTTCAGCTCACTGCAACCTCTGCCTCCCAGGCTCAAGTGATCCTCCCACCTCAGCCTCCCAAGTACAATGCCACACCAGGGTAATTTTTATATTTTTTGTAGAGAAGGCATTTCGCCAGGCTGGTTAAACTGGACTCATGAAATCCACCTGCTTCAGCCTCCCAAAGTGCTGGGATTACAGGCATGAACCATTGCACCCAGCCACTCAGTTAGTTTTAATGGTTTGTTTAAATGGCATTTCCCAATCTAGTAATTATTTTTGAAAATCTGAAGACTCTAAACATATTTTAACTCAATTAACATTCAGTGAATTGAACCAAGTTACAGTTTGATGGTCAGAACTTTTTATTTAGATTCTATAGTTGTTTGCCTGCAAGGAAATAATAATACAACATGTTTTAAGATAGTTTCTCAACTCTCTCTCTCTCTCTCTCTATATATATATATATATACACACACACACATATATGTATATACATATATGTGTGTGTGTGTGTGTGTATATATATACATATATATATATATGTGTATATATATGACCAGTATAGGCCTTAACTTAATTCAATGTTTTATAGTATCTACTCTTAATCTTCTTTCTCTCTACCCACTTTGCTAGGTATAGTCCATTAAAAACTGAACTTATTGCCACCCTCTGGCGTCTTCAAAACGATTGGTGTCAACATGTTTTCCATTTGGGTGTCTAATTGTACAACTTCAAAATATTGTCAGAATTTGCCTTTTAATATTGACAGCCTTGGAACACTAACAATCTTCCCAATTTTGCCCACATTCCCTTGAGGGTGGAATTACTTATAAAAAAGTCAGGATGAATTTCTAGATATTCTACATTTTTATGTGACTTTAAATGCAAGGCTTTAGTTACCTAATGCTTCTTCCTGACTCTGTGCTCAGCCAATTTTATTCCTCAGATTCTGTCCTTCCTCCATATTTCAACTAGACTAAACATCAAAATCTGTTTCCTTATTTCTTTCATAAAGATGATCCTACCTCTATCCATCTGCCTCTTGTATCATATGGGAAATATAATAATTTATTGGCTCATTTATAACACAAATATATATGACCTATGTGTTGTGCCTCTTAGAAAGATTCCATATGATATTGTTTATATTTGGCATTTTTCAACCAGGTCACATTTTCCTCAGCGAAAACTAGAAGGGCTTGGTCTTCTATGAAAACAACAGAGAGAAACAGATTTTTAGGCAGTAGACTGTTAAACACAGCAACAAGAAAATCCAACTGAGCATAATGATGAGAAGCAGTAGTTCTATTGTTTAATAATCTATATCTGCCATGAATAGAGTTGTTGTGACTAGAAATTAGATGATATAGACTATGGCAGAAAGGAAAACAAAAAATAAACTTCACTTGAACTTCACCCTAGTCCTTCTCTTGAGGCAACCTTGTAAGAAATATTTATGGGTTCATACCTCATTACTACTGATCTAACTGGCCCACAGCTTTGTCCATTATCATGTCATGAGCATGAAGACAAGCAGTAACTGGGGCAACAAGTGGGGGGCACAGGCAGAGTTTATTCATGATCAAAACCTCTTTTTTACTTAGTATCCAGCTATGTTCCTTTTTGCTGGCTTTACTTCTATTGTCACATAAATATAGATATGAAGAATATCATTTTCTTTATTGTCTGGCCTGGATCTTTATACCCTGATGACCAAGATGTGTTTTATTCATAAAGTCCTAATTGTCTAATTCCACTGATTCGGTATATTTTTCTACTAACAAACAAAACATATTCAAGCATATGCCAACAAAATCTTGTAACTGCATGCACTGCATATAATTAGTGATCCCATACACTTTTCTTTTTCAGTAAAATATTTTTTTCTTCTGCTCAATGCTATATATAGATAGGGACTAGGTTTAGGCAGTATAGAGTATGCTATACTTTACATTAAAAACATTAGGCTGGGTGCAGTTGCTCATGCCTATAATCCCAGCAATTTGGGAGGCCGAGGCAGGCAGATCACCTGAGGTCAGGAGTTTGAGACCAGCCTGGCCAACAGGGTAAAACCCCATCTCTACTAAAAATACAAAAATTTTCCAGGCATAGTGGTGCACTCCTGTAATCCCAGCTACTTGGGAGGCTGAGACAGGAGAATTGCTTGAACCCAGGAGGCGGAGGTTGCAGTGAGCCAAGATTGTGCCATGGCACTCCAGCCTGGGTGACAGAGCAAGACGCTGTCTCAAAAAAAAAAAATAGTCATTCTGTGTAGTTACTTAATTAGTAACCAATCCATACAACTATGTTCTTATGCTCTACTACAGCCCAAATTTAGCCATTGTTTCATAACAACAAGAAAAAAACATGAGTAAAGTTCTTCCTAAAATTTAGATACAGTGTATTTCTAATATGAGTTATGAGGGAAGATACAAGTTTTTATTCATTGGTCCAAGTGTATTAGTCTGTTTTCACATTGCTATAAAGATACTACCTGAGAATGGGTAATTTAAAAACAAAAAAATATTTAATTGACACACAGTTCCACATGGTTGGAGAAGCCTCAGACTTACAATCATGGCAAAAGGCAAAGGGGAAGCAGGCACCTTCTTCACAAGGTGGCAAGAAAGGGACAGAAACTTCAGGGGAAAATGCCAGACACCTATCAAACAACCAAAACTGGTGAGAACTCACTCACTATCACAATAACCGTATTAAGGAAACCACCCCCATGATCCAATCACCTCCCACCAGGTCTCTCCCTTGATACATGGGGATTACAATTTGAGATGAGATTTAGGTGAGGACACAGAGCCAAACAATATCATTCTGCCCTTGGCCCCTTCCAAATCTCATGTCCTTTTCACACTTTAAAGCCAATAATGCCTTCCCAACAGTTCCTCAAAGTCTTAACTCATGTCAGCATTAACTCAAAAGTCCACAACCAAAATCAAATCTGAGACAAGGCAAGTACCTTCCAACTAGGGGCCTGTAAAATCAAAAGCAAGTTCAGTACTTCCAAAATACAATGGGGGTATAGGCAATGAGTAAATGTTCCCATTTCAAATTGGAGAAGCTGACCAAAACAAATGGGCCACAGGCCCCATGTAAGTCTGAAACTCAGTGGGGCAGTCATAAAATCTTAAAGCTCCAAAATTTCCTTTGACTGCGTATCTCACATCCAGGGCACACTAATGCAGCAGGTGGACTCCCATGGGCAGCTCCGCCCCTGTGGCTCTGCACGTTACAGCCCCTGCCTAGTGGAGCTGTGAGAAGAGGGTCACTCTCCCCCACACCCCAGAATGGTAGACCCACCAACAGCTTGCACTATAATCTGGTGTGGCTGTGTCTCCACCCAAATCTTGAATTGTAGCTCCCATAATTCCCTCTCTCATAATTCCCATGAAATCAGCTGCTTTCATGTGCTGGTGTTGAATGCCTGTGGCTTTTCCCAGCACACGGTGTGTATTAGTCCATTCTTACACTGCTAATAAAGACATACCTGAGACTGGGTAACTTACAAAGGAAAGAGGTTTAATTGACTCACAGTTCCATATGGCTGAGGAGGCCTCACAATCATGGCAGAAGGCAAATGAGGAACAAAGTCATGTCTTACATGGGTGGCAGGCAAGAGAGATAATGTGCAGGGGAACTCCCCTTTATAAAAATCATCAGATCTTGTGAGACTTATTCACTGTCACAAGAACAGCATGGAGAAGACTGGCCCCCATGATTCAGTTACCACCCACTGAGTCCCTCCCACAACATGAGGGAATTATGGGAGCTACAATTCAAGATTTGGATAGAGACACAGCCACACCAGATTACCGTGCAAGCTGTTGGTGGGTCTACCATTCTGGGGTCTGGAGGAGATTGACCCTCTTCTCATAGCTCCACTAGGCAGTGCCCCAATGGAGACTCTGTATGGTGCTCCAACTCCACATTTCCCATCCTTACTGCCCTAGCAGAGGTTCTCCATGAGGGCTCCAACCCCTGCAGCAAACTTCTGCCAGGACATCCAATAGTTTCCATACATCCTCTGAAATCTAAATGGAGGTTCCCAAACCTCAACTCTTAACTTCGGCATACCAACATCACGTGGAAGCTGCCAAGGCTTGGGGCTTGCATCCTCTGAAGCAATGCCCTGAGCTGTACCTTGGCCCAATTTATCCACTGTTGGAGCTAAAGCATCTGGGACTTAGGGTACCATGTCCTGAGGCTGCCCAGAGCAGCAGAGACCTGGGCCTGACCCATTAAACCGTTTTTTCTTCCTAGGCCTCCAGGCCTGTGATGAGAGGGGCTGCTACCAAGATCTCTGACATGCCCTGTAGATATTTTCCCTATTGTCTTGGCTATTGACATTCAGCTCCTTGTTACTAATGCAAAATTCTGCAGCTGGCTTGAATTCTTCCCTAGAAAATGGGTTTTTGTTTTCTAACACATGGTCAGGCTCCAAATTTTCCAAAATTTTATGCTCTACTTTCCTTATAGACATAAATTCCAATTTCAAATTATCTATTTCTGTGCACATATAACTGTATGCTTTCAGGAAATGTCAGGTCACTTCTTGAATGCTTTGATGCTTAGAAATTTCTTCCACCAAATATCCTAAATAATCTCTCAAGTTCAAATTTTCACAGATTTTTAGGACAGAGGCAAAATGCTGCCAGTCTCTTTACTAAAGCATAGCACAAGTGACCTTTCCTTCTGTTTTCAATAAGTTTCTCATTTGTATCTGAGACCACCTCACCCTGGACTTCATTGTTCATGTCACTATCAGCATTTTGGTCAATGCCATTCAACAAGTATCTAGGAAGTTCCAAACTTTCCCACATCTTCCTGTCTTCTTCTGAGCCCTCCTATCTATTTCACCCTCTGCCTGTTAACCAGTTCCAAAGTCACTTCCACATTTTTCAGGTTATCATTATAGCAGTACCCCACTCTGCTGGTACCAAATCTCTGTATTAGTCTGTTTTCTCACTGCTATAAAGATACTACCCAAGGAAGGGTAATCTATAAACAAAAAAGGTTTAACTGATTCACAGGTCTACATGACTGGGGTGGCCTCAGGAAACTTACAATTAGGGAGGAAGGCAAAGGGGAAGCAGGGACCCTCTTCACAAGGTGGCAGGAGAGAGAACAAAGGCAGAGGAAAGTGTCAGACACTTATAAAACCACCAGATCTTGTGAAAACTCTCTCACTATCATAAGAACAGCATGTGGGAAACCGCACCCCCATGATCCAATCCCCTCCCAACAAGTCCCTCCCTCAACATGTGGGGATTACAATTAAAGATGAGATTTAAGTGGGAACACAGAGACAAACCATATCACCAAGCAAAGAATAATACTAAATACTAAAGATAGTTGATAAAAGTGAAAATTGTCATGGTGCAGTGGCTCATGCCTGTAATCTCAGCAGTTTGGGAGGCAGAGGTGGGGGGATCACGAGGTCAGGAGTTCAAGACCAGCCTGGCCAAAATGGTGAAATCTTGTGTCTACTAAAAATACAAAAATTAGCCAGGCATGGTGGCAAGTGCCTGTAATCCCAGCTACTCATGAGGCTGAGGCAGAGAATTGCTTGAACCTGGGAGGCAGAGGTTGCAGTGAGCTGAGATCGAGACTCTGTCTCAAAAAAAAAAAAAGAAAATTATAGTAGAAGCCATGACAGATTATAGCAGGGGTCTTCACTGTTGGTGGTGAAATTGACAGTCCTGAGTGGTAAATAGGAAGAAAGAGTTAAAAGTAGTATCTTATTGGGGGACATTCAGCCCCTGATATTTCATGTGGGTCCTTTTCTATTTTCCCTAAGTGTCGGCTGGTCTGAGAAATAAAGGGAAAGAGTACAAAAGAGAGAAATTTTAAAGCTTGGTGTCCAGGGGAGACATCACATGTCAGCAGGTTCTGTGATGCCCCCTGAGCCGTAAAACCAGCAAGTTTTTATTAGTGATTTTCAAAAGGGGAGGGAGTGTACGAATAGGGTGTGGGTCACAGAGATCACATGCTTCATAAGGTAGTAAAACATCACAAGGCAAATGGAGGCAGGGTGAGATCAGAGGACCAGGGTGAAATTAAAATTGCTAATGAAGTTTCGGGCACATATTGTCATTGATAACATCTTATCAGGAGACAGTGTTTGAGAGCAGACAACCAGTCTGACCAAAATTTATTAGGTGGGAATTTCCTCATCCTAATAAGCCTGGGAGCACTACGGGAGACTGGGGCTTATTTCATCCCTTATCGACAGCCATAAAAGACAGACGTTCCCAAAGCGGCCATTTCAGAGACCTCCCTTTGGGAACACATTCTCTTTCTCAGGGATGTTCCTTGCTGAGAAAAAGAATTCAGTGATATTTCTCTTATTCGCTTTTGAAAGAAGAGAAATATGGCTCTGTTCCACTCGGCCCACAGGCAGCCAGACTTTAAGGTTATCTCCCTTGTTCCCTGAACATCGCTGTTATCCTGTTCTTTTTTCAAGGTGCCCAGATTTCATATTGTTTAAACAATTTGTGCAGTTAACGCAATCATCACAGGGTCCTGAGGTGACATTCATCCTCAGCTTATTAAGATGATGGGATTAAGAGATTAAAGACAGGCATAGGAAATCACAGGAGTATTGACTGGGGAAGTGATAAATGTCCATGAAATCTTCACAATTTATGTTCAGAGATTGTAGTAAAGACAGGCGTAAGACATTATAAAAGTATTAATTTGGAGAACTAATAAATGTCCATGAAATCTTCACAATTTATGTTCTTCTGCCATGGCTTCAGCCGGCCCCTCAGTTCATGGTCCCTGCCTTCCTGCAACACTATCTAGGTTTCTGCCTTGTGTAATGAGGGGCACTGAAGATTGTGATTTCTCAGTTCCCAAATTATCCCCAAACTCAATTTAAACTAGTTTAGAACTGTTTAAATTTTGAAGCCTAGCATAATTCCAAGGCCCCAGATTCTGATTTTCAGTAGTTTCTTGTCTGTGTTGACTAAGTAATCTAGTGAGATCCTTGTTGTAGTTCATGCCTCAGCCTGCTTGGCAGCAAAGTTCACCCTATCCATAAGCAAGGTGCTAAATTTAACCATACCAATAATTTGTCTGGTCTCTAACTCTGTGTTCCTTAAGATGTCCTTTATTTAAGACTTACCCATTCTCTGGTCAACCATAAGATGCCTTGGGATAAGGCACTCAGTACATTGATGTCAATGAGCATCCTCAGAAAACATAAATGAGGAAGAACAAAACCAATGACATAGCCATACCTCCATGCTCAAGAGGCCTTGATTACCAATAGACATTTGTGTAATCAACAAATTATTAAATAATTAAAATAAGAATAGGACATTTCAGTAAGTTATATCTTTTGTCATTGCAGCTATCAGTAAGCAGGACAGAGGAACAATAATAGTGTTGAGACTCAAAAATCTAATTCCACATTCATATTCAAATCTTCTACTCAGTAGTTCACAGTTAAAAAAATGCCACACTAAATTATTTCTCAATTGCCCTCTGGATGTGCTTTATTTAGTATCATAGCCAAATGCTGACCAATGACCAATATGGAATTATTGATGTTAAATGAGAAGATATTCTATTGTATATCTTATACAATCTAGCCTGTGCTGTACAATGCATGAGCCACTAATGACATGTGGCTATCGAACATTTAGAATGTGGCCTGCCCACATTGAGATGTAATATAAATTTAAAATAATTGGCATGTTCTGAAGACATATTATGAAAACACAATGTAAAATATCTAATTAATATTTATATTGGGTATATGTTTTAAATGTTAATATTTTAGATATATTGGGTTAGATAAAATATACTATTAAATAATTCAACCTATTTCCTTTTACCTTTTTAATGTGGCTTCTAGAAAATAGAATTACATATGACGCTCACATTATGTTTCTATTGGATATTGCTGTTCTAAACTAGTTTAAAGCATATGTCAGACAACAGTGTTGAGACGTCCTTTAATTATCTGTTCTCTCCATTAACATCATTTTTTCCAAAGTAAATTACTGTTGAAAATATTTGGCTTATTTCAATATTTCTGAGGATCCTTCATTTAAATAGGGAGTTTGTTTGGAGTTAAATAAAATTTGCTGTTGTATATTGTCAGATTTCAAAATATAAGTAATTTTATTAGCTATATCTGATATCATTAGTGATTATCAACATATAAGAAGACAGACTACTTAGGCAAATGGTGGAGACAAGAAAGAGACATTCTATCTTTTCATTAGTTACTATGTTTTTCATTCTTTTCAATCAGCATGAGCAATCTTCTTGATATAGTAGCAGCACAACATGACTGCATATGCTAAGTGATGTTCTGAATTCAGTCTGTGAGATGTCCTTTGGAGATTAAATTATCTTTGAAATTCTTCAGCTGAAGCAGCACGCTTTTCTCTACTACTTTGTTCTTGGCCTGGAATCCTTAGTGATGCAATTTCTTTTCATGGAAAATGCATCTAAGTGGCTTTGTGGTACTCTATGGGCTTTGCATAAGTTCAGTATCAACAAAGATGATGAATGATTTTTTTTTTAGCTTTCTTTGCCATTCATCCAGCTGACTTCATGAATTACAGACAGAATGGTATTAGAATTGCTAGTGACCTCTTCTCTTAATACCAGGCAGAGCATGTGGTCTTAAACAAAGGCTAGAGTTATGTTTATAAGCTAGGATTATTTTTTTCAGTTTGTTAAAGTTTGTGGCTAAAATTTTCTATCGAACTCAACAAATGTATAAATAACTTGGCCAGGAGTACCACTCGTACACACTTGTTTATAAGTCATGATTGCCTCTGATGTATCCCAGACTAATAGACAAAACCTGGACCAGCAATATAGTGAAGAGCCTGAGAAAAAATGAAAAGTTTCACTAATAATCTAGACACTTTATACACTTAGCTGTTAGAATTTACTCAAACATGTAGAAACCCCTGCATAATAAATAAGATGTTCCATTTTCATTTAATTTTATTATTATTTTTTGAGATGGAGTCTCACTCCATTGTCCAGGCTGGAGTGCAGTGATGCAATCTTGGCTCACAGCAACCTCCACCTCCCAGGTTCAAGCTCTTCTCCTGCCTCAGCCTCCCAAATAGCTGGGATCACGGGTGTGCACCACAATGCCCAGCTAATTTTTGTATTTTTAGTAGAGACAAAGTTTTGCCATGTTGGCCAGGCTGGTCTTGAACTCCTGACCTCAGGTGATCCTCACCCTTCAGCCTCCCAAAGTGCTGGGATTACAGGCATGAGCCACCGTGCCCGGCCCAGTTTTCATTTATTAATTTGGCTCCATCCAGATCCAGTCATGCTGTAAGCTCTGTCTCACCATAAAGTTATCATGAATTACCTCCTCTTCTTTTTTAATACAAAGAAAATTTGAAACATAAACAGCATTCATTTCAGACTTTTCATAATCCCATACTAATATCAGCATCTGCATGCCCAGAGAAACTGAAAAAGTACACTTCGAAATCAGGTTAGGTATACCTAAATGTCCTGTGGAGTTATTCCATGGAATTATGGTGCACATGGTTTCTGAATATTATGCATATTAAATATGAGTAGTTACAACACTTTGGGCATTATATAGTATCGTGGTGGCTTTCTCATAGCATGCTGTTGTCTGTCTTTCTAATCTTCATTTAATTTTTTAAAAATTAAATTGAGATATAAAACCTATATTTTATACATTTTATATCTATTGAGATGTGAGTTACATAATACACAATTCACACATTTAAAGTACATGATTTAAAATTTTTTAATATATTTAGAGTTGTGCAACCATCACTACTAGCAATTTTAGAAAATTTTCACCACTTCTAAAATAAATCTCACACAACATAACAGTCACTCTCCATTCCCCCAGCACCCCAGCCCTAGATTGTCAATAATCTTACATTTATTATCTAAAACTTTATTAATTCTGGAAATTTTGTGTTCATGGAATTGTACAACATGTGGCATTTTTGTCTAGATTCTATAATTAGCATAATCAAATCAAAGCTCATCTGTGTTACAGCATGTACCGGTACTTTGTTATTTGTATCGGCAAACAGCATTACATTGTATTGACATACGAATTTTTCTTATCCATTCAGCAATTGATAGACATTGGGTTGTTTCCATTTTCTGGCAATTGTAAATATTGCTGCTATGAACATACACGCACATATCTTTGTGTGTTCATAAGTTTTCATTTCTTTTGGTTGCATCCCCAGAAGTAGAATTGTTGGTCATGTGAAAACTTCATGTTTAATATTCTGAGAAACTGACAGATTGTTTTCCACAGAGGCATGTTACAGTCCCACCAGCAATGTATGAGGATTCCAATTTCTCTCTATTCTAAACAATTGTTATTTTACATCTTTTTCATTATAGCCATCCTAGTGGGTGTGATGATATATATCTCACTGTAGTTTTGATTTGCATTTTCTTGATGACTAATTATTTTGATCATCTTTTCATGCATGTATTGGTCATTTGTTTAATCTTCTTTGAAGAAATATCTATTAGAGTCTTTTACACATTTTTAAATTATGTTATTTATCTTCTCATTTTTGAATTGTAGTTCTTTATATGTTCTGGACATAAATTTTTTATCACATAAATAATTTTTAAAAGTTTTCTCCCATTTTGTTTGTCTCTTGATGATATCCTTTGAATGACAAAGTTTTTAATTTTTATGAAATCCAACTTACCTATTTTCCTTTTGTCATTCCTTCTTTTGATTTCGTATCTATAAAATCATTGCCTAACTCAAGGTCATAAAGGTTTACTTCTATTTACTTCTAGAAGTACACTTGTCTAAGAGTTTTACAGTTTTAGCTCTCATAATTAGGGATTTTTATGTATTTCATATTCATTTTTTACATCTTGTGAGACAGAGTTCCATTTTCATTCTCTTGCATGTTCAGCAGTCTCAGCACCACTTTATGAAAATACTCTTTTCCCCTATTGAATTATCTTGGCACGGCTGACAAAAATCAACTGACTCTCAATTATATTTCATTGATTTATATGTCTACCCTTATGCCAGTATCATACAGTATTAATTATTAGAGCTTTGTGATAAGTTTTGAAACCAGGAAATGTGGGTCCTGAGACTTTGCTTTTTAAAATACATTTTTTGGCTATTCTGAGTCTCCTGATCTGGTAGACAGAATTTTCACCCTCCACAGATATTCTAATCCCCAGAGCCTCCAAATACATTACATTGCATGGCAAAAGGGACTTTGCATATGTAATAGAGATAACTATCTCAAAATGAAGTGTTTATCACTATTATTTAGGTAGGCCCAACATAATTACAAGAATACTTATAAGAAGAAAACAGTGCGGTCAGACTCAAAGAAGGAGATTTAACAACATAAATAGAAATCAGAATGATAAATCCACAAGCCAATGAATGGCAGCAGCTTCTAGAAGCTGGAAAAGGTGAGGAAGTGCATTTATCCTAGCATCTCCAGTGGAATGCAGTCTGGTATTCGTGTTGTTTAAGTAACTAATTTTATGGTAAATTGTTTCATAAGCAATACAGAACTAATACACCTACACTTGTATTTCATTATAAATTTTATAATTGGCCTATCAATTTATGCAAATAAATGACAGCTTGGATTTTGGCAGGAAAAGCATTTAATCTGTAGAACAACTTTTAAAATATTGCCATCTTAACAATATTATGTCTTCCAATCCATGAGCATGAGGTGTTTTTTTCCTTTTAATTTGGTCTTTGAATTATTTTACTGATGCTTTGCAGTTTTCTGTATACAGTCCTTGCATTTATTTAGATATATTTATTCACAAGTTTTCTATTCTTTTTGATGATACTGTAAATAGATTTTTGTGTTTGGGTCATTTTAAGATTAATTCTAAGTGCATCATTTTTATTATGTTTTTATGTTTATTACATCAAACAGGATTTCAATAAATTACCTAGGATTTTCTATATTCAAGATTATGTCATCTCCAAATGTACTTTTATTTCCTTTGTTACTGTCTGAATGCCTTTTATTGCCTTTTCTTCTGCAATTGCACTGGCTAGAACCTCCAGTACGATGTTGATTAGGAATTTTAAGAGCAGACATCTTTGTCTTCTTCCTCATCTTAGAGGGAAATCATGTAGTCTCACTGTTAATTCTGATATTAGCTGCAGGTATTTTGTAGATGGTTTCTAGCAGCTTGAGGAGGTTACCTTCTCTTCCTAGTTTCTTAAGTGTTGAATTTGTCAAATGCTTTTCTTGTGTCAAGAAGGCCTTTTATTTTTTGTTCATCCTATGGTGTAACACATTGATTTTGGGATGTCAAACCAACCTTGAGGTGCAGGATAAATCCCATTTGGTCTTTGTGTATAATTTATTTTTTCATATTTTGCTTGATTCAGGTAGCTGGTATTTTCTTTAGGAATCATGAGCCAATATTCATAAGAAATATCTGTATTGATTTTTTTTTCTTTCTCATGATGTCTTTGTCTGGTTTTGCTATCAGGGTAATACTAGCCTCATGGAAGGTGGCAAGTCTTCTCTCCTTATATAATTTTTGAAAGAGTTTGTGAAGGATTGGTATTGATTTTTGTTTAGATTTTATAGAATTTATCAGGGAAGCTAACTGGTGCTGTGCTTTCACCTGTGGGAAGTATTCAAATTGCCAATTCAGTTCTACAATGATTATCTATTTCTCCCTATGTTGGCTTTGTATCTATTTAGGAATTTGTCCATACTGTTTAGGTTAGATAATCTGTTGTCATATAATTGTTTATACTATTCCCTTATACTTTTTTTTTCTTTCTATAAACTAGTAGCGATCTCTCTTTTATTTCTGATTTTCTTAAATTGAGTCAACTCTCTTTTTTTTTTTCTGGAAAGTCTAGCTAAAGGATTCTAAATTTTGTTGATCTTTACCAAGAGGCAACTGTTGGATTTATGTATTGCTTCCACTTCCTATTTTATTTATTTCTGCTCTAATTTGTATTATTTCCTTCTGTTTGCTATTTATTTTGCTCTTCTTTTACTAGTTTCAAAATTTGTGAGTTAGGTTATTGATTTGTGGTATGTCTTAGTTTTAATATGGATGCTCTTTATAATGGTCAATTTTATGTTACGTTAATTTCATCTAAGTGAAAAAATGTTAAGTTATTGAGCAGGTTTATGAGATGAAGTGATGTCAACAGCACAGTGGAAGAAGTGGAAAAACTCTCCAATATTACAGGATGGCTTATGGAAGAACACAATAGTGAAAGTATTATGCCCTCCTTTACATAAGGGCAAAGCTTTTTAGAACAGATAATTATAAGCATAGTGTCTAGCATAGTTCCTTACATATACATAGGTTCTCAGTAAGAACAGAAAGAAAGACAAGAAAAATAAAATGAGAAAGGAAGGAAGGAAGGAGGGAGGGAAGGAAGGAAACACGGAAAAGGAAGGAGAACAGAAATAAAGACGGTCTGGTAAAAGGCACAGTTGAAAAGGCACTTTACCTTCTGAATGTAAAGAAACAATATGAAGTTTGACGTGCATAGAGGGCCTAGTTCTGGTGGGGTGATGGTGTGGGAATGGAGAGAACTCAAATATATAACACCTTAATGATCTGACCTAAATTTTTCTTTTATATGAGTTAGAGTATTTATGCAAGCATGATCAGGGTTGAGATTAGCCAAGGAGACTTGATAAAAGTCATAGTTATTAATATTGAGGTGGTTGGAAAAGGTAAGTAAATAAAAACATGTAAATGAATTGAAGTATTTCATTGAAGACTCAGCTGAAATTGGAAACTGTTCTTTATTATCAATGCCTAACAAATCAGTAAAATATAGTAGCATAAAAAAGCAACCCTATTATTATTCTTACAGATTCTGTGGGTTAGGAATCAACTGGGCACTTCCTGCTTGGGATATCACATTTACTTGCAGTCTGATATCAGCCAGGGCCAAAGACAACTGAAGATTTTACTGAGTTGAATGTCTAGTATGGCTCATTCACTTGTCTAGTAATTGATGCTGGTTATTGGCTGGGAGCTCAATTCAGGCTGTTGACTGGAGCATCATCTAATGTGTCCTCTCCAACATGGTGCACTCATAGTGGTCAGACTTCTGACATAAAAGCTGGCTTCTATCAGAACGAGCATTACCAGAGAAACAGCTATATGTTAGTATACAAAATAAAATGTAAACAATAAGATAAAAGCAAAGAGGCTCCAGAATACTGGGAGAAAATATAATGACCAAGAATTAGGAGATCTCCTTGAAGTCAAATAATAATTATAATGTGAGTAAAATTACAAGCCAGTATAACATTAGACATTAAGATTTCAAAGCTGGAGAAGATCTGAGTCATGATTAAATCTATAATGTGACCATGCAAGAGAGAGATTGATACAAGATAAGACTGGAGATAAGGATGATTGTAGATGCTGAAGTCAAAGAACTGAATATTCATGTTACAACTCTAGTCACCCACATGAATGCAACAGTTAATAGTAATGATGGTGGGAAATAAAGCAGAGAGGGAAAGCATGAGGCAGATACTCAAATCGTCAGTGAATATGAAAGGCTTAGGGACCCGGAGCAATCTTTATGGTTAAACATAGATTCATGGCATGGAGGCTATATTGGGTGTAAGAGGATACTTAGTGACACTCTTCAAATTTAAGTGCACATTATGTGGAAAAAAGAAAAAGTCCCAATTTCAGTAAATTGTTGGGGAATCATGTATTACAAAAAAAGTCAGGCTTCTATTAATGCCAGAAGTGAGAAAGGAGCAGTTTTGAGAATAGATAAGAGAAGCTGAGCTTTGCTTCCAAGATTGTTTTATAGAAATTGATAAAAAAAAAAATTAGAAGGGAGGAAAGAAACAAGACATTGATTTGGTAGAAAATATCTTAAAACTGTGTAAGAATGAGAATATGAAAGAAGACAAATGGCAAGATGGGCTTCTATTTGGGGAAGTGACAAAAGTAGAAAAGAATGTGAGGCAGCAAAAACTAATGTGCTGCTGGTCTTCGTCATGTTACAATTTTGTACATGGTACATTCGAATGTGCCAGTTATTAATATTATGAAAGTTTGAATAATAATTTACTATATACTCAATATACAGTTGACTCTTGAATAATACAGGGGTTGGGGTGCTGAGTCCCCACACAGTCAAAACTCCACTATTATTTTTTATTTTCCCAATATTTAACTAAGCCTACTATTCATCAGAGGCCTTACTGAAGCAGGAAATTTTCCCTGACTCCTTCACAGGTGGGAACTGGAGTGCACGGATGCCAGCAGGAGTGAACTCCACTCAGTTGTACCCACTGTGCTCAATCCCTCATGAGAGGGAGTGCGCAGGTGAGCAGGTGCAGGAGCTGGGGTGAGTGCTTTTGGGTGCTAGAAGGAATGAACTTCATACTGGCCATGCGGCAGCATCTAGGGGGATGCCCACGGCCATTGAAGCCCCAGAAGGAGTGTTACAGTCAGTGCTTTTTTAGCTTTGCCATCCACGGATACCTTAAGTGTTAACAGCTCAGTGGATTGTCAGTGTGACAGCCTTTTGCACCTTTTGCACCATGCCTGAGTTCTTGTCCAGTGTTCAGGAGGAATGAGGTCACATGAACAAATGTGAAGGATGGTAAATGCCAGGGATTTTATTGCTGATGAAAGTGACTCTCAGCAAGAAGAGGAGCTGAAAAGGTGATGGAGGGAGAAGGTAATCTTCCCCTAGAGCCTGGCCATCCCCAGCTGGACCCCTCTCTGAAGCTACGCCATCAAACTGTCCCTCTGAAGTCAAGCTGCTTCTCTCTGACCATAGTCTCTTATGTCCAGGTGTTTCTCCTCTTCTCTTCTCTCTGGTGACAGAGGCTGGGGTTTTTAATGGGCACAGGATGAGGGGTGGGGCGGGCCATGGGTGGTTTTGGAAAAGGCAATATTCAAGTGGGAAAATGAGGATGTGTGTTCTCACTTTGGGCCACAGTTCCAGGCTTGAGGGTAGGGCCCTCAACAGGGACCTGCCCTCTTCTGCCCAGAATTGCTCTGCCTCCTGTCCCTATAATTACTGATAAACAGTTGCTTAACACGTATTTTGTATGTTGTATGTATTATATACTGTATTCTTACAATTCAGTGAGCTAGAGAAAAGAAAATGTTAAGACTATCGTTAAGGAAAGAAAATATATTTACTGTTCATTAAGTAGGAGTATATCATCATAAAGGTCTTCATTCTTCTCATCTTCATTTTAAGCAGGATAAAGAGGAGAAGGAAGAGGAGGAGTTGGTCTTACTGTCTCAGGGATGGCAAAGGTGGAAGACACACCTTGTATAAGTGGACCCACGCAGTTCAAACCCATGTTTTCCAGGGGACAATTGTATGTTAAAATAAAAATCCAAGCAAATGTTTATGGAACACATGAATAGCTCTGAAAATATTTCAGTTTTATATAGTGAATATGAAAAATCACTGACCTATGTAAGTGCTCAGGTTCTGGAGTAAGAGCCTTGTGATCAATCACCTTTAGGAACTCAGAAAATTACTTAATCTATTTTAGTTTTAGTTTCTTTACCTGTAAAACTAGTACACAGGGTTATGTCAGAAACTAATATCATAATTGAGAGTAGCTAGCACAGTATTTGTACACAACTGATGTTCATAATACTGCACTTAGGCTTAAAGCATACGCAGACTAGAAATTATAGATACAATGTTTTAGAGTTATTTGGTGTCCATGTTTCCTACACTGCCACAGAAAAAAAAAAAATAATGAAAATTCCTTTCTCGGCCAGGTGCAGTGGCTCAAGCCTGTAATCCCAGCACTTTGGGAGGCTGAGGCGGGCAGATCATGAGGTCAGGAGATCGAGACCATCCTGGCTAACACGGTGAAACCCTGTCTGTACTAAAAATACAAAAAAAAAAAAAAATTAGCTGGATGTGGTGGCGGGAGCCTGTAGTCCCAGCTACTCAGGAGGCTGAGGCAGGAGAATGGCATGAACCCAGGAGGCGGAGCTTGCAGCGAGCCAAGATTTTGCCACTGCACTCCAGCCTGGGTGACACAGCAAGACTCTGTCTAAAAAAAAAAAAAAAAAAGAAAATTCCTTTCTCTGGAAACTTAACTAGAGTATTGTACTTTCACAGCCATTGTCATGGCCTGTTAGCTGAAACTGACGATTACATACACACAGAATACCATGGTATTCCAAATCCAATTCACTATGCAGCAACATGGATGGAACTGGTGGCCATTTTCTTAAGTGAAACAACTCAGAATCAGAAAGAAAAATACCCGTATGTTTTCACTTATGAGTGGGAGCTGAATAATGTATATGGGGGACTATAATAAATCAATAAGTTCACAGGAACTGGGAAGAAGCCATGCTAGTGAAACAGGGGCCTAATTCCACTTGCAACCACTTGGTGTGGAAAAAATACAGCTATTGTCTTGCAACTCCAGAGCAGAAGGCATGCTGGTTGCAAGATGGCTAAAAGTAGCAGAGTGTTTCCCTCAGGCACCTGGAGAGGAAACGCCTCGCAGTTAAAAATTACCCCAACATATTCTTAGCATATAGCACAATCGCACTGGCATGTAGACTCCTCCAACACTGTCCTATAAAACCCCCTCACATTTCTGCCTCTTGGCATATAGCAGCTCTCTTGCTACTGTCTATTTCTACTATACAGCAGTGTTCCTCCCTACACATTCTCTTCTGTTGTTTTATTTCTGTCTTGGTAAATTCTCTTACCACCTGGCAAACCGGCCCCAAACAGTCATTGCTCACAGCAGTGTGGACTGAAAGACATTGGAGACCAGGATGGATGTGGGGATGAAAAGGGGGAAGTCTGGATGAGGAGAAATTACTTAATGGGTACAGTGTATATTATTCAAGTAATACATACACTAACAGCCAAGACTTCGCCTCTATTCAATATATCCAAATAACAAAATTACAAATAAAATATAAAATATACAAATTAAAACAAATTCAATTCACCTTAGACTCTAAATGAAAATCTTACAACTCTGATATTTTGGATTTTGATTACTGTTGTAACCATATGTCTAAAAAGGAGTCAAACTCTGTAAAATATTTGAAGAGATTTATTCTGTGCCAAGCATGAGTGACCATGGCCTGTGACACAGCCCTCAGGAGGTCCTGAGAACATTTGCCCAAGGTGGCCGGGGTGCAGCTTGGTGTTATACATTTTAGGGAGACATGAGACTTCAATGAAATATATCTAAGAAACACATTAGTTTGGTCCAGGGGGCGCTTTCAGGTTATAGGTAGATTTAAAATTTTCTGGTTGACAATTGGTTGAGTTTATCTGAAGACCTGGAATCAACAGAAAGGAAATGTCTGGGTAGTGATAAGAGGTTGTGGAGACCAAAGTCTAATCATGCAGATGAAGCCTCCGGGTAGCAGGCTTCAGAGAGAGTAGATTGTAAATGCTTCTTATCAGACTTAAAGGTCTGTGTTGATATTAATACTGCAAAGGAATAATGAGGCACGTCCAACTCCACATCATGGCCTGAACCAGTCTCTCAGGTTAAATTTTGAAAGTGCCCTGGCTGAGGGGAAAGTCCATTCAGGTGGTTGGTGGGCCTTAGAATTTTATGTTTGGTCTACACATACAGTAATTTATAAAGCCACTATTTAGATTATGATACAGATCAAGTGAAAAATGAATATTCAAGATAGGGAACTGTGTTATACAGAGTAAGACCCATTATAATAAGTGTCAGGAGATAAGGACATGCCTGAGTGGGAGATTCCCTGAGTTGATGCCTTATATATAATACGCAGTACATAGATGATATGTATTATATAATGGGATATATATATATATATATATATATATATATATATATATATGATACTATGCTCCAAATAAAATAACCATGAAGAACAAAAACCATTATAGGCATCATACCTTGTATCAGTTTTCTACTCTTGTATAATAAATTACTACGAACTTTGAAACTTTAAAAGAACACCAATTTATTAGCTCATACATTTTGTAGGTGAGAAGTCTGGCCAAACTATGGCTGGATTCTCTGTTCAAGCTCTCAAGGGGCTAAAAACAAAATGTTGGTGACAGCTGAGTTTTTTATCTGGGGCTTAGAATCTTCTTCCAGGTTTATTGGTTATTAGTGAATTCATTTTCCTGTGGTGGAAGGACAAAGGTCCTTTCTCTCCCATAAGCTATTGGTCTGAGACCACTCTCACTTCCTAGAAGCCTCCCAAAGTTCAGAACCACAGGGCCCACACTAGCAATTCACAATGACTTCCTCATCTAAAATCCTTGGAGAAAACTATGTTTAAAGGGATAGCTTGATTAGGTCAGACATACCCAGATAATCTCCTTATCCTAAGGTTAATTTGAGATCCTAATTACATTCACTCAATTACTTCATAGCAGTTCCTACATTAGGATCTAAATGAATAACGAAGAGGTATGTATAGTAGGGGCCAGGAATCTTGTGGGGGGAATCTTAGAATTCTGCCTGGTACATAGGTCATTTTAATACACTTCTGTTCAGTAAATGACACATCAAGCACACGTAAATTAAGGAGGACCTCTAGTGTAACTTATTTTATTAATAGAGCAATGCCTTTCTTAATTATGAGCATAGATGGTCTTACTTTATTACTGATCTTAGAAAGTTTTTAGTCTTTATTAAAAGGTAGAGAAAAATAAAGTAAAAAAAACTAGTCTCTTTTAAGCATCCATTCTCACTAAAAAAAAGCAAAACTTCACCAAACTATTCTTTTTATATAAGTGCTACAAATATGCCAAGAATTGATTCAGTGATTTCATCCAAATGAAAATGAAAATATGGGATTACCTCAATATGTAATAACTGTTACACTTATATACAGCAATACAAATTTTTATACAAAAAAAATAGAAAAGATAGGAAAGCTTAGAATAACATAATTAACTGAAGCTAATGGACACATATGGGAATTTGTACTGTCAAATCAAAGATGCACATTCTTTTCAAGGATGTGTGCAATATTTACAAAAATCTACATATCAATAGATAAAAGCCACACACATATCAATATGTAAAGATGCCTGCCAAATTACTCATAATTAATTAGAATACATTTATAAATACATGATAATAAAATCATATATACAAATCTTTCAGGCTGCAGATAAAAGGTACTTAAAATCTATAGCATGAAGTGCTAATAGTAGAAAAGTATGTTGAAAATTAATTAAACATCCTACAAAATATATTAAAGAACAGTATGATTAACTCAAAGGAAGTAGAAAGAAGAAAATAATTAATGAAAGAGCAGAAATAAAAGAGAAAAAAATATATAATAGTAAGAATCAAATGAGCCAAAGGGTTCTTCTCTCAAAATAATAATAAAATAGATAAAACTTGGCCAAAGGGATGAAAAAGTAAGTACAGAAAGCAATACTGTGAATTAAAAACAAGATAAAAATTAAAACAAGGGAAGTATTTGAAAAAATACAATATTTACTTTAAACAATTGTATGCCAATACATTTGTAAAGTTGGATAAAACGGAATTTCTCTTTAGAAAATTAGAATTTTCCAAGACATACCCAAGGTTAAGTGAAATATATGAATTAACCTAGAGTTCCTTCAAAGAACAGAAAAAGTTGGAATATCCTAAATGAAATTTATAAGGTAGCATAAATTTTATAACCAGAGAATTGCCAAATAAAATAAAAAGCAATGACACATGAATATAGATACAAAATCCTTAAATAATACAAACGAACTAAATTCACACACACACACACACACCCCCTATGTACAAATTAGAATTATTATAGAATAATACAGAGATGATTTTAACGTTAAATATATTGATGTAAGATTTACCAAACTGGGTTATAAGGGTGCTTTCTCCACTTGATAAAGTCTATCGATCTACAAAGAAAAATGCACTAGATATCATACACAATTAGGATAAACATATGGAACTAGTTGCATGAAAAAATATGACAATACCTGAGTCTTGGTGTGATTATTAATTGTACCTTGTGGTAGGGAGAATAGCGCCCCATAAAATTACCAGAATTTGTGAATATGTTACAATACATGGTAAAGGAAAATTAAGGTTGCAGATAAAATTAAGATGGTTAATCAGCGGCCTTTTTTAAATAGAGAGATAATCCTAGATTATCCAGGTACACCAAATAATAAAAAAGTTCATCCTAAGACGACGTATAAATTTGACTCCACTGCAATTATAATTCCAACAGAGTTTTAAGTGTCTTTAAAATTGAACAAGGAAAACAGAAAAAAAGAATAAGAGAGAATATGATTACTAGAAAGTGGTCAGAGAGCTGTAATGTTTATAGCTTTGAAGACGGAGAAAGGAGGCCACAAACCAAGATAGCCTCCAGCAGCTGGAAAAGGCAGGGAAGCCTACAGCCTTCAGAGGCAACATAGCCCTGCCAACAGCTTAATGTTAGTCCTGGGAAACCCATTTTGGACTTCTGACCTCAAGAATGGTAGATAATAAAGTTTTCTTGTTTAAAGTCGCTATGTTCATGCTAATGTGTTACAGCAAAATTAGAAAAACTAATACATACACATTTTCATAAAAGGTCCTGGTATGGGTGATAAATTACATGGTGATCAATAAATGATGTAACAGTAGTTGCATTCCTTTCAAAATGAGAAACGAGGTGATGATAGATACACTCACTGCTTCTCTAAAACATCCCACTTGGGCTAGTTAGTCAATAAGAGTTGAAAAAGATATATAGATAGATAGATGATAGATAGATGATAGATAGATAGATAGATAGATAGATAGATAGATAGATAGATGATAGATAGATAGATGATAGATAGATAGATAAATGATAGATGATAGATAGATGATAGATAGATAGATGATAGATAGATAGAGAAAGGAATAAAATAGCTTTTTCTTATTTGCAGGAGGATGACGATTGAGAGCAACCACATGACAATGCACAAAAAGCCATTATAAATCTTAAGAAGATCTTAAGTAAAGGTTGCTGGACAATACAAAGAAATCAACCACATTACTATATGTGAGCAACAAAGAGTTAAAAAATGTAATATTAACAATATGTCATTTACAGTAGCCTTCAAACTGTGTGTTACAAAAAAATAAATTTAACAGACGATATGCAAAGCTCTTAGGAAGAAAAACATGAACTTATCTGAAACAAATTAAAGTCTTCATAAATAATTGAAAATGTATGCATTTGAAGCCTAAATATTGGGGGGAAAAGTTAATTCTTCTCCAAATGATGTATGAAGTCAATGCAATTGTAATGATAATTCCAACAAGTTTTTATGTAATTTAACAAGCTGATTCTAAACTTTATATCAAAGGACAGAGAGCCAAGAAAATTTAAGATAGTTCTAAATTAGAGAAATAAAGTGAGCATGCTTGTCCTAAGCAATATAAACATTTATTGGGCCGGGCGCAGTGGCTCACGCTTGTAATCCCAGCACTTTGGGAGGCCGAGGCGGGCGGATCACGAGGTCAGGAGATCGAGACCACGGTGAAACCCCGTCTCTACTAAAAATACAAAAAATTAGCCGGGCGTGGTGGCGGGCGCCTGTAGTCCCAGCTACTCGGAGAGGCTGAGGCAGGAGAATGGCGTGAACCTGGGAGGCGGAGCTTGCAGTGAGCCGAGATTGCACCACTGCACTCCAGCCTGGGGGACAGAGCGAGACTCCGTCTCAAAAAAAAAAACAAAAAACATTTATTATAAGGGCATATTAATTAATATATTAATATGAATATGAGACAACAGACAAAAAAAAAAAGAGCAGAAAGCCCAGAAACCAATCTAAACATAGGAAATGTTAACAGATAATGACAGGACTGACATCACTGATCAGTAGGAAAAGGATGGATTCTTCAACATTGGGGTTGGTAGCAAAAAGGTGAAAAAGAAAAGCTTTAATATTTTCAACACAAAATAGAAAACAGTATGATGACTGCAGGTTAAAGAAGGATTTAACATAACATGAAAAATCATAAGCAATAGAGAAAAAAACACTACATTAAAATAAAAATATATGTGTGTCTGAAGACACTATAAAGCATGTCAAAAGACTATCCACAAACATGGAAAAAATGTTTTCAATCTACACGAGTCACACAAAGTTAACATCCACAGTATATAAAAACCTTTTTCCAAATGAGTCACGAAAGGCAAACCACCTAATACCGAAGCTGGAAATTCACTAAAGAATGAACTTGAGGAGCCAAGAAACATGCAAAACTGCTCAATTGGCCAGGCGCGGTGGCTCACGCCTGTAATCCCAGCACTTTGGGAAGCCGAGACAGGTGCATCACCTGAGGTCAGGAGTTCAAGACCAGCCTGACCAACATGGAGAAACCCCATCTCTACTAAAAATACAAAATTAGCCAGGTGTGGTGGTGCATACCTGTAATCCCAGCTACTCGGGAGGCTGAGGCAGGAGAGTCACTTGAACCCTTGAGGCGGAGTTTGCAGTGAGCCGAGATCATGCCATTGCACTCCAGCCTGGGCAGCAAGAGGAAACCCCATCTCAAAAAAAAAAAAAAAAAAAAAAGAAAAGAAAAACTGCTCAATCACACTAGTAGTCAATGAATTATAAAATAAACAACAACGGACCATTTCATATATGTTTTATTGGCCAAGTTTAAGTAGCCTTTACAATACCTCATACTGGAAAGGTTGTAGAGCAATGGATACTACAATAGTTATGCAAGAAAACAATAGCATACATTCTTTATTAAAATGCATGAGTGGCAAATTCCATATTTAAAATAATATGACTTGAAAAGGCTACATGAGATTCTTCTACTACATTTGTAATATTTTATTTTTTCAGGTGGATAGGTGTTGGGTAAACAGCAATTTCTTATATTTTTCTTTTAAATATTTCGTGTGGTTGTTAATAGATCATAATTAAAAATGTAAGCATACCGGTAAAAGTTAACTTGGACTATCGCACGTATTTTTAATGGGGCATGTAGATACCTGTGTATGAACAGCAAATTGAAATGTGTACAATCTTCTTAATAAACTAAAAATAACTTTTAAATGTTTTATCCACAAAAGGGTAAAAGATTCACTAAAGTCAAGTATTGTCATTCAAGGGGAGCAGGACTAGCTTACACAATGTTTTCTTTTTCCCAAAAGAGAAAGAATTCGTAACTACAATAGCAAATAGAGGCACAGGTTTTACATTACTTAAGTAAAAACTTTAGTAAAAGAGAAAACAAAGATTTGGAAGAAACTTTTTCAGAATAAAAAAACGCTCAAATTAATTCCTGTTGTGACTGATTTCCCAGTTATGCATGTCAAGCAAAAAGTTAAATGATGTTTTTTGGAAATTATCATTTTGGAATGAAATATGTATTTATTTCAAAATGATAGTTTTAAACAAATTTCCTCAAGTTTGACAAGAAATGAGTCATTTGTACATAGTCCTTTGAAAATGTCTGTCAAAAAAAGGACAGCTTGTATTGCCTTCTAGCAATAAAAAATCCATACTTTATCACTTAAGTTCCCATCCTGCTTTAATTATACACCTCCCAGATCAGCAACTTGTGGATAAATACAAGTAAGATAATATTTGGATGGCATGATGGCTAGTCCTAAAATTAGAATAAGGGTAAAATGAATTCAAGGTCAAAACCTTCCAGGAACAGATACTTGGAAATATTGGTCCCTCTGGGGTTCATCCAAAATGGTGGGTGTGTTCTTTTTACATGTTTGCAATAATTGAGTTTCCTTCACTTTGGTAGTTCTCAAATTTATTTTACCCACAGAATCTTATACTTCAGAGGTCAGCAAACTTTTCCAGTAATGGGTAAACATTAAATGTTTCCAGCTGTAATCATCACACAATATCTGTTGCCACCAGCACACCCATTGTAGCAGGAACATAGCCATAGGCAATATGTAAACTAACGAGCATGGCTGTGCTCAATAAAACTTTACAGTGGAGTGCCATATAATGACATCTCTGTCAACAACAGATCACATATACAATGGTGGTCACGTAAGATTGAAATGAAGCTGAAAAATTCCTACCACCTAGTGACGTTGTAACTTAATGAATTACTAACATGTTTCTGGTGATACTAGTGTTATAGGAAATAGAAAGAATTTATTTAGGTAGACAGAGTAAAGCGAGTCCCTGGCAGAAAACTTTCCTTCTAAGAAAAAGCAGCTCAGAAACAGTTCCCTTTCTAACCTCATGCAGTTCAAAGAAATCACTTCTCTTCTAACAAAGGGTAGCCTGAAAGATCAGGCTGTGAATCACAGATAAACCACCACTCTAGCACAGAAGGAGAGGGGCAGTCTCCTGGATAACCACCAAACTTCACACTCATATAAGGGGCCCCAGTAGAAACAGTGGCCCTTACTAAGCACATTTCTTTCTTTAGGCACACTAAGATAGAGAAGCTAGAAGTGGACGTTGGGGGGCCAGGGGGATGCCTGCAGCTGCAAGAAGATGTCTGGGAACAGAAACTCTCCCTCCCAGATAAGCGACACAAAGCAGAACAGAGCAGCACAGACTAAGATTCTGCCTGTGTGGTCAGGGAAAGGGGTGAGAGCTGATTAAAAACAAACGAACAAACAAACAAACGACAAACAAACAAGCACCTCTTCTCTATACAGATAGCACACCTGGTCCCAACTAAACTGTCGGGCCCTCGGAGGATAAGACCTCCCCTCCTCACTAGCCCCCTCCTCTCTAGCCCATTTATAAAAACCTTGACATTTTTACTACTGCCTGACAACCCGCTAGGGACCCCTCTCTGTGACAGAGAGCTGTTCTTTCCTTTTGCCTAGTAAACTCCTGCTCCAAGCTTGCTGTGTGTGTGTGTGTGTGTGTGTGTGTGTGTGTGTGTGTGTGTGTGTGTGTCTGCAACCTTGATCTCCTTGGCCGTGAGACCAAGAACCTTAGTATTTACCCTCGACAACAAAGCTGCTTCACTGGTGTAAACAAAACTGCACTGCCAGTTGCATAAATGTATAGCACATACAATTACGTACAGTACCTAATACTTGATAATGATAATAAAAAATGACTGTTACTGGCTTATGTATTTACTATAAATTTGTTTGTTATTTTAGAGTGTACTCCTCGTACCTATAAAAGAATATTTATTGTTAAATAGTATGCCATGTTATACCGGCAGCAGCCACAGACAGCCTTGTCTTTACTGTGTTTCTTGATTGCATCACTTTCTTTCGTCCTTGATTCTCAAGTGTTTTGTTTATCATGGTTCCTAAGTATTCAAAATCCACAGTTACTGTGGTAAGAGGTCACGTTCATAACAAAATGTAAAGTGATTAAGGATCTCCAAAGGTAGAAAATCAGTGATGGTTATTGCTGGCCAGACAGGTATGTCCCATTCCACCATAGCTACAGCCTTGAAAAACAAGAACAAAGTGACAGAAATTGTTAAAGTATCTGCTTCATTGAAGGTGACGAGACCAACAAGTTTGAGAAATGCCTATATCAGATATGAAGAAACTTCTAATGATCTGGATTGAAAACCAGACCCAGAAACATAGCTCTCTCAGCACCGTAAAGACTACAGTTAAAGCAAAAGAGTTATTTATAATGTTGAAAGAAAAGGCTGGATCCAACTATAATATTGAATGTACTGGTATTTCTGGGCGGTTTAAATAATTCAAGAATCTTTATCCATTGCATAATGTAAAAGTAACTGGTGAGTCGTTGAGGGCTGACATGAAGGCAGCTGAAGAATTTTTGGAAACTCTAGACGAGTTGTGGGTAAAAAATACTTGCTAGAGCAAATCTTCAATGTAGATGAAACCTCCCTATTCTGGAAACAGATGCCTGAAAGGACTTTCTGTCATAAAGAGGTCAAGTCAATGCCAAGTTTTAAGGGTTTTAAGGACAGGATACAGTCTTGCTTTGGGGCAATGTTGCAGGCTACAAAATAAACCCTTTGTGATCGGACACAGTGAGAAACCCAGGGCATTCAAGCATACCAATAAGCACACATGGCCAGTGTACTACAGGAGCAATAAGAAGTCACAGATTATGTATCCCCTCTTCCAGGAAGCCCTCCTGAGTTGCTATGCCAGAGAAAAATGTACTGTTAGGAGAATAACATACCTTTCAAGATTTTGCTTGCTGTTGATAATGCTCCTGCACCTCTTCCTTCTACTGGTCATCTTCATCCCGACATCAAAGTGGTGACTGTCTCCCTAAACACCACCTCTCTGATCCAACCAATGCATCAAGGAATGACAGCAGTTTTTACTACCAGAGAAGGACCTATGCCCAGGCTATCTCTGCAACTGAGGAAGACACTGATGCAATTCTGGAAGGATTACAACATCCAAGATGTATCAAAAACCTTGCTTGGAATTGAAGAGATGTCACCAAGGAATGTAGAAATGGCATCTGGATGAAGACACTCAAGAGGTTCATTAATGACTTCAAATAATTTGTCAAGGATGAGGAGATTGTAACAATTGACAAGGCCGTGGTTGAGATGACAAACAACTTTAACCTGGATGTGGACGAATGAGACATTGAGTAGCGCCTAGAGGTGGTGCCTGAGAAATTGAGTAATGAGGAGTTGTAGAATGGGAAAAGAAATGCATAGTTGAAGAAGACGCAAGAGAAAAGGAGATTGCAGGAGAAGGAAAATAGCCCCCAAGAAAATTCATAGAAAAGGGTTTGGCAAAAGACTTTGCAGGCCTCAACAAGCTCCTTAAAGAGTTTAAAAACGTGGACCCCAACACTCAAAGGTTTTCATTTAATAAAGAGGAATGCTCATGCTGCATTATCTGCTTACAAACAACTCTATGAAAACAAGTAAAATAAATCAAGCAAACTACCATGGACATGTATTTCTGAAAAGAATGTCATCTCCTTAAGAAGAGCTTCAGGAGGTATTCCAGAAGAAGGCATTGTTATCATAAGAGATGACAGCTCCATGCCTGTTATTGCCCCTGAGGACCTTCCAGTGGGACAAAATGTGGAGGTAGAAAATAGTGGTATAGGTGACCCTAACCTGGCATAGGCCAAAGCTAATACGTGTGTTTAGTTTTTAACAAAACAGTTTAAAAAAATAGAGAATATAGAAAAAGGACATAAAGAAAGACAATATTTTGTACAACTGTAAAATGTGCTTCTGTTTTTAGCTAAGTGTTATTGCAAAAGAGTCAACGAGTTTATAAAGTAAAACAGTTACAGTAATCTAAGGTTGATTTATCATCGTCGAAGGAAAAATACTTTTTTGTAAATGTAGTGTAGCTTAAGTGTATGGTGTTCATAAAGCCTGTAGTAGTAGAATGTCCTAGGCCTTCACATTCACATTCACTCACCACTCACTCACTGACTCACACACACAGAGCTACTTCTTGTCCTGCAAGCTTCATTCACGGTAAGTACCTTCTACAGGTGTACCATTTTTATCCATTATACTGCATTTTTACTTTACCTTTTTGTGTTTATAAATGTTTACATACACAAATATTTATCACTGTGTTCCAATGGCCTACAGTATTCAGTGCAGTGATATGCTGTACAGGTTTATAGCCTAGAAGCAATAGGCTATACCATCGAACCTAAGTGTATAGTAGGCTATACCATGTAGGTGAGTGTAAGTATACTCTATGATGTTTGCACAATAGCAAACTCGCCTAACCTCACATTTCTCAGAATGTATCCCGTTTGCTAAGTGACGAATGACTGTATTTACGGCAACAGGTGATGGGTCAGGTGGTAGCTTGTCAACACTTTTTTAATTCAAGTGAAATCTTACATCAAATCCCAATTTGATGTAAGCTATGAAATGCAGTGTAAAACCACAGGTGGGTAGGAAATACCACATTACTGTCTTCCAATCACCTTCCAAATCAAAACATCTATAACTCCAATTGTTGGCAAATGTTTTCTGAGTAATTCTGAAGCTTATCCCTCCCCTTTTCTAGAATCATATGTAGAAGCAAAACGAGGTGGTGGCTTGAAACAATTGGGCCCCATTGTTCATATGTCATCTGTGTTGACCTGTTACCACCAAAACCTCCAATAATACTGTGTACGGGATCCCTTCTGTCCTGACTTCCATGCTACTTGACTCCATGGTCAAAGCATAGATATTGGTGGAAATAACGTGAACCTCCGTAAGTGCACCATGCAGATATTATTCACTATAGCTTGCCATACATCTAGGGTGCTTCTAGGATTCTGAACCAAGGTTTCACTGCAAGCAGGACAGATCTTTGTGCTTTTTACCAACTTTTGAGAATCTGTCCTTTCATCCACGGTATTTTCAGTATCATTCTCTGGTGTCCTCCCTTTTCTCCAGCAAAAGTTCTGTAAATGGTTCAGGGTTTTATATAAGAAAAGAATCAGGGCTTCAAGCTGTTTCTGCCTACATTACTGAGGAAACTTGCTTGAAAAGTAAATGCAATATACAGGAGTGCCACAATAACGTACTACTTTAATAAATTATAATGCACAACATAAAATATGGAAATGGAACTGCTGGAGTTGAAGTATCCTGAGGGTCTAGATTGCTGATCCTGCCAATACAGAGGTTCCTAGATGTATTAACTACAAATTGATGTATATGTAATTGCCACAAACCTAGTGGTTTCAAACAACACCCCTGTATTAGTTAACAGTTCTGTGTGCCAGAACTCTAAGCACAGTGTCTCTGCATTCTCTGCTCAGGTTTTATATGGCTGAAATCAAGATACTAGCGGGGCTGTTTTACTTTCTGGATGCTCTAAAGGAGAATCTACTTCCAAGTTTATTCAGCTCATTGGAAAAACTGAGTTCCTTGTGACCATAGGACTTACATCCCTATATTCTTGCTGGCTGTCAGCCAGAGGCCAGTCTCAACGTATAGAGTTGAGAGTTAAGAATAATACTGTGCTTTATTCGAGGAGAGCAAGAGAGGTCTCTCTGACATCTCTCGCCCTGTGATTTCTAAGACCCAGATTTAAAGGGCTCAAGTGTTTAAGTCAGTCTTTCTAAATAACCTCACATTCTTAAAATTTATTGTTCCATATAACATAACGTAAATAAGAGGAAAGGCAAATCATCATAGACAGTTTTAAGGATTATGTGGAACATTACATGGGGGGATGAAAATCTCGGCAGGCATTATAGAACTCTGCCTATCTCACTAGGGCACACGCTAGGAACCCTAGATTCTCATATCCCAGCTTGAAAATCTCTCCCTGACTTGATCATAGATCATTTTTGAAAAGAGTTCTAATGTGTCCAGTATAACAAATGTTACTTTTCTCTCATGCCTATTTTGCTCACCTTCACTTGTCATTATTATCTTTAATTAATCCTCAAAAAGAGCACCAAGTTAAAAATATATTCTTCCAGGATTTCTTAAAGTTTAAATTTCTTCTTAGTTCACTAAAAGCAGCATCTCCTCTATTCTATTCCTCATCGTTAGAAATACTTGGAGTAAATTGTACATCCTAAATATGTTTAGAATGATTTTATAAGTTTGATGTTTTCTCTAAGCACAGTGCCTCTGGGCTTCCTCCTTTTTCCACCTTTCTGTAGGTGGAATAAATACACTCCATTAAAATACCATGTATATTAAGGGTACACTTTTTCTTTCCCCATTCAACTTTCTTTTTTACTTCATTATTCATTTATTCAAAGTTTTGAGGCTAGAGATGTACATTCTTGAGATAAAGAGGAAGTAGGTATCAATACAGGGATAATGTGTATAGTAAAAGAAGACCATAAATGGAACTCTCAGATGCACCAGTATTGAGAAGATGTTGACAAAAAGGGGACCCACATAAGATCATTCTAAGAATTGGCTAAGAGCAAGTGTAAGAAATGTTAAGGAAGCCACATATCAACGTTGAATGCAACGGAGAGAGAAACTACTGATCAGGAGTGACAACTTAGAAGGACAATGGTATCTTCAAAGTATCTGCCAGAGTTATGAAAATAGTTGACACCCTAGGTATTCTGAGTAAAAGGAGCTTTCACGCAGATAATTATAAGCTTATATAATTACTGGAAGCCTGAGAGGGAATGTCATTGAGAGCTATGGCTAATTTTCAGGAAATTTGGAAGAATAGGGATTACAGAAAGCTTGCCACCAGTACCTTCAGCCGCCTTCAACTCTCAAGAAAATGATCTGCAGGTGGCCAGTATCCAAGCCTCTGCCCAAAGATGCCACCTGAGAATAATGCCTTTTCTTTTTTTTTTTTTTTTTTTTTGAGACGGAGTCTCGCTCTGTCGCCCAGGCTGGAGTGCAGTGGCGCAGTCTCGGCTCACTGCAAGCTCCGCCTCCCGGGTTCACACCATTCTCCTGCCTCAGCCTCTCCGAGTAGCTGGGACTACAGGTGCCCGCCACCACGCCCGGCTAATTTTTTGTATTTTTAGTAGAGACGGGGTTTCACTGTGGTCTCGATCTCCTGACCTCGTGATCCGCCCGCCTCGGCCTCCCAAAGTACTGGAATTACAAGCGTGAGCCACCGCGCCCGGCCACCTTATCTTTCTTGTCCAACTTCCAAGTCTCATGTGAATGGCTCAGAGAAAGACAGCAGTGAAAAATCATGGAGGCAAAGGATCCTGGGAAAGGCAGTTCCCGAGTGATACAGAGAAGAATGTAAAGGGGGCAGTCAAGTTGCCTAGTGGCAAAGGACATTCCAGTAAACTCAATGAGAGTGCTAACATTTTTGAGCACCTTACAGATGCTAGCTTTCCATTAAACACTTTACATGCAGGATCTCCTTTAAACTGAGGTAGGTATTCTTATTATTCTAATTGCACAGATAGGAAATCTGAAACTCAGCAGCTGAAGTTCATTCAAGGTTCCATGGCTAACAAATGAAAGAACTGTGTTAGGAATTCAACCAAGTCCACCTGCCTTTAAAACACATGTACATTCCAACTGATTATACACATTACATCCAATCAGATAAAAGACAATTTACAAATATACCTGAAATGGTGAAAATTTCTACCATCAAAAATTCAACACTATGTAATTATTGAAGATATCTCGAACAATATTTTGCACTCCACTTTGAATGTTCATATTCTTGATTAGTACAAGCTTGAACATTAAATCCTTGTAAATGACAAGTGCACTCTTATAGGCTATACATGTTCAGCCTACCCCACAGCTCTGACCTTGACAGTCACGTGACTATCCTGAAAGGGTACACCTTCTAAGGTTACCCCAATACGTGCTTTCCCAGAGATCAGTTAACTTCTCAAAAAGATAATTTTAGCCTGGTACAGATTTTGTTACTAGCTTGTTATTTAATCAGTCAGTAAAAAATCAGGATTGATTTCAATTTTGACAGAGTCTGGATTGTGACCTCACCAAGATAAATATATCTCTAGTTTTTCCAATTAGCTTAAATTTATCAATTGGAACAGATTGTGTGTATGCAACATGGCCACATTACATTAATTAGGTCATCAGCCCAAGGTCCCTTATTAAATTTTTTTGCTTACATTAATATATACAAAACACTGTTACTTTTGCTGCTATAATTCGCAAAGCATCAACCCATTTGCATATCACGATAATTTTGATTATTTAATGGCTTGCTTTTTAATACAGTTTTAATGAAACAGGAAACTTTAATTCCAATTTAAATTGTGCAAATCATAGCTAAAACTGTATTTAGTCAGATTTTATTTTTTTAAATAAATACCATTCAATTGTCATAAGATTTGAACTATGATTATGTTTAATTTCCTCACTGGCTTCTTCAGAGTATATATTCTGATTGATACCATCAATTTATTATTATTACTTTGAATAATATTTAAAGTTCTGCTGACTTATGTAGGAGATCAAAATTATGTAACTGCAAAATTATTTAAACTGAATTTTAAGGATTAGAGAAACTTTCAGGATCAGAAAAATCCTTCAATTAACCCAAAATGAAATCAACATTGAATTAGACATATTGACTGAAACTCCAGAGAACGAGCTGAGAACCTGAGCAGCCATATGAATTTAATTGCAAGATACAATGTTAATGTATACAAAAGTAAATCATCATATAGGACCCAAAGAAACATTAAAGTGCATTCACTAGGTTTTATTTGATAATTACAAATGATTTCACTTCATTGAACTTTCAAACTGATTTTGTTAATTTTAACTTAATATTGCTTTGTATGTGTGGTACCTCTTCCAAATCTCCTTTATTCTGGCTAATTCAGCATGTCTTTGCTCCCTAAGAAATTCAACAGCTCTATCTAAGGAGAAAAATGTGTGTATGTGAAATTCCCAATGAATATAATTTACATAATGAGGGACAATCACATTGAGCAATTTCTTCCTATGGAAATGATTTGAGAATTTCTTAGAAAAATCCAGTAACTTTTAAAACCTTCAATGTATCACTATCTAGGCATGCAAAGAAATAACAACTTAAAAATGCATCCTAGTTATATTCCAACCTCAAACCCAGTCAAATATACATTTGGCCATGAAATTTAGAGTTCCTGCAAACGCTAGTAACCTTTAAGTATCTGTTTTCTATGTATTCATACTAATATAAAGAAAAACTAAACTTATGACATTTGGAAAGATAATGCACATATATGACAAATGAGTTTCATTTATGAGAATTCCTGACAATCTCTTTTTTGTGGATTACTGTCTTGACTAAGTCTTTGATCAAAGAATGAAAACCTGAATCTTGCATTTTTCTCCATCAAAAATAATTATAATGAAGTGGGACTTTTTAATTTCAATTCATTTGTTTGCTAATTTCTCTTGTGCAATCCCTATTATTTTTTATGTTGAATTCCCCATACCCAATTATTCTAACAAGATTCACATATGAACATAACTGTCATACTCTCAGCCCACTCTCCCCACTTCGTTTCAGTAATTATTAATAAGATAAATGTAAACAAATTTCCTGTATGACCAAATCTGCAGTCAGTCTTTATTTTTCATGTATTATATGAGGAGATTCATTAAAATACTTAATTTAAAGATTTAGTTCAGTACTGCCATTTCTGAACAAGCCAGGTATTTTCTCACCTTTAGGTTTTTGGCTTGTTTTTGTGCTGTGCATCGAGGTTCTTTTCCACGGTTCAAACCTTCAAGTTTTACTTAAAGGCAACCTCATCAGTGATGCCTGCACTGTAGTCCCCCCACTTTATACTCCCTCTTCTCAACACTCCCGACATCTCTCACCCTACTCTTTTTCTCTCTCTAATACGTAAGTCCAAAATGGTAGTGATTTTTGTCCATATTATTTGCCAATTATCATTACAACCTAAAACAATGTCTGACACAAAGTATTTGCTCAGTAAATATTTGTTGTAAGATGATTTCTGCACTGAAAGTGTGGTCTGAGAGATCTATGAATACCCATGTGATATGGTTTGGATCTGTGCTCCTACCCAAATCTCATGTTGAAATGTAATCCCCAATTCTGGAGGTGGGCCCTGGTGGGAGGTGATTGGATCATGGGGGTGGTTTTTAATGGTTTCACACCATCCCCCTAGTGCTGTTCTTGTGATAGAGTTCTCACGAGATCTGGTTGTTTAAAAGCATGTAGCTCCTCTGACTCTCTCTTCCTCCTGCTCCAGCTATGTGAAGATGCTCACTCAGACTTTGCATTCTGCCATGAATAAAAGCTCCCTAATGCCTGCCCAGCCATGCTTCCTGTACAGCCTGTGGAACTGTGAGCCAATTAAACTTATTTCTTTATAAATTACCCAGTTTCAGGTATTTATTTATAGAAGAGCAAGAATGGCCTAATACAGCAAATTGGTACCAATGAGTGGGGCATTGCTATAAAGATATCCGAAAATGTGGAAGCAACCTTGGAATTGGGTAATGGGCAGAGGTTAGAAGAGCATGGAGCACTCAGAAAAAGACAGAAAGCTGAGGGAAAATTTTGAACTTGCTAGAGACTTGTTAAATTGTTGTGAGCAAAACGCTGATAGTGATATGAACAATGAAGTGCAGACTGAGGAGGTATCAGAGGGAATTAAGGAACTTAGTAGGAATGGTAGCAAAGGTCACTTTTGTTACGCTTTAGCAAAGAAGTTGGAGGCATTATGTCCCTGCCTTACGAGTCTGTGGAACTTTGAACTTGACAGTAATAATTTAGGGTATCTGGGAGAAAATAGCTCCAAACCTTATATTTGAGGAAAGGTTAATATTTAAAATAAATAGGGAATTAAGTGGCAAAAGAAATCCCCCAATATACAAGAAAAGCACCAAATAATCCAATTAAAAATGAGTAAAGGATTCAAATGGAAATTTTCCCAAATAAAACATGCAATGGCCAACAGGTATGTGAAAAGATGCTTAATGTTATTTACCATCAGGAAATGCAAATCAAAATCATACTTGTTAGGATGGCAATTATCAAAAACCTGAGGTAACAAGTGATGGTGAGGGTGTGGAGAAAAGGAAAACCTTGTTTGTACAATGGGGGAAAGGAAAGTCTCTTTAATAAATAGTGCTGGGAACACTGGACATCTATATGCAAAATAATGAAATTAGACTATTGTCTTACAACATATACAAAAGTTAACTTGAAATGGACTTCATAAGATCTGCTGGTTTAAAAGTGTGTAGCACTTAACCGCTATCCCTTCTTCCTCCTCCGGCCATATAAAGATCCTGCTCCAATTTTGCCTTCTGCCATGAGTAAAAGCTCCCTGAGACCCCCACCCCTCAGCCATGCTTCCTGTGCAGCCTGCAAAGTTGTGAGCCAATTAAATCTCTTTTATTTACAATTACCCAGTTTTAGGTATTTCTTTATAGCAGTGTGAAAATGGACAAAAAAACCAAACACTGCATATTCTCATTCATAGGTGGGAATTGAACAATGAGAACACATGGACACAGGAAAGGGAACATCACACACACACCGGGGCCTGCTGTGGGGTTGGGGGAGGGGGGAGGGATAGCATTTGGAGATATACCTAATGTTAAATGCCGACTTACTGGGCGCAGCACACCAACATGGCACATGTATACATATGTAACAAACCTGCATGTTGTGCACATGTACCCTAAAACTTAAAGTATAATAAAAAAAATAGAAAAAAAAAGAAAATCTAGCTTCACGCAGATATATGGTTGGAAAGGGAATCTTTTAATAGTCTTTTCAGATAAGTGTAGATATTTTCTTTTGTTCTAGATCAAAACTCACTAACTGACAAGTTTCTGTAATCATATTAATGACTTTTTCATCCTATAGTACATTAAATCTACTGACCTATCTTGCAAAAAAAGGAAAATGGACTGATATACTATGAATACACAATAGATATCATATTTAATAATTCCTTATGGTCAACAATGGTTACAATTGCCAATTACATAAAATCTGTAGTTTAGTCAATATTTTTTTTCTACTCCAGTTAAATGAAAATTAACTCTGAGGCATTTCTTTATGATAGCGTCCCAGGTTAATAATTATTCCTCCACCTTTACCAGTCAATCAGTTAGTTTCCAAACAATTCGCTTTAGACATCTAAACTACTTAAGCCCTACAGAAGCATTTCATTTAGCTTGAGAAGATAAAATATTATTATGCATAACAGTTTCTTTTTTATTTCCATGTATCTAATGTACTGATGCTAATACTACAATATATCCCTTTGGTACATAATATATGTTATAAATGCACAGGTTTGGCATAATGTGCAACAAAGACAACCAGAAAACTATATTATTACAGAGATCAATAAATAATAGAATATAACAATGTTATAAACAATGCAAAATTGAATTTATAGAAAAGAAATATAAATCTCTTGTACTAAAATAAATAGGTATTATTTAGCCTTAAAAAGGAAATTCTTACACATGCTACAACGGGGATGAACCTTGAGAGCATTATATTTAGTGAAACAAGCCAGTCACTAAAAGACAACATGATTCAAATTATATGAGATACTTACAGTAGTCAAAATTATAAAGACAGAAAGTAGAATGGTGGTTGTCAGCAGCTGGAGGAAGAGGGCAAAGGGGAGCTATTTTTTAATGGTTATAGTGTTTCCGTTTTGATAGAGAAAAGAGGTTGTGGATATGGATGGTGGTTATGGTTGCAAAACATTATGAGTGTATTTAATACTACTGAAGTGAACTGTACACTTAAAATAGTAAATTTTATATTATGTGTATTTTACTACAATTTTTAAAATTAGGAAAAAAATACACTCCCATACCTAAAAAAATGAATGAAGAACTAAATACCAAAAGATAAATGCAATTCTTATCAAAATTCCAATGGCATTTTTCACAGGAATAGATAAAACAATCCTAAATCTGTACGGAATCATAAAAGATGTTAAATAGCTAAAGGAATCTTGAGAAAGAAGAACAAAGCTGGAGGCCTTACACTGGTTGACTTCAAAATACATTACAAAGTACTAGTAAGGGAAACAGAATGGTACTGGCATAAAAATAGGGAGATTCATCAATGGAAAAGCGTAGAGAGCCCAGAAATTAACTTATACATGTATGGTCAAATAATGTTTGACAAGAGGCCTAAGAACACACAGTGGGGGAAAGGAAAGTCTCTTTAATAACTGGTCCTGGAGAAAGTGGACATCTATATGCAAAAGAATGAAATTAGACTATTGTCTTACAACATATACAAAAGTTAACTTGAAATGATTAAAAAATTTAGATGTGACAGCTGAATCCATAAACCTCCTAGAAGAAAATGTGGCAGAAAATCTCCTTAACATTGGTGTTGGTAATGATTTTTTGGATATTACATCAAAAACACAGCAATAAAAGCAAAAAGAAACAAGTAGGACTATGTCAAACTAAATACCTCTGCATAACAAAGGAAACAACCAACAAAATGAAAATGCATTCTATGAAATGGGAGAAAATAGTTGCAAACCTTATATCTGATGAACGGTTAATAGTTAAAATATATAGGGAACTAAAGGGCAAAAGAAACCCCCCAAAATACAAAAAAAACTCACCAAATAACCCAAGTAAAAATTAGTAAAAGATTCAGATGGAAATTTTCTCAAAGAAAACATGCAATGGCCTACAGGTATGTGAAAAGATGCTAAACATTATTTGTCATCAGGGAAATGCAAGTCAAAATCATACCTATTAGGATGGCAATTATCAAAAACCTGAGAGAACAAGTGATAGTGAGGGTGTGGAGAAAAGGAAACCCTTGTACACTCTTAATTAGAATGTAAATTAGTACAGCCATTATGGAAAATACTATGGAGGTTTCTCAAAAAAATAAAAATAGACATACCATAAAATCAAGCAACCCCACATCTAGGTGTATTTCCAAAGGAAATGAGATCAGTATCCAGAAGAGATATCTGTATTCCAATGTTCACTGCAGCATTATTCACAATAACTAAGATATAAAATGTAAACAATGTAAGTGTCTCTCAATAGGTGAATGAATAAAGAAAATATTAGATAGAGATACAGACAGACAGGTAGATATACAGATGAATGTTATCCAACCAATAAAAAGAAATTCTGCAAATTGTGACATCAGTGAACCTGTACAACATTATACTAATTGAAATAAGGCAATCACAGAGAGACAGATAGTATGTGATCTCACTTGTATGTGGAATCTAAAAACTTTGAACTAAAAAGCAAGGAGTAGAATCATGGTTGCAAGGGTCTGGAGATGGAGAAATGGGGAGATGTTAGTCAACGAGTACAAACTTTCCATTGTAAGAGAATAAGATCTGGGGATTTAATGCAGAGCATGGTGACTATAATTAATTACACTGTATTGTTTACTTGAAATTTGATAATGTAACTGAAGCACTCACTCCACTTTGAAAGCAAATTGCCATATGCTTTCTTTTACAGTGCCTTACTGTGTGCTTGCGTAAGAATTCCAAGAACTAATTATGAGATAAAACCAAGACCGTGAAACATTCTCCCCAGAAAAAAAAAACGCTGAACAGTTAATCTTCAATCTTGTTTCAGTTTAGATGACATCAGCTAGACATCTAGATGGCCCATTACTCAAGATAATAATCACAACCAGACGGGCTGAACTGTGTAGCTAACTCCTACACGTAGTTTACCAAGCCTCTTCCCCCTTAAATCCCCTTCTGCAAGTCTGAGAAAATTGAAATATCTTTGCAAAACAAGTCCACTATCTCCTTGGGCTGCCGGCTCCTGAATAAACCTACATTTCTTCCCATCCACCAAAGCTTGTCTCTCAAATTTTGCTTTTGGGACATAAGCAGCTGAACCTGAGATTGGTTACAAGAAGAAATCAGATTTTGAGTCCTCACCACACACACACACACACACACACACACACACACACACACTGTTAACTATGGTCTGTGATGAATGTGCTAACTTGATTTTGGTAATCATCACAAAATGTGTATATCTACATATACATTTACGTATGTGTATATATATAGAATAATTGAATATATCTCTAGATATAGATATATTCAAGTCATCATGCTGTAACGCTTGAATATACACAATCTGTATTTGTCAATTATACTTCAATAAATCACGGGGTGGAAACAGAAGTAAGAAACTGAGTACATTCAAGAAAACAGAAACCACTATTAAAAATAGAGGTAATTTAATGAGGAACTTTGTAAAATAAGGGATAAAAGAGTTAAAAGACAAGTGGAGTACAGCGAGTAAGCCAAGAGATTAGCTATGATAGAAAACCACTTGCGTCCTAACTTTATGGCTGAGGGATTGGAGGCATCAAGAAGAAAGGTGAATTTCCTTGAGTTCTCTTAGTTAGTACATGGTGGGAACATACTGCATACCAAGCAAATTGGCTTCAGAATTTGTGTTCTTACTCACCAATAAAGATTCTCTCCAAAGAGAAACAGGCAGGTGGGAGAAACAACAAAAGTAATCTTTTACTAATGAAAAGTAATACATTAAGATTTAAAACTCATCAAACATAGATGGATAAGCCGTAGAAAAAAACAGTCTTGAATTGCTGACACCCTCCCTCTTCCATCTCTCAGCAGTGGCAGAGGAGGGTAGAGATTCTTTCCATGCTTTGGGGAGAGGAAGAGTGCAGCAATTGTGAGACACTGATCTCAGTGCTGCCCTCAGTCAAACTGAGTCAAACTCAGCTGACGTCCACCCACGGAAGGAGTATTTAAACCTGCCCTAGTCAGAAAAGAATCACTGATTCCAGCGATCCGAACTTGAATTCCTGGAAGCCTTGTCACCGTGGGCTAAAGCACTCCTGGGGCTTTGAATAAACTTGATAGGCAGCTGAGGCCACAAAGACTGCAACACTTAGGTGAATTCTAGTGCTGAACTAGTCCCAGGGCCAGTGGAATTGGGTGGCACATGATCTACTGGGACTCCAGCAGAGAGATTAAGGGAATGCTGGCATCACACCACCCTTAATCACAGGCTGCACAGATCCTGGTTCCGAGAGACCCTTTCCCCTGCTTGAGCAGAGGAGAGGGAAGAGTGACAAGTAATTTGTCTTGCCTCTTGGATACTAGCATAGGCCCAGCAGGCTAGGGCACAGAACAGAGCCATGAGGCCCCGTTTTCAGGTCCTAGTTTCCAGATGACATTTCTAGACATACTGTGGGCCAGAAGGGAACCTGATGCCTTGAAGGGGAATAAACAGGCCTGGAAACATCACCTGCTACGTAAAGAGCCCTTGGGCCCTGAAAAACCAGCAGTGATACCCAGGTACTATGATGAGGGCCTTGGGTGAGACAATGAGACCTGCCGGCTTCAGATGATACTAAACACATTTTCAACTGTGGTAGTTACAAAGCAAGACTCCTTCTGCTTGCAAAGAGTGGAGGAAAAATTGCAGAGGACTTTGTCTTGCACCTTAGGTACCAGCTCAGCCTCAGGGGAATACAGCATCTAGCAGGCTCTTGATGTCTCCACTTCCAGGTCTTGGATCTTAGATAGCATTTCTGGACTTGCCCTGGATTAGAATGGGGACCACTTCCTTGAAGGATATATCCTAGGATGGGCAGGATTCACCACACGCTGAATGAAGAGCCCTTGAGCATTAAGGGAACATCAGAGGTAGTCTGGTGTTACTCTCCATGGCCTGTGACGGCTATAGCTACAGGGTGAGTCTTCTCTGCCTTTGAGGGAAGAGTGGGAAGGACTGTATCTCATTATTTGAGTGCCAGCTCAGGCACAGTATAATAGAACACCAGGTAAACTTCTAAGATTTTTGACTCTAGTCATTGACTCCCACAAGGTACCTTAGGACCCACACAGGACCTGGGGGACCTCACCACCCTGAAGGGAAGGACACAGGCCTAGCGGACTTTGCCACCTGCTTTTTGTAGAGCCTCAGGGCCTTGATAGAATATAGGCAGTAGCCAGGGAGTGGTTACAGTAAGCCATGAGCATGACTCAGTGCTGTGCTGGCTTCATGTCTGACCTAGCACAGTCCTAGCAATGGTGGCCACAGGGGTGTTTTTCACTCCACTCCCAGCTCCAGGTGGCTCAGAACAGAGAGAGAGAGAGAGAGAGAGACCCATTTTTCTTTTTCTGTTTTTTGTTGTTGTTGTTGTTGTTGTTGTTGCTGTTGTTTTGAGACGGAGTCTCGTTCTGTCACCAGGCTGGAGTGCAATGGCACGATCTTGGCTCACTGCAACCTCTGCCTCCCGGGTTTAAGGGATTCTCCTGCCTCAGCCTCCCAAGTAGCTGGGATTACAGGCATGCACCATCGTGCCCAGCTAATTTTTGTATTTTAGTGGAGACGTAGTTTCACCATGTTGGCCAGGATGGTCTCGATCTCCTGACCTCGTGATCCATCTGCCTCAACCTCCTGAAGTGCTGGGATTACAGGCATGAGCCACTGCGCCTGGCCAGGAAAATAGCCTCAAAAGGGCAAATCAAAGAGTTATTGGCCTTAAAGAGGAGGTAGAAAAATAGGTAATGGTAGAAACTTTATTCAAAGGCATAATAACAGAGAACTTTCCAAGCCTAGAGAAAGATATCAATATCCAAGCACGAGAAGGTTATAGAACACCCAGCAGATTTAACCCAAACAAGACTATCTCAAGGCATTTAATAATCAAACTCTCAAAGATCAGGGATAAAGAAAGGATCCTAAAAAGAGCAAGAGAAAAGGAACCAATAACATAAAATGGAGCTACAATATACCTGACAGCAGACTTTTTATTGGAAACCTTATAGGCCCAGATAGAGAGGCATGATATATTTAAAGTGATGAAAAAATCCTTTTACTCTAACATAGTATGTCCAGTGAAAATATCCTTCGAACATGAAGAAGAAATAAAGATTTTCCCAGACAAACAAAAACTGAAAGTGTTCATCAACACTAGACCTGTCCTACAAGAAACGTTACAGGAAGTACTTCAACAGGAAAGAAAAGGATGTTAATGAGCCACATGAAATCATCTCAAGATACAAAAAACACTGGTAGTTGTAAGCGCATGGAAAAACACAGAATATTATGACCCTGTAACTGTGGTGTGTAAACTACTCTGAAGGAGAAAGATAAAACAATGAACCAATTAAAAATAATAACTACAACTTTTCAAGACATAAGCAGTACAATAAGATATAAATAAAAACAAAAAAAGTTAGAAAGCAGAGAGACAGATTTAAGGTGTAGAGTTTTTAGCACATTTCTTTTTATTTATTTTTTTAAATGGAGTCTCACTCTGTTGCCCAGGCTAGAGTGCAGTGGTGCAATCTCGGCTCACTGCTAGCTCCACCTCCTGGGTTCAGGCCATTCTCCTGCCTCAGCCTCCCAAGTAGCTGGGACTACAGGCACCCACCACCAAGCCTGGCTAATTTTTTGTATTTTTAGTAGAGACAGGGTTTCACCATGTTAGCCAGGATGGTCTTGATCTTCCGACCTCATGATCCATCTGCCTCAACCTCCCAAAGTGCTGGGATTACAGGCGTGAGCCACTGCACCTGGCCAGCATATTTCTTTTTGATTGTTTGTTTGATTATGCAGTGTTAACTTGTTATTAGCCTAATATAATGGGCTATAAGATAGTATTTGCAAGTCTCATGGTAACCTCAAACCAAAAACATATAAGAGATACACAAAAAATAAAAAGCAAGAAACCAAGTCCTATCACCAGAGAAAATCACCTTTCCTAAAAAAAAGACAGGAAGGAAAGAAAGTAAAAAGAGAAGACCACAAAACAGCCAGAAAACAAATAAAAAAATGGCAGGAATAAGTCCTTACTTATCAATAATAACATTGAATGTAACAGACTGAATTCTCCAGTCAAAAGACACAGATTAGCTGAATGGATTTAAAAAAAAAAAAGAAGACAAGACCCACTGATTAGTTGCCTACAACAAGCAGATCACCTAAAAAGACATACATAGACAGAAAATGAAGGGTTAGAAAAAGATATTCCTAGTTCTAGATCCCTGAGGAATCGCCACACTGACTTCCACAATGGTTGAACTAGTTTACAGTCCCACCAACAGTGTAAAAGTGTTCCTATTTCTCCACATCCTCTCCAGCACCTGTTGTTTCCTGATTTTTTAATGATGGCCATTCTAACTGGTGTGAGATGGTATCTCACTGTGGTTTTGATTTGCATTTCTCTGATGGCCAGTGATGATGAGCATTTCTTCATGTGTTTTTTGGCTGCATAAATGTCTTCTTTTGAGAAGTGTCTGTTCATGTCCTTTGCCCACTTTTTGATGGGGTTGTTTGTTTTTTTCTTGTAAATTTGTTTGAGTTCGTTGTAGATTCTCGATATTAGCCCTTTGTCAGATGAGTAGGTTGCAAAAATTTTCTCCCATTCTGTAGGTTGCCTGTTCACTCTGATGGTAGTTTCTTTTGCTGTGCAGAAGCTCTTTAGTTTAATGAGATCCCATTTGTCAATTTTGGCTTTTGTTGCCATTGCTTTTGGTGTTTTAGACATGAAGTCCTTGCCCACGCCTATGTCCTGAATGGTATTGCCTAGGTTTTCTTGTAGGATTTTAATGGTTTTAGGTCTAACATTTAAGTCTTTAATCCATCTTGAATTAATTTTTGTATAAGGTGTAAGGAAGGGATCCAGTTTCAGCTTTCTACATATGGCTAGCCAGTTTTCCCAGCACCATTTATTAAATAGGGAATCCTTTCCCCATTTCTTGTTTTTGTCAGGTTTGTCAAAGATCAGATAGTTGTAGATATGCGGCATCATTTCTGAGGGCTCTGTTCTGTTCCATTGATCTATGTCTCTGTTGTGGTACCAGTACCATGCTGTCCCATTACTGGGTATATACCCAAAGGATTATAAATCATGCTGCTATAAAGACACAGGCACACGTATGTCTATTGCGGCACTATTCACAATAGCAAAGAGTTGGAACCAACCCAAATGTCCAACAACGATAGACTGGATTAAGAAAATGTGGCACATATACACCATGGAATACTATGCAGCCATAAAAAAGGATGAGTTCATGTCCTTTGTAGGGACATGGATGAAACTGGAAAACATCATTCTCAGTAAACTATCGTAAGGACAAAAAACCAAACACCGCATGTTCTCACTCATAGGTGGGAATTGAACAATGAGAACTCATGGACACAGGAAGGGGAACATCACACTCCGGAGACTGTTGTGGGGTTGGGGGTGGGGGGAGGGACAGCATTAGGAGATATACCTAATGCTAAATGACGAGTTAATGGGTGCAGGAAATCAACATGGCACATGGATACATATGTAACAAACCTACACATTGTGCACATGTACCCTAAAACCTAAAGCATAATAATAATTAAAAAAAAAAAAAAGAAACAGATATTCCATGCCAATGGAAACCAAAAAAGAGTAGGAGTAGCTGTACTTATGTCAGTCAAAATAGATTTCAAGACAAAAACCATAAGAAGAGATACAAAAGGTCACTATATGTAAATATAGTTGTCCATTCAATACAAGGATATAACAATTTTAAATATATATGCCCCCAACACTGGACCACTCAGTTATATAAAGCAAATATTCTTAGAGCTAAAGAAAGAGATAGACACCAATACAATAACAGCTGGAGATTTCAACACCCCATACTCAGGATTGAAAAGATATTCCAGACAGAAAAGTCAACAAATAAATATGGAATTTAATCTGCACTATATTCCAAATATTTCTAATAAATATTTATAGGGCATTTCATCTAGCACCTGCAGAGTACACATTATTTTCCTCAGCACATGTATCATTCTCAAGGATAGATGATAAGGTAGGTCACAGACCAAGTCTTAAAATATTGACAAAATTGAAATTATATCAAGCATATTCTCTGTGCACAATGGAATAAAACTGGAATTCAAAAATGATAGGAATTTTGGAAACCATACAAAAATATATGGAAATTAAACAATATGCTCCTGAATTACCAGTGGGTCAATGAATAATTTAAGAAGGAAATTGAAAACTTTCTTGAAATATGATAATAGAAACACGACATACCATAACATACGGGAGACAGCAAAAGCAGTACTAAGAGGGAAGTTTACAGCTATAAATGCATATATCCAAAAAGAAGAAATCCTTCAAATAAACAACCCTAAGGACTCATCTTAAAGACGTAGAAAAGCAAAAGCAAACCCCAAATTAGTGAAAGAAAATAAATAATAAAAGTCAGAGAAAAAAATAGTGAATTATACTTGAAGAAAACAATACAAAAGATCAATGAAACAAAAAGCTGTGTTTTTGAAAAGTCAAACAAAATCAACAAACTTTTAGCCAGACTAAGAAATAAAAGAGAGAATACTAAAACAAATAAATTCAGAGATGGAAAAGGGGGCATTACATCTAATACTGCAGAAATTCAAAGGATTATTAGTGGCTACTATGAGCAACTATATGCCAATAAAATGGAAAATCTAGAAGAAAGAGACAAATCTCTAGACACATATAACATACCAAGATTGAACCATAAAGAAATTCAAAACCTCAACAGACCAATAACAAGTAACAAGATTGAAGCCTTAATGAGCAGTCTTCCAGCAAAGAAAACCCTGAAACCCAATGGCTTCACTGCTGAATTCTACTAAACATTTAAAGAAGAACTAATACCATTTCTACCCAAAGTCTTCCAAAAAAAATTGAGGAGGAGGGAATACATCCCAACTCATTCTATGAGGCCAGTATTACCCTGATACCAAAACCAGACAAAGACACATCAAAAAAGGAAAACTACATGCCAATATCTGGGCAATATTGATGTAAAAAATTTCAATAAAATACTAGCAAACCAACTAAAAAATCTGAATATAAGGAAAAAAATACTAGCAAACCGAATTCAACAATACATTAAAACAATCATTCATTACAAGCAAGTGGAATTAATCCCTGGGATGCAAGGATGGTTCAACATGCAAATTAATCAATGCGATACATCATATAAACAAAATGAAGAACAAAAACCATCCAATAATTGCAATTCATACTGAAAACGCACTTGATAAAATTCAACATTTCTTCATGGTAAAAACCCTCAAAGAACTGGGTATAGAGGGAACATATCTCAATGTTGTAAAAGCCATATACAACAGACCCACAGCTAGTATCATACTGAATGGGGAAAAGCTGAATGCCTTTTCTCTAAGATCTAGAATGTGACAAGGATGCCCACTTTTACCCTTGATATTCTACGTAGTACTGGAAGTCCTAGCTAGAGCAATCAGAAAAGAGAAAGAAATAATATCATCCAAACAGGAAAGGAAGAAGCCAAATAATTCTGTTTGTAGATCATACAATTTTATATTTGTCACATCCTAAAGACTTTACTAAAAATCCATTAGTACTGACAAATTCAGTAAAGTTGCAGGACACGAAATCAACATACAAAAATCAATAGCATTTCTATATGCCAACAGTGAACAATCAGAAAAAGAATTTAAAAAGTAATACCATTTAACATAGCCCCAAATAAAATTAAATACCTAGAAATTAACTTCAATAGGTGAAATATCTCTATAATGAAAACTATAGAACAATGATGAGAGAAATTGAAGAGGATGCCAAAAAATAAAATTATATTTCATGTTCACCAACTGGAAGAATAAATATTGTTAAAATGTCCATGCTACCCAGAGTAATCTACACATTCAATGTATTCCCTATCAAAATACCAATGACATTCTTCACAGAAATAAAAAAAAAATTAAAATTTATGTGGAACTACAAAAGGCCCAGAATAGTCAAAGCTATCTTAAGCAAAAAGAGAAAACCCAGAGGAATCGTGTTACCTGACTTCAAATTAAACTACGGAGCTAAGGTCATCAAAACAGCATGGTACTGACAAAAACAAACAAACAAACAAACAATCCCGACACATAGACCAATGGAAAAGAATAGAGAACCCAGAAACAAACCCAATTCCACACACCTAATGTGAACTCATTTTCAACAGAGATCCCAAGAATATACACTAGGGAAAAGACAGTCTCTTCCACAAATGGTGCTGAGAAGACTGGGTATCTATATGCACAAGAATGAAACTAGATCCCTATCTCTTACCCTGCTCAAAAATCAAATCAAAATAAATTGAAGACTTAAATCTGAGAACTCAAATTATGAAACTACTACAAGAAAGCATTGTGGAAACTCTCCAGGACATTGGTCTGGGCAAAAATTTCTTGAGCAATACCTCACAAGCACAGGAAACCAAAGCAAATATGGATAGATGCGATCACATCAAGTTAAAAAGCTTCTGCACAGCAAGAAAACAGTAAACGAAGGGAAGAAACAACCCACAGAGTAGAAGAAAATATTTGCAAAGTACACATTTGAGAAGGGATTAATAACCAGAATATATAAGGAACTCAAACAACTCTATAGGAAAAAAATTTAATAATCCAATCAAAAAATGGGCAAAAGATTTAAGAAGACATTTCTCAAGAGAAAACATAGCAATGGCAAATAGGCATGTGAAAAGGTGTTCAACATCACTGATCATCAGAGCTATGCAAATCAAAACTAAAATGAGGTATCATTTCAACTCAGTTATAATGGCTTATATCCAAAAGACAGACAGGCAATTACCAATGCTGGCTAGGATGTGGAGAAAAGGAAACACTCATACACTATTGGTGGGAATATAAATTAGTACAACCACTATGGAGATCAGTTTTGAGTCTTCTCCAAAAATTAAAAATAAAGCTACCATATGATCCAGCAATCCCACTGGTAGGTATACCATAAAAGAAAGGAAATTCGTATATAGAAGATATCTGCACTCCCATGTTTGTTACAGCACTGGCCACGATACCCAGTATTTGGTAACCACCTAGGTGTGTATCCAAGGATAAATGGATTAAGAAAATGTGATATATATACACCACGGAGTACTATTTATCCTTAAAAAAGAATGAGATACTGTCATTTACAACAACATGAATAGAATCGGAGGCCATTATGTTAACTGCATATTCCAGGCACAGAAAGACAAATATTGCATGTTCTTACTTATTTGTGGGATTTTAAAATTAAAATAATTGAATTCATACAGGTAGAAGAGAAGGATGGTTCCCAGAAGTTGGGAGGGGTAGTGGGTAGTATGGGGGAGGTGGGAGTGGTTAATGGGTACAAAAAAATAATTAGAAAGAATGAATAAGACCTAGTATTTGATAGCACATCACAGTGACTGTAGTCAATAATTTAATTATACATTTTTAAATATCTAAAATAGAATAATTGGATTGTAACATAAAGGATACATGCTTGAAGGGATGGAGATCCCATTCTATATGATGCGATTATTACACATTGGATGCCTGTATCAAAATAACTCATGTACCCCATAAATATATACACCTATTATGTACCCACAAAAATTAGAAAGAAAAAAATCATAGATGAATAAACTATATTGAACTGCAAGCTATCGATGATGCAGATACCAAGAATATGTAACAAAAGAAAAAAAAGAAATGTAAACTAAGAGATTAAGAGATGCAGGGGAAAGTATCAGACAATAAACATATTTCTCATCAAATCCCAGAAATAGAGAATAGGAATAATAATTGGCTTTTTCTTCCATAATTGATGAAATAAAGAATTATTAGGAAGGAGCACACTATTTAATCTCAGCAGGAAAAGTCAAATAAAATCCACATGCAACACGATACAGGATATTGAAAACAAATGGAAAACCTGAAAAGCAACTGTAAAAAATTCAGTTTATCTACAAGGAAATGATAAACTGGTAACAGCTATCTCAATAGTACTAACAATGTCAGAGAATAGTTACTGAGAATAGAAAATAAACCCTCAAAATAGTGTAGGGGAAGTAACTAGCTTCCTAAAATTCTATACTCAGCTAGGTATTATTAAAGAATAAAATTGAAAAAAAATATTTTCAGGAAAATGCACACATGCACACACACACACACACACACACACAGACACATCTTTCTTGTTAATAATATTACTTAGAATTATAAAGTGTTCTTCTTTGTCTCATTTAATGTTTCAAAGACTTGAATTACATTGAGTTGAATATTCAGATTTTGAGACCGATTTTTTTTGTTTCTATTTACCTGTATGTATCTGCCAATCATTTTAATTTTAACCTATAAAATCACAGTATTTTAAAATGTCTCTTGTGTACACTGTAGACTTGAATTGTTTCATGATCTAATTAAAATTATTTTTCTCTTAACCAATGGATTCAGCCCAATTAAATTTTACGATATGACAGAAAGATTTTGTATTTGTTCTGTCATTTCTGTGTGTCTTTTATTACATAACCTGTTTTCTTAGTTTTGTTTTTAGTCGTAGACAACCAAAAGTTAGAAAGTTACATGTTTTTATTTTAAGGTTTATCTTTATAATTAAAATTTCATATAATACCTTTACTACCCCATATAATTAAGAGAGAAAAGTCCATATTATTAAAATGTCACTCTTTAGAGGATTATTAATTTATTAACTTAACATGATATCAACAAAACTACACACAGGGTTTTGTTTTGTACTAGACAAGCTGATTCTATTATTCACATAAAAAATAAGATAACAAAAATATACAGTAAAATTCTGAAAATAAAAATCAATGGGAAGAAATTAATCCTACCAAATATTATTATAAAGCCTCAGTGATGAAAAACAATATATGGCGCATATGAACAGGACAATGCCATGGCAGTTCTAGAAATAAACTTACATATATATTTTTGAAACAGATGAGATATCAGTTTGGGAGAAAACTTTGTAGTAAATGACTTTGAAACAACTGTACAGCCATATGAATGGGCAAAATCAAGTTGAATTTACTCATGCAAAATACCATCACTCCACATGTGACGAATATTTTTTTAAAATGAAATTATAAAAGTAATAAAAGAAAAAATAGACAAATTTCTTTATAACCTTAGAATTGGAAGTAAACTTCTCTAATGGCTCTGAATGTGGAAACCATAAAAGAAAAATTGATGTAGACTATGAGAAAAACGCCCATTAATTTCTATATTACAAAAATTTAGCAAGGTCAAAATGATATTGACATATTTAGAAATAATTTGAAACTCATATTATTGCAAAGTTCTGATCTCCCTAAAATAGTATTAAAGAGATCAATAATCCAATAATGACGAGCAAAAAATATGAATAGCTTACAGAAAAATATTGCAAATTGCCATCAAACATATAAAAATGGCCAATGTCAGTAAATAAACAGAGATTACAATTTTGATTAGATAGCATTTTTTATCTATCAGATTGGCAAATAATCTAAAAGCTTGATAACTCGTTGTTGGCAAGTCTGGGGGAAACACACATTCCCATACATTGCTGATGAAAGTGTAAAATGGTAAAATCCCACTGAAGGGAAATTTGTGAATATCTATTAAAATTACAAATACATTTATGCACTGATGAAGTAATCCTTCCTCTTAGAATTTATTTGACAAGTATACATGCATGAGTTAAACATCAGAGAAGCATAAATTAATTCACTGTTGCATTATTTACAATGCATAAAATGAGAAAGAATTCAACTGTCTGCTCATAGTGAATCAATAAATAAACTGTGTTACAATCATATAATGGAGTACTATTCAGCAACTTAAAAAAATGAATGAGGAACCTCTCTACATACTTATTTGAAAAGATCATCAGGATACAATGTGAAGTTTAAAAAGAATAAGCAATGTTCGGTAGTACAGTATGTAGAGTGTATGCTATTTTTCTCATATAGAAAAGAAAAAAAACCAAATATTTATGTTTGATTGATTTTGCCTAAAAAATTCTAAAAGGATAAACAAGAAACAGAAAATTGTCACTATATGCATGTGTAGGAGAAAAATGAGACATTTCATTGAATTGCTTTTGGTATTGTTTTTATTTTTTTAACCATATAAATACTTATTTAAAAGCAAAACTTTTGAAAAATGAATGTAAAAATTAGAAACATATGAGAAAAATAGAGAAGAGGCAACACATTTTGTTAAAGTTGGAAAGCATACCCGATGGGAATTGCACATTTAAGTCATCAGCAGTACAAGAAGCCAAGATGGAAGCTTATTTGGGCCACAGAATTCCAGAATAGTTCAGAATTGAACGTAAGAGTAAGTGGGTGGAGCTGAAAACTAGATTATCTAAATATTGGTAAAAGAAGTAGGTCTACACAGCTATCCCACAACGAATAGGTGTCTAAACCTCTGTCAACCCGGCAGGGAAATATACTATTTGAAGATGTTAAAGCAAAATATTCTGGCTTCCTAGGCACCAGACACAACTGATCCTATGGGCATTGTACCAAAATGGAAGAGGGAAAAAATGGAAAGTTGACAGGAAGAAGAAAGAAGGAAAGAAAAATGTCAAAAAAGGGGGAGAAGGAAAACGAACATTCACTGAGTAATTACTGCATGCCAGAGGCTATAAGCAATTTAACTGTGTCAATTTATTTAATCCTCACGACTATTCTATGTCACATATGAAGAACCTGTGACACAGTAAGGTTAAGATATTTGACCAAGAAAGCAAATCTATTAAGTGACAAAGCATGGAATTGGCTAGACAGGCTGCTTCCAAGATCATACCTTTAACACTACACATATTAAAAGGTGAAAATAAAAGACCACCCCCTGTCTCAGTTTCTAGAAAACTCACAGCTGAACATATATGCCCCTATCCTGCCTACCCACTACCACTGCCACTGGTATGACTGCCAGCACTCCGCTAGAGAGCCTAATGAGCCCAAAAGTAATCTATAGATTCTAACAGTTGTGAGTATTGCAACGAACCGCTCTCAACTCATTTTATGAGGAAGGAACAAACCTGGTACCAAAAACAAACAAGCACCATATGCGAAATATGCTGTAAATATAAGTAATATAAGTAAATATAAGTAAAAATATAGACCTAAAACCCTAAATGCAATATTAGTGAAGTGATTCCCACAATGTATAAATAATACTATATCATGATCAAGTAAGATTTGACTCTAGGAATGCAAAGATAACAATAGAACATATATTAATATAATTCAACACATTACCAATTTAAGGAAGAAAAATAAACTTTAAATTGTATAAATAGATAGGTTCTGGATTTTAAAAAATGAATAACCAAATGAGAATGGAAAGAAAAAATATCCTGAATATGATCAACTGTTTCTACCACATATTGACAGTAAATATCATGCTTAATTGTGAAACTGTAGGAACATTTTCCTCTAAATACAAGAGAAGTAAGAGCAAGAGAAGCAGGTCCAATATTACCACTCTTAACCTAAGACTAGAGATTTAAGATATATTAAGACAAAACATTTATTAGAATCAGAAAGGAAGAAGCATAGCTACCATCATTCACATGTAAGTTTTTCTAAATAGAAAACTCAAGAGAATCTACATAAAAACGCTTTGTATTAAACGATAGAAAGATAGATTCCTAAGTTTTCTAAGTAATAGGTTATTTAATTCATTCATTGAGGAAATATTTATTGAACACGAAGTATCTTTCAGGCATTGTTCTAGACGTTGGAAGACCAGCAGTAAACAAAATGGACAAAAGTCCCTTCCATCCTGAAACCTGCATTCCAGGAACTAGACAGGAACAAATAGTACTTCTATATATCAGTAAAAGGAAATAAAGATAGATGATAGATAGATAGATAGATAGATAGATAGATAGATAGATAGATAGATAGAGATAGATAATGTGTGTACAAATATATTTCAAATATACCACTACATTAACAGCAATACAATGAGATACCTAGGAATTAATATTTTAAAATAAAAGATCAAGTCCCTTATGGAGAAAATTAGTTTACTGAAAAACATGAGAAAACATGAATAAGTAAAATACTCATGTTCTAGCATGAAAACGCTAAATGTTATATACATGCCAATTCTCCTTAAATTAAACCATATATTCAATCTCTAAATCCCAGTCAAAAACCCATCAGGTTTTCTCACAGACTGAAAAGCCGATCCAATCTTTCACGTGGAAGAGTAGGGTGGACTATTCATGGCATCACTCACATGTATTCTCAGTCATATCTGCTCCCTTGTCAGCTTTCTCAGTATAGATTAGAAAATCTGTCCTAGTCTATTTGTACTGCTATAATAAATACCCGAGACTGGGTAATTCATAAGCAACAAATTTATTTCTCGCAATTCTGGAGAAAGTCCAAGATTGAGGCAACAGTAGGATTGATGACTGGTGAGGGCCCCATCTTTGCTTCCAAGATGGTCCCACGTTGCTGCATCATTCAAAGGAGATAAATGCTGTGTCTTCACATGGCAGAAAGGATGAAAGAACAAAAGGAACTAATTAGTTCCCCCCAGACCTTTTATAGGGTTACTAATTGCATTCATGAAGACAAAGCCCTTGTGACTTAATTACGTGTGTGTGTGTGTGGTGTGTGTGTGTGTGTGTGTGTGTGTTTGCATGGCTTATTTCTTTTATTTTTAACTTTTATTTTAAGTTTAGGGGAACGTGTGCAGGGTGTACAGGTTTGTTACATAGGTAAACCTGTTTCATGGGGTTTGTTGTACAGATTATTTCATCACCCAGATATTAAGCCTCGTATCCATTAGTTATTTCTCCTGATCCTCTCCCTCTCAAAGACCCCACTTTTAAATACTACCACACAGGGGATTTAAGTTTCAACATGAATTTTGGAGGAGACACAAACATTCAAACCATAACACACACCTCTTCCTCGACTCTTTTATTGCAAGATTTAAATATGAGATCCTGTTTTGCCCAGGGATACCTAAAAATCTGCCAGGGGCTTCTCATAGGGCCTTTGATTTCCTAATAAGACACTGGGTAGGGGCCACGCATTCCTCCTACAATGCCTTCAAAGTGAACATGTTAGTTGGAGGTGTGGCAGACAACTTCCACTATTGAGGCAAAGACCAAGTGAATTAAACGGGCACCAGTCCTGACATTACTGTGACACTGAAACAATGCAGGCAGCTATCTACATGCAGAATACGCAGAATTCTTTTTATGTGTGAAAGGTGTGCTTAAATCTTGTACATTTGAGTCTTCTGATACCTGCAGTTGAAATCTTTTGCAATTCATTCAAATAGTAAAGGCCAAAAATAGTCTAGACAACTCCAAATAAGGAAATGGGATGCTTTTCCAACTGAAATTCGGACTTATTAGAAAGCTACAGTATTTATACAATGAGATACTCATTCAAAAATAGGGAAAAAGAGATAAATGGTAGGAAATAGTGCATACGGAAATAGTTTTACATATATACTTGGAAATTTGTATGTTATTGTATCCTTCAAATCAATAGTAAAAGGAAGGGTCATTCGATAATGGATTTTTGATAATTGGCTATCCATATTTGAGAAGCAGATATGAGTTGAGTCACTATTCCATATTGTATAGGAAGATAAATTCTGAATGAATTAAAGACAAATATGAAAAAAACCTGTGGAACTTGTGAACCCCAAGAATCTGAGACAGGTCTCAGTCAATTTAGGAAGTTTATTTCACCAAATTTAAGGATGCATGCCCATAGCACAGCCTCCAGAGGTCCTGATGACATGTGCCCAAGGTGGTTAGGGCACAGCTTGGTTTTATACATTTTAGGGAGACATGAGACATCAATCAACATATGTAAGCTGAACATTGATTCGGTCCAGAAAAGCAGGACAACTCAAGCGGGGAGGGCCTTCCAGGTTATAGGTAGATAAGAGACAAATGGTTGCATTCTTTTGAGTTTCTGATTAGCTTCTCCAAAGGAGGCAATCAGATATGCATTTATCTCAGGGAGCAGAAGGACGACTTTGGATACAATGGGAGGCAGGCTTGCCCTACTGTTCCCAGCCTGACTTTTCCCTTTAGCTTGCTGATTTGGATACCCAAAGATTTATTTTCATTTCGCAAACTCTTAAATGCAAATATAGGATAGTATCTTCATCTTTATTGCCTCACAGTACAGAAGAATTTTTTAAACAAGACACTAAGAACACAAATCATAAAAAGAAAATTAATAAATTATACTACATTAAAATATGACACTTGTTCATGCTAAAAATGTCATAACAAAATAACAAACCACAGATCAAGAGATTATATTTGCAAATGATTAAAACAACTATTAGAAAAGTAACAGAAAAATTCAGAATAGCCATTAAAAATGAAAACATTTTCAAAGCCTTACTATTCAGAAAAATACAATTGAAACAATACTAAGATACAATTTCACACCCATCAAGTTGGCAAAAATTAAAGGATCTCCCAACAACAATTGACAGAAATGTGAGGAAATGAAAACTCACATTTTAATGAGGCTGTATATTGATACAGTAACTGCAGAGAACAGTTTGCTGAAACCTAGTTATACTTGCAGAAGCATATGCCCTCCTTTCAGCAATTAGATTCTTGGATATATGTCACAGAGAAAGTCTTGAGTTTACATTTAAGACATATTTAAGGATTTCATTCCACATCTACTATAATATCCAAAAATAGGGAGCAATCTAAAATGTCTGTCCATAGAGAAATGGAAAATTAACTGTGATACGGGTATATAAGACAATAAAAATGAATGAACTAGGTTTACTTGAATCAACATCAATAATTCTTAAAATAATAATGTTGAGTGAATAGGAGGTTACAAAATTATCTACAAAGACTAATGTAGTTTTTATTAATACTAGCCTTAAGTTTTTATTAGGCTGTATTAGTCTGTTCTTGCACTACTATAAAGAAATTCCTGAGACTGGGTAATTTATTCAAAAAAAGAAGTTTAATTGGCTTAAAGTTACACAGGCTGTACAGGAAGCATGGCTGGGGAAGCCTCAGAAAACTTATAATCACGACAGAAGGCAAAGGGGAAGCAGGAATGCCCCACATGGGGAGAGCAGGGGGAAAAGAGAGAGGGGGAAGGGCCACACACTTTTAAACAGCCAGATCTTGGGATAACTCCTTCACTATCAGGAGAACAGCACCAAAGGGGAAATCTGATGCCATGATCTAATCACTTCCATTAGGCCCCACCTCCAAATTTTACGGGACATTTGGGTGGGGACACAGACCCAAACCATATCATAGACTTATTAGTTTATTTTTCCAGCTCACGTATGTTTTTGAATCACACACAACAATACCATATATTGTATATAAACACAAATAAATGTGTAGTAAAATTACAAAAATTGACATTGGAACAATATACAAGTGCTCCATGGGGAAAAGAAAAACTATTTGGGTTAGTGCTTCAATTTCTTTTAAATGTTGGCTACAAATAAGGCAAAATTTTAATATCTTTTACATCTGGATAGGTGTCATATTTGTTTTCTATTTTTGTATGCATCTGAAATATTCATGAATGAAAAAAATAAAGACAAAATGAAAATGGGTGAGATTTGTATAGTATATAATGTCTAAAATGAAAGTCTACTGGTAAGTAAGCAAATTCATGTCATCAGAGTTGAATTTAGATTACTATTGGCATATTAATGTTTGTGTATACATGACACGAAAACACCGAGTCAATTCAGTATAAAAGATTGGTCAAGATAGGAGGATAAAAACCTTAAAACAATATATTGGCTTAGAGAATTGACTGCTTGTTAAGTTGACCTGTTTATTTAGTCAAAATTATGAAATGACTGTTTTCAAATAGGATATTATAGATTATAATAAGTTATAAATAACATTTCATAAGTAACCACATTACAATAGCTTTGGAATAATCTTTCATTTTAAATAAGGGATTTATCAATGGCTATTTTTATGAGGTAAAATAGTAAATAAATGAGCAGATTTTGACTGGGTATGGTTGCTCACGCCTGTAATCCCAGCACTTTGGGAGGCTGAGGCAGGCAGATTATTTGAGGTCAGGGGTTCGAGACCAGCCTGGCCAATGCGGTGAAACCCTATCTCTACAAAAAATACAAAAATCAGCCAGGCATGGTGGCATGTGCCTGTATAATCCCAGCTACTTCTGGGGCTGAGGCAGGAGAACCACTTGAACCAAGGAGGCAGAGGTTGCTGTGAGACAAGATCACACGCTGCAGTCCAGCCTGGATGACAGGGTGAGACTCTATCTCAAAAATAAATAAATAAATATAAATAAATAAGCAGATTTCTCACCACATAAAATACTGCTTTAGAAAATGGTTAGCATAGTAAATGAGACTTCATTCAAAGGAAGACAAATGCAGGCAAATGCAGACAAATGCAGACAGATCTTATGAAATGACCAAGTACCCTTGCAATCCCTAACAAAATTTAGGATCCTAAAAGTTAAGTAATCCCTTTAAACTTCAGCCAGTGAAACATCATGGTAATGCAGGAGTAATTAGGAGGAGAATACTACGTCTTCATTTGCATTGCTATTAATTGTGGTATGATAGACTCAGAAAAATTAGGAAAGGGTCTTTTTTCCAATGAGTCACATTCCTGGAGGCCAACCACGGGTGTTTCAGACTGGGGAATTCTTATGATTCCCAAGTCAGAGGGGATACTTATAAGTCACTATTGTTTTTTAGAGATTTTCTACTTCTATTAATTCATTCTGTCTATTTATTCTATCTATTCTATCATTCCCTCTATTTATCTATTTAATTCTACCATTCATTTATTCATTCATTAAATAAAAAACATTTATTGGAAGACAGTACTTTCTAAAAAGTGAGACACAATCTCTTATGGATTAGTTATTTTTTGCTGCCTAACAAATAGTACCAAACTTGAGCAGCTTAAAACACCAGTATGTTTTCAGTACTTCTTATAGTTTCTCAGGGTGAGGAATTTCAGGAGCACTTCACTGTACAGTTGTGGCTCCATGTCTCTCAACCAGGTGTCAGAGTTGTAGTCATCTGAAGGCTTGACCCTGTGTGGGGGATACATACATGGCTGGCAAGATCATGCTGCTGAGAGCAGAAGGAGTCAGTTCCTCTCCATGGAGGACTCTCCATAAGGCTCTTCCTTGGTCTTCTAACATGGCAATTGGCTTTTCCCAGAATGAATGATAAGAGACCAATGTGGAAGCTGTAATGCTCTTTATGACAGTCTTGGAAGTCAATACTGCCACTTCTGCCATATTCTACTGGTTATATCAGGCTAACCCTGATTCACTATGGATGAGGACAACCTAGGAGCATGAATACAATAGGTAAGGATAATCATGGGGCTATCTTGAAGATTGGTTTTTATACCTTTCTTCCAAATAGCTCACATCGTATTAATTCTAATACAGTATAATAAGTGCTATGGCATATTTTTTTTAAATCCTTAGATTTGTTTTTCTGGAGAGCAAATTGAACATTTCCAAATATCCTTCTTCAAAGACAGAAGATGCAACAGATAGATAAAGTCTAAAATCACTGACCTTATAATTTTGTTTTAGGATAAAGCCAACGAATCTTAAAAGTTGTTGTTTACAGATGTTTCTCTCATTTTGGCAAGAAAGAAGTTAAATTTTTAATATCAATCTTAGAAAAATGTCATTTGAGTTTGACACTGAAAAAGTCAAACAGAATGCTTCAGGCAAGACTATATATCAAAAGTGGCAGAGAGAAACACGAATGTTGCTTTTGGAATCAGACTGTACACTTAACTTGATTTTCAGCTTTGCTTACTGAAAATAATATTCCAATTTAAAATAGCTTTTATATTTGCTTTTTAGGAGATTAAATTTATGGCTGTTTAGAAAACAATTATTATTATTATCCCCAAATGCCGTCATATGCAAATATCATGTTTTGAGCTCTAAGTATACCCATTTCTCACAGAGGTCTCTTCTAATTGGATCAAACTACTCAAATGGATGAAAGGAAGAAAAGGGACAATAATGTCACCTGTTTTTTCCCCTTGAAGTAAATAAGAGGGCTTGCGGTGCTGAGAATTGCAGATCTCAAGGACATTACCTAATTAGGTGAAGAAAGTTCAAATGGAATAACAAGGAAATTATCAAGTGGAAAAGAGCTTGACTATATTTCGAACTCAGCTAGAAGGGTAGACTATGAAATTTAGAAGCCAAAATGCCAGGGCTTTACTACAGATACAGAAAAGACTCTTTAAATGCTTTCATGGTCCTTTATAACAAATGAAATTTTTGTATCAGATCCAAGTTAGCCCTGCCTAACCTCTTAATATTCAGTTTTTGTATCTGCTGTGAGCAACTGCTGGAGTTCCAAGAGAGCTAACAAGCGGGTTCCTACCTCTGACTTCCAGTATACAGCCATTTATTCTTCTATACGATGCAGAATGGTATTCTGAGATTAGAACATTTGCTTTCAAAACTTTGCCATTTGGTTATAGCCATCGCTCTAATATGCTGTTTATATGAACCTGCTAATTTGGTATGGGAACTGTATTCCTGTTTGCTTCCTTCGTTCCCATTTGGATTGAGTTCTTATCTTGTGACCTATATCTGTTGCTTTGCACATATGCTAATGTACAATTAGAGTTGATTCTCCTGACATTTCACTTTACTTCATTAAAGTAACTTGCGTCACTGCTTGAACAATTCCTGTTAACATTACATACTAGGTTTTGTTTTGTTTTGTGTTGTTTTGTTTTCCAATATGGCAGATTCCAGGCATTGCCAGCATACCTCTAATCTGCCATTGCTAGCATATCTCTTCTAGTTTGAGGGACAAAATCATGAGTAGAGATTCACACTGTGAACTTTTTAAGTGATGCAGAAACTGAACATAAAAGTTGAAGGAATCCACAGACCCTCTGAGGGAAGCAGCAGGCTGCAACCTACACTATGAGTCAGATAAAGGGCTGTGAGTCCCCAGAGTGTAAGAGGGGGAGAGTTTGCCTTGAATACACACACAGCAGGGAGCCTGAAAGTCCAGACCACAGAGGAAAGTCTTAACCCTACTCAGCACAAGAACTGAGTTGGGAAGGGTCATAGAATATAAAACTAGAAGTAGCAATGGGAAGATGCTTGTGTGCACTCCCAATCTCCGGCGTGGATTGAGGGAAGACATTATTGTTCCTCATAGGGGGCGATGTGGAGGTCAGCCAAATAGTTCAGGCAGTGGATGCAGGTTGAAGGAAGACCCCGACTGGGTTTCACAATATAACCTGTGGTGAGAACAAACCCCTTGGCCAGAGGCAGGGGCAGGGGCAGGGGCAGGGCAAGGGAAAAGTGGGCTGCAGCCAGGAGTGTGAGTGCAGGAGTCAGGCACTCAGTTTTGCAGGCAGATGCAGAAGGGCCACAGCCTGAAAGCTGTGTTTGCTATCTCTGCAGGGAAAGCTTATAACCTGGGGCAGTTGTGAGTTCTGAGTGCAGGCTGTCTGCAACTTAGCTCCCTGCTGCCAGTGGAACACTGTAGGTGGGAGTGGGTCTGCCTTGCAAATTGAGTGAGATCTGTGTGGGGCTTACTGATGCCTGCTACTTCCCACTCTTCTGTGCAGCAGAGGCAGCAATGCTCCCCTGTAGAACATCAAGCCAGTGGCCTGAGAACTTCCCCTATGCCCCAACACTCACAGGGGCTGCTGCTTGCCCTACCCATGGAAAGTCAGAATGCAAACCCACCTGATCTAGCCCCCACCTGGCTTTGCCCTGTCACCTGTCCTGGTAGCTTAACACAAAGGACAGACACTCTGGGGAGCTACATGACCCTGCCCATTGCCAGAGAAACCAGGGTGCCCTCCCTGGGCAACATAAGGCAAGCAAAAATCCCACTGCTATTACTGCAGCTGGTGCTCTTTTGCAAGCCCTAGGTCCTGGCTAGAGGCCCACCAACACAGTCCATTACAGCATCTCCTGGTAGAATAGCACTGCATCCAGCAAAGAGAAAATGGCTGTGTGACCTCGGCTATCACAACTGCCTGCACCATTCTGGCTAACCAGGAGGTCCTGAGTCTGTCCACGTGACCAGTTCATTACTACTGTAACCTGTGTTCAAGAAAGCCAACACACTAAGGCTATCAATAACCAAGAAATCTCACAGAATCTACGTCACTCTGCTGCTACCCCCATTAGAGCTGGTGCTGCTGCCCACTGCTGGAAGGCTTCAGGACAGGTCACATCACTGCATCCCTTGATCACATTTGCTAGCACCAGCCTGGACTGTGGCAAGCTAACTGGGTAGCTAGACCCAGAGGAGCAACAATACTCACAGTAGTCTGGCTCCCAGGGATTCTCACTCCTAGGGAAAGGAGGAGTGCACCACAGCAAGGGAACACCACATAGGAAAAAGGATCTGGATGGCAGACCTTGAGCACCAGATCTTTCTGCTGGTGGGAAGTTTCTTTCAGCAGAGACACGGTTGCAGTGCTGGGCTCAACAGGGAATGTCTGCAGCCGGAATCCAACAGTCAGACAGCCCTGATGCACGTGAAGGGTCTTAGAGTAGGGGCTGCCTTTTCCTTCTCATTCACCACCACAGGTATAGTTGGTACTTCTCCCACATGATCTTGATGTGGGTGCAACTATAAACAGCACTTCTGGAACATGTCAGGGTGACTGCATCCTCACAAGAGGAGCGCCACCCCAGGTTCAGACTTAAATGAGAGAGAGAGTCGCCATTCCTTTCTACTTGGAATATCAACATTCCTGCAGATAAAAGGAGGTGCTTGTTTGATCTCAATAGCCAGAGCACAGGGACAGGAGTGTGTCTGATAGGTGGATAGTTTTCCTGATGACCCAGCAGGGGAGCTGAGGTAGCTCCAACCCTTTACCCAATAAGACCTCAGTGCAACTCACTGAGAGCTCCTCAAACAACCTCTATCAAGACTGGGGCCTCTGCCCAGCATTGGGTATTGCATTTACTGACCTGCTTTAGCAGAACTGGTTTCTTTCCAGGGCCATCCCCCATACTGACCTGAAGCCTGAACCACCAAACCAGTAAATAAAATACTGGGGGAAAGTTAATTAAAAATTGCATGCCATGTGGGAATGAGATAAGCTTCAAGAGGCCTCTACCATTCTAACCCCATAGGAGACAGTGAACTTGCTCATACACCAAGCACATTGCTATGACAACCAACATACAAGAAATCTGTCATACAAACACTCTCTATAACCAAGAACCTCTTACAGAATCTTCACTCCTGAAAGCACCAAAAACCAAATTAGGCTATAATTAACTGTAAGCATTAAAGTCACATCCATAAGGAGAAAAAAGAAATTTTAAAAGCACAGTAAAATCAAACAAAAATTCAAGAATAATTAGAAGAAACATTGTACCCAAATGAGAAGCATCCAGAAAAGTAACTCCGGTAATATGACAAAATAGGGTTCTATAACAGCTCCCAAAAGAGCACACTAGTTTGCCAGCAGTGAATCCAAATCAAGATAAAAATCTTTGAAATACCAGATAAAGAATTCAGAAGGTTGATTATTAAGCTACTCAAGGAGATACCAGAGAAAGGTAAAAACCATCATAAGGAAATTAATAAAAGCAGTTTATGAATGAAAAATTTGCTAGAGAGATAGATATCACAAAGAAAGACCAATCAGAACTTCTGGATATTAAAAAATTACAAAATGCGGTGGAAAGTTTCAACAATAGACGAGAACAAGTAGAAGAAATACTTTCAGAGCTCAAAGACAGGCCTTTTAAATTAACCCATTCAGGCAATAATAAAGAAAAACAAATCAAAATAAATGACCAAAGTCTCAAAGAAATATACAATTGTGTAAAATGGCCAAACCAGAATCATTGGTGTTCCTGAGAGAGAAGAAAAATGAAAAGCCTGGAAAACTGATTTGAGGGTGTAATTGAGGATTTATTTCTAGATTTTCTATTCTGGTCCATTGGCCTATGTGTCTATTTTATATCAATACCATTCTGTTTTGTTTTCTATAGCTTTGTAATATATTTTCCAGTGAGGTATTGTGATGCCTCCAGCTTTGTTCTTTTTGCTCAGGATGGCTTTGGCTATTCAGGCTCTTTTTTGGTTCAATATAATTTTCGATATTTGTTTTTTCTATTTCTGTGAAAAATGCCATTGGAAATTTTATAGGAGTGACATTTGTTCTGTGTGGGAAATGCGCGAGGGGAGAAGAAAAGACACACACACAATACCTTTAAGGGTAAACAACCTTTATCCCATGTAAATAGCAATGCAGATATAATAAGCAAATGATAGAAAAATAAGCAAATGATATAATAAGTAAATTGATATAATAAGCAAATTGCAATGGGATGGGGATAAGGGAAAAGATATTTACACTCACCAGTCTATGGAGGATTCACCATCAGACTGGTGAGCAACAACCTGGGCTCCAGAGTCGGACACTGCACAGCACTGAATATGTAGATTACTTTTGGATAGTATGGTCATTTTAATAATATTAATTGTTCTGACTCATAAGCATGGGGTGCTTTTCTATGTGTTCGTGCCCTCTTTAATTTCAACCATCAATGTTTTATAGTTTTCCTTGTAGAGATCTTTCACTGCCTTGGTTAAATTTATTCAGAGGTATTTTTTAGCTATTGTGAATGGTACTTCCTTTTTTATTCCTTTTACAAGTATTTCATCATTTTGGTACATAGGAAGTCTAATGAATTTTGTATGTTTATTTTTGTATCCTGCAATTTCACAGAACTTCTTTCTCAGCTCTAATAAACTTTGGTTAAGTCTTTTGGTATTTCTAAATATAAGATCATGTCATCTGCAATGAGGGACAATTTGACTTCCTCTTTTAAAATTTAGATGGCTTTTATTTCTTCCTGTTGTGTAATTGTGCTGGCTAGGAATTCTATTACTATGTGGAATAGGAATGGTGAAAGTTAACATCTTTGTCTTATCCCTGTTCTTAGAGGAAAGACTTTCAACTTTTCCCCATTCTGTATGATGTGAGCTGTGGGTTTGTCAAGTACAGTGTTTATTATTTGGAGAGGTATGGTCCTTTTATCCCTAGACTGTTGAGAGTTTTTACCATGAAGAGATGTTGAACATCATAAAATGATTTTTCTGCATCTGTTGATATGATTATATAGTTTTTGTCCTTTATTTAGTTGAAGGACATCTGAATATGATGTCTCATGTTTATTCATTTGCATTTGTTAAACCATCATTACATCCCTGATATTGATCCCACTTGATCATGATGTATTATCTTTTCGATGTGCTGTTGAATCTGGTTTGCTAGTATCTTTTGAGGGTATTTGCATCTATGTTCATCAGAGTTATTGGTCTGTAGTTTTGTCATATTTGTGTTGTGTGCTTGTTTGGTTTTGGTAACAGGGTATTGATGGTCTTGTAGAATGATTTATGTAAAATTCCCTTCTCTACCATATTTTTGAATAGTTTTAGGAGGATTTGTATTCGTTTTTCTTTATGCATTTGATAGAATTTGGCTGTGAATCCAAGTCCTGGGGTTTTCTTTGTTGTGAGATTTGTTGTTACTGATTCAATCTTGCTACTTGTTATTGGTTTGTTTTGCTTTTTCATTTCTCCCTGATTCAACCTTGGTAGGCTGTATGTTTCCAAGAATTCATCCATTTCCTGTAGGTTTTCCAGTTTGTTCGCAAATAGTTGTTCACAAGTCTCTAATATCTCTTATATTTCTGTGATATCAGTTTTGTTTTTGTTTTTGTTTTTGTTTTCTGAGATGGAATGTCACTCGTGTTGCCCAGGCTGGAGTGCAATGGCAGGATCTCGGCCCACTGCAACCTCTGCCTCCCAGGTTCAAGCGATTCTCCTGCCTCAGTCTCCCAAGTAGCTGGGATTACAGGCATGTGCCACCACACCAGACTAATTTTGTATTTTTAGCAGAGACGGGGTTTCACCATGTTGGGCAGGCTGGTCTCAAACTCCTGACCTCAAGTGATCCACCTGCCTCAGCCTCCCAAACTGCTAGGATTACAGGCATGAGTCACCGCACTCGGCCTGTGATATCAGTTCTAATGTCTTCTTATTTATTTCTAATTTTGTTTAATTGGGACTTCTCTATTCTTTATGTGGTTAATCTCGCTAGTGGTTTATCTTTTGTTTTATGTTTTAAAAAATAACCCACTTTTTATTTTTGTTAATTCTTTGTATTTTAAGTCTATATTAAATTTAGTTATGCTCTTAAGTCTATATTTAATACAGTTCTGCTTTGATTTTTTTTTTTTTTTTTTGAGGCAGAATCTCACTCTGTTGCCCAGGCTAGAGTGCAGTGGCGCCACATCCTCTCACTGCAACCTCCACCTCCCAGGTTCAAGCAATTCTTATGCCTCAGTCTCCAAAGTAGCTGGGATTAAAGTCATATGCCACCATGCCTAGCTAATTTTTTTTTTTTTTTTTGTATTTTTAGTAGAGACAGGATTTTGCCAAGTTTGCGAGGCTGATCACAAACTCCTGTCCTCAAGTGATCCACCCACCTAGGCCTCCCAAATTGCTAGGATTACAGGCTTGAGCCACCACCTCTGGCCTGCTTTGATCTTTATTATTTCTCTTCTTTTTCTAATTTTAGGTTTAGTTCATTCTTGCTTTGCTCAGTCCTTGAGGTGCATTGTTAATTATTGATTTGAAATATCTCTGCTTTTTGATGGTGGTAATTATTGGTATAAACTTCCCTCTTAGTTTTGATCTTGCTGAGTCCTTTAGGCTTTGGTATGCTGTGTTTCCATTTTAATTTTTTTCAAGAATTTTTTTGATTTGCACATGAATTTGTTCAATGATTTTGTGGCATGTTGTTTAATTTCCATGTAATTGTATAGTTTCCAAAGTTCCTCTTGGCATTGATTTCTAGTTTATTCCCTTGTAGTCTGTAAACACACTTGATATGATTTTGATTTTTTAAAACATATTTAGACTTGTTTTGTGAACTAATATTATCTATCCTGGAGAATATTATACGTGTTTATGAGAAGAATGCCTATTCTGCAATTGTTGGATAAAATGCTACGTAAATGTCTGTTAGGTTTATTTTCTAAAATCCAGTTTACATCCACTGTTTCTGTGTTGGTTTTCTATACACATGATCTTTCTATGCTGAGAGTAGTGTGACAGGAAAATAAATCTTGGAGCCCCAAAATCACTAAGCTAAAAAGAAAAGTCACGCTGGGCACTGCTTAGAGCAAACCTGCCTCCTATTCTATCCAAAGTCATCCCTCTGCTCACTGAGATAAATGCGTATCTGATTGCCTCCTTTGGAAAGGCTAATTAGAAACTCAAAAGAATGCAACCATTATCTACCTATGACCTGGAAGCCCCCTGCCTGATTTGAGTTGTTCCACCTTTCCAGAATGAACCAATGTTCATCTTACATATATTGCTTGATGTCTTGTGTCTTTTTAAAATATATAAAACCAAGCTGTGTCCTGAACACCTTAGGCACATGTCATCATGACCTCCTGAGGCTGTGTGGGCCACAGGTACATGTTCTTAACCTTGGGAAAACAAACTTTATAAATGGACTGGGACCTGTCTCAGATATTTGGAGTTCACAGTAGGTTGTTAAAGTCTCCCATTCTTATTGTATTGCAGTTTATCTCTCTTTATATTGAGTAATATTTGTGTTATTTAGCTTGGTGCTCCAGGGTTGCATGCATACATATTTAGAATTGTTATATCCTCTCATAAGATTGATTCCTTGATCATTACATAATGGCATTCTTTATCTTTTCCTTTACCATTTTTGACTCAAAGTCTGTTTTATCTAATAAGTATAGTTACTCCTGCTTGCTTTTGGTTTCCATTTACGTGGAATATCTTTTTCAGAT
>NW_026652282.1:130537359-130579359 GCF_009828535.3 Hylobates moloch
ATTATACTTTAGGTTTTAGGGTACATGTGCACAATGTGCAGGTTTGTTACATATGTATCCATGTGCCATGTTGATTTCCTGCACCCATTAGCTCGTCATTTAGCATTAGGTATATCTCCTAATGCTGTCCCCGCCCCCCCCACCCCCCACCCCACAACAGTACCCGGAATGTGATGTTCCCCTTCCTGTGTCCATGAGTTCTCATTGTTCAATTCCCACCTATGAGTGAGAACATGCGGTGTTTGGTTTTTTGTCCTTGCGATAGTTTACTGAGAATGATGTTTTCCAGTTTCATCCATGTCCCTACAAAGGACACGAACTCATCATTTTTTATGGCTGCATAGTATACAATGAACTCAAACAAATTTACAAGAAAAAAACAAACAACCCCATCAAAAAGTGGGCAAAGGACATGAACAGACACTTCTCAAAAGAAGACATTTATGCAGCCAGAAAACAAATGAAGAAATGCTCATCATCACTGGCCATCAGAGAAATGCAAATAAAAACCACAGTGAGATACCATCTCACACCAGTTAGAATGGCCATCATTAAAAAATCAGATCCCTTTCAATCTTAGGTGCCTTTACAGGTAAATTCTGTTTCTTGTAGACAGCACAGAGTTGGATCATGTTTATTTTTTAATCCACTTAACTAGTTTATCTGTTTTAACCAGAGGGTTTAATCCATTTACATTAAAGGATATTATTCATATGAGAAGTTTTGTCCCTATCATAGTATGAATTGTGTTCTAATTGTTTGGTATATTCTATTTTTCCTTTCTTTTTCTGTTATTATTTGTCACTGCACTTTAGTGGTTTCTTGTAGTGGTACCACTTAAGACCTTTCTCTTTCTCATTTGTGTGTTGGTTTTTCCTGTGAGTTTGATACTTGTGTGTGTTTCCATTATGGTAAATGGCATCCTTTTGCTTCCATGTTTAGAGCTCCCTTCAGTATTCCTTGTAGGGCCAGTGCAGTGATGAGGAATTTCCGCAGCTTTTGCTTATCTGGATGTGAAAAATAAAGTAGAGGTTCCTCTTCAAAGACTTTCCTCCCCATCTAATTAGGAATAAATAGTAACTTCTCTTAGAAATAAAATTTATTCAAAGACCTGTGCTAACATTCTTCAATATCTGCTAGTGGCAATAAAGAAATCAATGTACTTTATGTTCTAGCTCTCACAATTTAGCCTAAATATTTGCCCTGGCATGCTTATACTGGTCCAAGCAAGCATTAGGTCATAGCCTGTGCCTCTTCCTTATGTGAAGGTGTTTTTACCTTTCTCAGCATTCCACAAGTTACTTCCTCCTTCCTTTGGTTTCCTCTGCCTTTGCCTCTTTTAAAAAGTTCTAAGTTGCTAGCCAGTTGGGACAAATACAGAATGTGAGGTCCCATTCCAGCCAACAGAAACCGGACACAGCAGCAGGGTGGATGTGTCAGGTTATAAATGACCCTGTCTCCTTTGTTGGGGGTACTCTCGTGGCAAAACTGCTGGCAAGTGTACCCTTTCTGCCAAAAGTAAAAATGGCCTTGCTGAAGAAATTAAATTTATGTTCAAGTGCTATTTCTTCTCTCTCTTTTTTTTTTTGTTTTTTGTTGTTGTTTTTCAGATAGAGTCTCATTCTGCCACCCAGGCTGGAGTGCAATGGCGTGATCTTCGCTCACTGCAACCTCCACCTCCTGGGTTCAAGCGATTCTCCTGCCTCAGCCTCCTGAGTAGCTGGGATTACAGGCACGTGCCACCATGTCCAGCTAATTTTTGTATTTTTGGTAGAGACAGGGTTTCACTATGTTGGTCAGGCTGGTCTTGAACTTAGTGCTGAAAGTAAAATACTGAGAGCCAAAGATACTCGTCCAGAAAAATTATCCTTCATAAATGAAGGGAAAATAATGTATTTTCCATGTTTGAAATGCTTGTTCCCCGGTGCCGTAAAGAAATAGCACTTGACGGCACTGGGGAACAAGCATTTCAAACATGGAAAATACTTTATTTTCCCTTCATTTATGAAGGATAATTTTTCTGGACAGAGTATCTTTGGCTCTCGGTGTTTTACTTTCAGCACTTTTATAATATCATCCCATTCTCCTCTTGGCCTGTAATGTTTCTGCAGAGAAATCTGATTTAGTCTGATGGGAATTTCGTCATAGCTAAAAATATATATATTGCTGCTTTTAGTGTAATCTCTTTGTCTTTGACTTTTGGCAGATCGACTATTATGCACTGTGAAGAAAACCTTTTTTGCATTTTATCTGTTTGTGGATCTCAGAGCTTCTTGTATCTAGATGTGTAAATCTCTTGCCAGACTTGAGAGAAGTTTTCACCTATTCTTTTTCTAAAAATAGGTTTTCTAACCCTATTGTTTGCTCATTGCCTTCTGGGATCTTGATAATTGGAATATTTGGTCACTTTGTGGTATCCCATATGTCACACAAACTTTACTCATCCTTTTAAAATTATTTTTTCTTTATTTTTTTCTGACTGGCTTCTTGCGAAAGAGCTATCTTCAACTTCTAAGGTTCTTTCTTCTGTTCGATTTAGTCTATTGCTGAAGCTTTCAAACATACTTTGTACTTCATTCAATGAATTCTGTGGTTCCAGAATTTCTGTTTTGCCCTTTTTGATGATATGTATCTCCTTGGTAAATTTCTTACTCATATCCTGAATTGTTTATCTGATCCCTTTATATCAATTTTTAGAATTAACTTGTATTTCACTGAGCTTATTTAGAACCAATAATTTGAATTCTGCTTTGAGGATTTCATGAATTTCTTTTTTATCAGGATCTGTTACTAGAGAATTATTGTGTTTCTTTGGAGGTGCCACATTTCTTTCCTTTTTCATGTTTCCTGTGTTCTTATGTTGATATCTGCACATCTGGTGTCACAGTTTCCTGGGAGGGCAGAATCCCCAGGGGCAAGTGTCACCCTGGGACTATCTCTTAGAGGAAATGTCCTTTATGGAGGACATGTATAGAGGAAATGTTGTTTATGATTGTCTCTGATTGGGACACTGATATAGGCTCCGTGCAGGATTAAAATACTGGGCAGAAATAACAAGTAAAATGTTATTGAGATGATTAGAATTAAAGCACTCTAAGGTGTTTCTACTGCTTGAGAAAAGAATATGTGATTTTAGAATTTTTAACTATTAGAAGCTGTATGTAACAGATAAAAAATCGAAGATGATTTTTTATTCTCTTAGAGTTTCTCAGATGGAGTCTCTGAGTCTGGATTCTCTTAGAGTACAGAGGAAGGCAGTTGAAGACCATACTATGGATGTGCAAATTCACCAGTAACACAGACTCTGTTTTACTTCCTTCACTGCCAAACTTAGAGCGTGGTAGTCTGTCTCATGCTTACAAGATGACTGTTCTGCCCGATATTCTGGGTAGGAAGAAGAGCAAAGAGTAAAAGTGAAAAGGCAAACACCAGTCAGATAACTTCCCCCCCCCCTTTTTTTTTTAATCAGGAAGACAGTTGCTTTATGAAAGCCCCACACAGTAGACTGCAGCTTAAAACTTGCTAACCCAAAGTGGGTGGAATCACCACTCCTACTTGTCTGAGATCCTGAGTAAACCAGACTTTTTAGCTGGACACAGAATAGAATTAATGTAGCCACTAGAAATGTCTACCATATGTACATATTTCAAGATGGCAAGATTAGCTATAATAGAAAATAAATTTGTATATCCTTCAATTTGGCAAAAATAAAACAATGATTTAAAAATGATCGGCTCATAAAAAGCTAAAAAGGAGAGAAAAAAATGAAGCACAGATTAATCAAAGTAAATAGAAAGAATAACTTTTGGTAGCAAAAATAAATAAAAATTTATCCAAAATTAAATGTAATGTTAATTGATTTGATTTAAAAGTTAAAGATAGAAATTATCAGATTGAATTTAAAAATTAAATCCTAAAACATAAAGATACATAAAGATAGAAAATAGATGCACGGAAAATATATATTAAATGAGTACTAAACTAAAAATAAATTAGTTCTATTAATATCAGACAAAATAAACCACAAGACAAAAATGTTATTATTGATAGTGTCTCTATACAATGATAAAGGTACAAATTATGATATTAAAGATGTTATAACAATTCAAAATTTGAACTTAAAAAGGCCTCACAATATGTAAAGAACAGATTGTACATATAAAGACAAATATTGGCAAATCTACAAACACAGTGGTAGATGTCAACACATCCCTCTTAATTATTGAGCAAAGAGAGAAAGACAAAATTATAAACATTTAGAAGAATTTAAAACAAAAAACATTTAAAAACTTGATTTAATGTATTAACAGCACTCTTTACTTGACAACTGGAGAGAAGACACCTTTCTGTTAAGCCCATGTGAGAGATTTCCAATAATTGATAATGTGACAGGCCATGAAGCAAGTTTCAATAAATATTAAATAAATGTCATAAAACATAAGCTATCTTCTAACCAGCATTACCTTTTATTAAAAATCAATCACTAAAAAATAACTTAAAAATGAAAATTTGAAACTATGAACTAAAACACTTGCTTCTAAATAAACTCAAACCACTTATAAAATACTTAGATAAAAGATAATTAAAATGGATACAAAACTTGTGCAATGCCTCTAACATTGTACTTCATGGGAAAAAGGAATATTGAATGTATATATTAGAAAATAATAATGAAAATACATGGACTAAATCTCAAGTTTATTTTAAAGTCTGAAAAAATTATAAAGATCTGAGCTAAAATTAACAAAATATGAAAATACAAAACAACGAAGAGAATCAACAAAGCTGGAAGTGTATCCTTTGGAAAGACAAAATTGACAGACTTTGGCAATACTGAATATGAAGAAAAAAAAAAGAAGAGGAGGCTCGTAAGGTGGCTCACACCTGTAATCCCAGCACTTTGGGAGGCTGAGGTGGCAGGATGACTTAAGGACACAGCAGCTGAGATCACTGTTTTACTCTTTAGCCTACCAGTTGCAAATTTCTGCTGGTCCTTTAAATTCTTTACCTGCTTTTATGATGTTTCAGAGTGAGCCGACTATGTCTTTTATGAGAAACACAGATTAGGAGTTGCCCATTCTGTGGTTCTCCTCTCTAGAAAAATTTCCCCTTTAGTATCCATTCATTTAGACAGTCCCAAGTTCTGAGTTATATCTCCCTGAGTTCAGTAAGACTGCCACTTGTTTTCAGCAAACTAGGAAGCATTTCCTAGTTTGAAAACCGCAAAGGGTAAGCTGAGTAAGAGTGGAACTGTTTTTGTGTATTTCCCTTCTTTCTGGAACCATATTCCTTAAGAGCCTTTCCTCTTCTTTTTCTGGCTCAGGACAATTCAATTGTAAAGACATTAAATGAGCAAAGTAACGCAGGGCGCCATGCCTAAAGTCTGGGAGAAGCTATGGTGGTGCAGGTAAGATTGTCAAAGCCTGAGTAACATCAGGTGAGCACCCACCATAAAAAGTAGGTATCAGAAACTAAATGGGATAATGGAGATATCTGTAAAATAGGGATGTTTAGTGCAGACAGTCAGAGCCCAGGCAAAGTGAGGACAGCATCCATAGTGCATTTTCAGGGTGGTGTAGTAGAATACCTTTGAGACAAAAGATCAGGATCTTATTTTTGCTTTGTTGCTTCACCTGTGATATTGGCAACATCATGTATTTTCTTGCCTATTTCATGGTAACATTGGTATATACCGGTAACACTGGTATCTATCTCTGAGGCTTGATATGATTTTCAAATGAAATTGAAGTAGTGTAAGGATAATGTAGAATAAAAGGACTTAAGATATAAGCATTATATAAATATAAGTTGTTATAAACTTATAATAATGATTTATTCAGATCAGAAAACTTCTTGCATAATACATCACTAATCAGTATTGTATTTGTTTTGAAAGGCTGTATGTAACTTCACAGTGGATAGATCACAGGTTTTGGAGTTTGTATCCCAGCTCTACCAGCTAAATGATGCTGAACAAGTCACTATCTTTCTGATATTTAGTTTCTAGATTCAAAATAATTTCAAGGCTTCATTATGAGAAACAGACTATATAATATATACACTCTGGAGTAAAGAGAAATTATTATTATTAACCTGATGAAGATAACATCAATTTCTGAAATCCTTATTGCCACTGGGAAATGTAGGTACTAACCCAATGTTATGGAGGTTCTTAACTTTCTAATTAATATTTTAATATTGCCTTATGCAATTTATTTTCTTATGTCTGTGAATGAGCACTTTTTTAGCATTTAAGAAACTAAAATATTATGTTATCTCATGTATTTTAAAGATGAAGAATTTGCAGGAGGTCATTATAAAAAGCATGTCTAGTAACTAATTAATCCCAATTTAAATTAAGTAAAGAACATGAGCAAAGCCAAATTAATGGCAAGTAAATAATGTTTTTATATCTGTTTGTTTAAAAAATGCCATTTGTGGAAACTGATGAGAAACCAACCACAATTTGCTTAGGTATCTCACCATTTTGATGCCTCATCATTTTGGCAAGTGTGAGTCTATTCATTTGAAATGTGAAAGGCTGACATTTTTAGTCAATAGCTTGAAGTGCTAAGGTTGTGTTAATCTGGGAACAAATCATTTTCTATTTAAATGGAGCAATTTTGTCCAGGAGTAAAGTATAATCTCTAATGATCTGGTAAGTCATTTAGAAATAATTTGAATTGCTATGGAACCAAATGTTCTGTCACTGAATAAGATCAGCCAATAGTTGTTTTTAAAAAGGTTTAATATAAAATATGTGCAGGTAAGTGAACATTTACTGTCCTGGGTCATAATAATTATGCTAATTATGTGATTTTAAATAAATACAAACAACCACGGCAAGGAAAATGGTAAAGATGAGTACACTTGACTGACTTCCAACAATGTTTCTTCTTTTCACAGAAATTGTAACTATTATTGACAAGAAGCTCTTGAATTATTAGGCTATTAGAAAGAGAAACAAGAAACAGTTCTTATAAGAGATGCGTATTTAGTCTGCATACTTAATCTGATGAGCTCATAGCCTCATTCTTACTCTGATGAGCTTTTAAACAAATACTTTCCCATCACTAAATTTATCTGGCTTATCTGATTTTCTGTTTTAATTGCCTCCAACTCTCGTAAAGTACCATGCATAAGTACCAAGGAAATACAGCCATTTTTCTTATGGTATAACAACATGCCCTGAACACATGGACACACACAATGTAACTTATACAACTAGGTTACCTAGCACTATTGGATAGGGGCAGAGACAATGGGTGAACTGACTTAATCAGGACAGGGTTGAAAACACATGATTTTTTAGTATAAGTATATTTCATGGCAATGTTTGAGACGTACTAATACTAAAACCTTGATGTTTATCTGAAATTAAAATTTAACTAACCATTCTGTTTCCTTTTGTGTTTATTTTTATTGCTATTGTTGTTTTTGTTTCATTTATTTTTGTTTATTGGTTAAATCTACCAACTTTAACTCAGGAACTCTAGTTTTATTTCATTTTTGGCTGTGCTAATGATTAACATTCTAATCTTGGGTGAATCATTTTAGCCAAGATTTGCACATTCTTCTGGTAATAAAATGAATTCCGGTTTCTATTTTCTCATTTCTACTTTGAAGATTCTCCCCATATTTAATGAACTACAGGTAAATCAGAGATGACTGCTGAACAATCAACTAATTATCTCAACAAATGTTATAATTTGGTAATTGAGATTATAATTAACCAGAGTGCCTTTAGCAATTTAAAAGAAGATAATCATAGCAGATTAATAGTCAATATTCTCTCTTTTTAATAACCTTTAAAATGGCCAAGTATCTCCTAACTATTTATAAAATATTTTAATTATATTTTCCTTTCTTCATATTTCAAACTTTTTGCTTTGAATATTATATTATCAAACTAAATCACTCTGTCTTTCCCTGTTGCAACCATTTGGAGACTCCGGTGTCACTCTTCATTATTTCTTGAAGATTTTATCTTGACACATTGTCACTCTCTCTAGGACTATTTTAGCCATAGTTACTGATACTTGCATTATCCACATGGATGATGCTTCAAGTACCCTAAAATTTCACTTTTAAAATGTCCTCTTCTCAAATGATTTTGGCTTCCACCCAGTCTTATCCACCTACTCCCATGGGTATATCCTAGACCTTGTCATAACCAAAAATATAACTACCTTATAACTTCAATTTCCAGAATCCCATTCTGACTACTGTATCCTATAATTTCAGTGTGCTTCTTCTAGTACTGCAATTCCAATTATCTTTTCTCCACCAGGGCGCATTTCTCCTGGTAACTTTTTACTATACCTTGCCCTGTTGTGTCCTCATTTCCCCCTAGATTGAATTCCACAGTCTATAAGTGGAATAGTCTTTATATCTGCTTACTAGTGTCTGGTTTTCCTTCACTTCTGGAAACCTAGGAGGATTACCATTCTACACCTCACGAAGTTAGTCAAGGACCTTAATGACACTAGGCAGCTGTAAATGTTTCTGTAGTTCACTCCTTTCCCCACTGTCATAGAAATCTATTTTGTGCATTTTCCTCCTATTTCAAATGTCCAACACTTCCTTCCCAATCTTCACTCTCAGCTAACGGCATTGATTGGAAGAGGAAGAGGAAAGAAGAGAGAGAGTAAAGCAAAATTTCACAAACAAACCTTAAATTATAACATATCTTATGTATCTTTTGGCAAATATGCATATATGCTCTACCTTTCTATTAATATTGATATATTGTCTGCGCTCCATTCTAGGATCATCTGTCCCACTTTTGTCTAAGACCCTAACCTAGAAAAGAACGCCACTTTCTCACTTCTTCCCTCTTTCCAGAAGCTTTTTAATTTTTCTCTCTGATGGATTTTTCACATCGGTACAGAGACATACTACAGTTTCTCTTATCTTAAAAGACTTCTGAATCTACATTTGCTAGAAGCTCTAGCCTTGTTTCTCTGTTCCTTATAATCTCAAAGTTCTTCAAATGAATTGCTTGCACTCAAGGTTTCCAATTCCCCACCTCTCATACTTTCTTGGACCCATTCCAATGAGACTTTCAACTGTACTATTCCATCAAAAATGTACTAGACAGTGTTACAAATAACTTCCATGTATTTAAATTATTTTCTTACCCCCTATTTTCTTTGTTTCTACCAGCAGTGTTTGACACAGTTAACCATCCCTCCTTGCATGGCCTCTTCACGTTGTTTCCATGGAACGATGCCCTCCTGGCATTCATTTTTATGGCACTTGCCATTTCTAATCAGTCTCCTTAGCAAATTCCTTCTCATTTCACTAAACTTCCAGAGATTGGAGTACCACAGGGCTCATTCTTTGAATGCTCTTTTGATTATTTTATGATTCTGTCCAGTATTGATGCTTTAAATGTAGCTATAGGTTGATTATTCCCAAATACATATCTCCATCTTGTAACTCTCCTTAAGTCAAAATTTATATAAACTCTTGTATAATTAATGGCATCTGAAATATAAACTGTACCACACAATGCTCCTTATCTTCCCTCAAGTCAGTTCATTACACAGGCTTCTCCATTTCATGACCATCTGATACAGTTTGGATCTATGTCCCTGCGAAGTCTCATATCAAATTGTAATCCCCAATTTTGGAGGTGGGGCCTGGCTGAAGGTGATTCTATCATGAGGGCGGTTTCTCATGAATGGTTTAGCACCATGCCTCTTGGGACTGTCCTTGTGATCGTGAGTGAGTTCTTGTGAGATCTGGTCATTTAAAAGTGTGTGGGACCTTCCTGCTCCTGCCATGTAATATGGCTGTTCCCCCTTTGCCTTCTTCCATGATTGGAAGCTTTCTGAGGCCTCCGCAAAAGCAAAAGCCACTATGCTCCCTGTACAGCCTGCATAACCATGAGCCAAATAAACCTCTTTCCTTTATAAATTGCCCAGTCTCAAATATTTCTTTGTAGAAATATGAGGAAAGACAAATGTGCCATCTTTACAATTTCTCAGGTCAAAACGTGGAGCTATCATTAACTCTCTCACACCCAAAATGAAATACAATGGAATACTATTTGGCCTTAAAAATGAAGGGAATCTAAATTTGGTTAGATAGGAAGAATACATTCATGGGATCAATTATATGATATGGTGACTACAGACAATAATAATGTATACTTGAAAATTGCCAAGAAAATAGATCTTAAATATTCTCTCCACAAAAAATAGGTGTGAGGTGGTGAATAATTAGTATATAGTGTATGTATATACATACACTATTTCACAATGTGTATGTATATATTTTAAAATATCACATTGTACATATTAAATATATGTTTGTCTGTTTTATCTCAATAAAGATGAGGAAATTAAGTAAAATAAAAATAAAATAAAATCACACATACAAGCAGATGCGCAATGGATCAATCTGCCAAACTAGAGTAAATTTGGATTAGCCAACAGCCCCTAAGTGTCCAGGAGTGGGTCAGTGCTTTCCTGTCAGAATCTGTGTGCAATATCCAGTGGTAGAGAATCCGAAAAGCAAGCTCAGGAGAAAACCTGAAGTCCCCAAGGGAGCACTGGGAGGCTTCTGCATTCAGAATGACCAAAATCCACTCCAAAGATGACACACTCACAGGGACACTCAAGGCCCTGAGAGAAGAAGGACACAGAATGTAACTTCATTAAGAGTTGAGCAGGCTGGGCGTGGTGGCTCACATCTGTAATCCCAGCACTTTGGGAGGCCGAGGCAGGCGGATCATGAGGTCAGGAAATCGAGACCATCTTGGCTAACATGGTGAAACCCCGTCTCTACTAAAAATACAAAAAATTAGCCGGGCGCGGTGGCGGGCGCCTGTAATCCCAGCTACTAGGGAGGCTGAGGCAGGAGAATGGCATGAACTCGGGAGGTGGAGCTTGCAGTGAGCCGAGATAGCGCCACTGCAGTCCGGCCCGGGAGAAAGAGCGAGACTCCGTCTCTAAAAAAAAAAAAAAAAACAACGTGTTGAGCCTACTTTAATGAGACCTGGATTGGAAGACTCTGGCTTCTAGCTTGCCTTGGTTTCTGGACAACCACAGGTACTTTTCTGCACATTTCTAATATTTTAGTATCTTCCATTCGAATCTTCTTGCTGCTTGCCCCAGAATCCGATCCTCAGAATGCCTTGCTTCTTTATTCTCTCCCTTTCTCGCTCTGTCTCTCTCTCACTCCTCCCTCTCCCTGATATCTACTTCCACCCAACATATCAATTAGTATGTAAGACAGTGTGACTGAGCAAGAATATCACCATAGTAAGAGCCAGCAGGCCTGGACTTCATTTCTAACTCAGCCACTATCATGTGGCATGACTTAGGCCAGTGGTTCTCAATTACGAGATTTTCTCCCAGGGGCATTTGGCATATCTGGAGACATTTTTTTGTAGTTATGGCTCAGGTCAGGGAGTTGCTACTGGAATGTAATGAGTAGAGGCCAGAGATGCTGCTCAACATTCTACAATGTACAGGGCACCCCACTCACATGGCAAGAAATTATGCAGATCAAACTGTCAATAGTGCCAAGACTGAAAAATACATCTATAAGAAAATTTTTCTCTGGATTTTGGTTTTCTCATCTGTGAAAGATTTTAATCATGTCTCAGAGACTCTCTTAATAAGCTCAATGATATAATGAATTGCACTCATGAAATCGTACCAAAGAATTCAATGCAGTTCAAAATGATTTAGAAACAGCATTTGTTTTCAAATGTATTTCAGAAGAACCTCATAGAAACAAGGTAAATGCCTTGCTTGAGAAAATCTGGAATGGGAATAGAATGCTGGTCTGTGGAATCTCCAGTCAACTGCACTGTCAACCTCATCACACTGCTTCCAACAGACAATGTGACACTGTAAGAAATGCCTGACTGAAAATATTCGCTGAAGTTTTGGTCACAAACTACAATAAATTCTGTTTTTATTCTTTTATCTGTATAGAATGGGTGCAGTTTCTCTTCTCGTTTTGGGTTACTTTCAAAGACTTCAGGCACTTGATTTCATCAAACAATCGATTTGATTTTTTCTGTGTTGCTAACTCAAGTATTTCTGTATAAATCCTAAGACACAATACAATTGAATAATTGATTGCATAGGCCTTTTGAATTTTACAAATCAGTATCAAAACTTTCATGTCACCTGGTGATCTTTTCAGGTAAATAAGATTATGTATCATATTTTATTAAGCTAATACCAACTTGATTCATTTCTTATTAGGGAATTAACCACATAGACAGGGTCCTATATATTGTTGCCATTTGAAAAGTACTTTAAGAAGAATAAATTCAAATATACTGGCTCCCCACACCATACTATCAGAAGCCCAGTGATGACACAATTTACAATGCTTAGCTCTTTATACCATATACTATTTATGTATGTTTCTGCTGTGAGATACAGATGAAAAAGATTGAGAAGCCTGTGGTAACTAAGTAACCAACTTTCTCTGACAGTTTCACAGGAAGCACAACTCACCAATTATCTCTATATTGGAGCTAAATTACCCTTATCAAAGGCTAAAGCAGCCATGAGAAGAGTCAAGACTGATCACAAATGTTCATGAGCTGGCTGTGCCAGACATTTGGTTTCAATTTGAAAGTCACTTATTTTTTGACAGAAAGTGTCACTGGAACAGGTAGTTAAGACATCACTATATCTCTTCTGCTTTTTTAGTGAAGGTTAATTTGAGGGATTGTGAAAAGCAAAGAGAAAATCAAGCCTTTCAGTTTAAACACCTTTAATGAGTGAGAAAAGCCAATTTTGTATCAAGTAAGCACCTATGGTAGCCAAGGAAATGACAGCCAAATGGCAGCCAAGGATATGGCAGTCAAAGGGCAGCCAAGGACATGGATCTGAAAAGGGTGATTTTAAGTCAGGTTTTGATACCTCATCTTTTTGAAAGCAGGACAGTCTACAGAGGGAATAGATTAGGACTAAAGAGAAGATATCACTCTAAACCACAACTATCCCTGGGAAAGACTCATTTTTGCTTAAGGAGAATGACAGAAAAACAAGTATTGAGTTTATGATCAAAGATTTCTCCAAGTGAAATTAAGAAGTAATTAATTAACTTCTGAATTCTGATAATATATTTTGCAAAAGAAGCATTGACTTAGGCTAAAAAAGTAATATTGTTTAAATACTTTCAAGGCTAGCAAAACAGGAGAAGCAATATTTTCAACCAATATTAGAAATACTTCCATTAAAAGGCAAGGTATAAAAATGAAATATATAAAATATGTATCTAGAAAGCCACAGAATATAATAGATGTTTATCTTGCTAATATCTCAAAGTTATTTTCTATAAATAGTTATCAATACATGTTTATTTCATACTCAGGGCTCAGGACTTCTAAAGCATTATTTTATCCCAAGGCTACAACAACAATAATAACAACAACAACATTTATGCATATTTGTGACAGTGAAAACTGTAGAGATGATAGTGAAAAACTTTATGAACAATTTTTCTTAAAATGATGAGGGAAATTTGATGAAGCTTATAAACAATGCAGATCCATCATTTACTTAAATTAAGTATCATTATGTAACGTAAAACAAGCAAACATGTTATAGACGTCAAATACATTTCAGTTTCACCATCAAGATCATCTCGTCTGAGAAACACAGCTCTATTTACCAGTGGAAAACTAGTTAAATATTCTTCATACGTTATATACTTTGGATGGGAGTAATAATGTCACAAGACTCCAGATTCTTACTACATACGGATCTAGTCCACCTAGAAATAATCATTTGTCATCATCAATTACATTACTAAATACCTTTTTAATTAAGTAAATATATTGAAAGTCTCTGGAACTGAAATCCTTGTATGGTTTGATTTTTGTTAGGAAGGCATCAGGGATCCTTATATGGTCCGAGATTCCCATAGTTCTATATGTTTATGCTGTTCTGTGGAAAGCTAAACTTAAGTAATATTCCTCCTTGACTTCTCTGCATCATTTGAAACTGTGGATCACCTTTTTACCTGGCTCCTAGCCATTGAAGTCTCCATTCTCCTTCTCTGGCCATTCTTCTGCTACTTTCTGTTCCTCCCCTTATACCTAAATGTTACTACCTTCCCTAAGACAGGACAAATTATTGGCTCTTTTCTCTATATTGTTTTCTTTAGCAATTACATTTTCTCATATCCTTAATTACCACTACTAGTAGTGATATATCCCTTGTACCACCTCACACAGATAATGCATCTATACTAGCTTTTCTGTCCAATGTGGACAGATCAACATATCCCTATTGAATGGCTCACTTGAGAAAACGAAGCAAAGGAAGAGAATACTGGTCCCCGAGTCACCATTCAACTTGACTGTCAATCTTATCATATCGCTTCTCAGAGGAGATGTGACACTGTAAGAAAATGCCTAGCTGGTATATTTTGCTTAAGTTTTGGTCATGAACTTGAAGAAAAACCTGTTTTTATTCTTTTTTCTATATATACTAGGAGAAGCTTCCCTCCACAAATTTAGTTTTACTTCCTAAACCTCATGCACTTGAGCTCATCAAAAAATGCACTTGACATGTTTCCCGTGTTTCTATCCAGAGTGTTTCTCTATGCATCCCAAGCCACAGTAAATATCCCTTGTTCTTCAGATAACTTTTTAAGCCAATTTGACCACTAGTCTGTAATACACACTTGCCCACTTTTGTTGCCCACATCTAACAGGGAAAAGTAACCCTAACAAAATCAATTTTATTTTATTGACTACTTATCTTGCAATAACCCTGTGATGTATTATTATCACGAAAATATAGATAAGCCAATCCTCAGAACTATCCTGTAACTTGTTGAAAACTGCATCAAGTGGCAGTCATGATTCAATGAATTCAGCTATGAATACAAAACCTAGTCTCTTGCCACAATGCTATAGAAGGCGGCAAGTCTTTCTTGCTGTATATTTTGATTATCTGCTCAATTGAAATCTCTATCAGTAACATGCTTAGTTGGACTTTCTCACTTAGGTGTTTTAAATTAAATGGAATTGAGTTTGAATTTCTAGCTCTTATTACCTATTCCTAAAACTTTGATCAGAATACTATAATTTTACAAGCCATAATTTTCTCCTCTGTAAGTTGGTACAATGATATCTATCTGACTGCAATGGACTATTAATTAAATCAGTTATTGTACAGAACTTAGCATAGTAGCTGAAGGTACTCCATGAAAGGCAACCACTACAATTATTGTTCTCTACCTTTGCCCTCCAGCAGTCTCAGCTCCTCCCTTATCATAACAGTATATTTTATTACTTCTTTATTTATGCCATTAAATATCCCTTAAGTCAGAGACTGCATTGTGTTTATTTTTTATTTTGTTGTGACAGAGTCTTGTTCTGTTTCCCAGACTGGAGCACAGTGGTATGAATATCATTCACTGCAGCCTCGACCTCCCTGGTTCGAGTCATCCTCCCACCTCAGTCACACAAGTAGCTAGGTCTACAGGTGTGTGCCACCATGCCTGATTCATTAAAAAAAATCATAGAGACAGTGTCTCATTATGTTGCCTAGGCTGGTCTCGAACTGCTGGGCCCAAGTGATCCTCCCGCCTCAGTCTCCCAAAGTGCTAGGATTACAGGCATGGGCCATTACACCTGGCCTCGGAACTGCATTATTAACCCATTTTCCCAAGCAGCCAACCCTGCTAGGTACTCGATACATTTAGGTAGTTTTCCCCCCAACTGCCATAGAACACCTTGACTAGAAATGAAGTTTCCACCTGTATTTATTCAGGATTTCAGGCTGGTCCCACCCCTCCAGGTGTTCATTAGCTTCCCGGTCTTTTAGCTAATGAAATTTTTAATGTTGTTAAACACTGACTCCTGCAACCCATCCCTCCTGGCAGGAATTTCCTGACCAGTCATAGTCCTTGAAATCCAGTGCAGACAGATACGCCTCACTATGAGGCAAGACATTTTCCAGGTGAGGAAACCCAGGTAGCTGTGAAATAAGAGAAGCCTGTAGAAATTGCAGAGGTCCTGCACTTTTGGGTGCAGCTTCTTGAGCTGAATTTGTAAAGCTTGAATGGGATCAGCCTAAAATTTCGTCTTAGATAAAGAAGATCAAGGCATATGTCTTGTCAAGCAAAATAAACTACCTTGACTTTTCAGAAATAGTAGAGGTTTTATGAGGCACATAAGATACTTTTTAAGGTCACTTCTAGGGAATATAAATATAAATGCTAATAAGTGAATACGTAGCCCAGAGGAATTCTTATGACATTTGATACGTAAAATGATCCAGACGGATATTATTTTTAAAATGGAATCATTCAGTAATTGAAAATATTATTTTCATTCTAAAGGTGAGGTGGGGTTTTAACCTATCAATCATATGCTAATAAAGATTTTGTGATATTGCTTTATACTGGTTTAAAGAAGAACACTGCATCAAAAATTTTACATTTTCAAAGATTATCTCATGTAATAAGTCTTGAGGTCTTATTTGAGAGACATTCTGACAATGTAGAAATCAATATGTATAAGCATGTATTGTCCCAAAGAATTTTATAAAAAATAAACTTCCTTCTTGTTCATATTCAGTATTAGATGTGAGGCCCTAATGAACTGTGTTAAAAGAGGGAATAGTAAAAAGTGGCTGCCTGAGAAGAATTATTTCTAAATTTCTTTTTTTAATCCTACTCACCACTGTACAACTGAAGATATTTCTGAGTTTCTTAAGGGTGATGATAGTTGTTGCAGATAGACTCTAAGATAACCCCCAAAGATCCCACCTCCTGGCATTCATCTTTGTGTGATTACCTCCCTTTGAGTATAGGTAACAGCATTTGTGGCTTTCTTCTAACAAATAGTATGTAGCCAAAAGCGATAGGATGTCATTTTCATACTTATGTTACATAAGATTGTAACTTCCATCTTGCTAGCAGAGTCTATGATGATAGCTTTAATGATGTCAGCTGCCATGTTGTGAGCTGCCCCATGGAGATTCCCTCATGAAAAAGAACGGAAGCTTATATCCAGCTAACAGCTTGGATGCAACTGAGGTTCCAGTCCAAATATCAAAAGGAACTGAATCTTGTCAGAAATCCCACAAGTGAGCTTGGAAGTGAATTCTTCCCTTGTTGAGCCTCAGATGAGAACAAAGCCCTCACCAACATCTTAAAGGTAGCTTAAGGCCGGGTGTGGTGGCTCACACCTGTAATCCCAGCACCTTGGCAGGCCAAGGTGGGTGTATCTCCTGAGGTTGAGAGTTCAAGACCAGCCTGACCAACATGGAGAAACCCCGTTTCCACTAAAAATACAAAATTAGCTGGGTGTGGTGGCACATGCCTGCAATCCCAGCTATTTGTGAGGCTGAGGCAGGAGAATCGCTTGAACCCGGGAGGTGGGGGTTGCGGTGAGCTGAGATCGTGCCATCGCACTCCAGCCTGGGCAACAAGAACAAAACTCTGTCTCAATAAATAAATAAATAAATAAATAAATAAATATAAATAAATAAAATAAGTAGCATAATGAGAAATCCTGAAGCAGAGGAACAACCTAAGCTGTGCTTGGGCTTCTGACCCTCACAATCTGTGAGATAATTAGTCATTTTGAGCTTCTATGTTTGTAATAATGTTGCATAGCAACAAATAAATATTACAATAAAAAATAAGAGTAATGGCTACATTTGTCTTTCAATAGTATCCATTGTGCATCAGGAAGTCTCCTAAGTGATAATACAGCTAGATACATTGACAGCTATATAGCTAGATCATAGATGCGTAATAGTTTATAGGTAGATAAATAGATAGATACTTGCTAAATTATCATAATAACTATGAATTAAGGACTATTATTGTCCCCATATAGATGAAAAACGTAAAACAGAAATTTAACTTTTTATCTGAATTTGCATAACTGCTTGTATACAAAGTCCTTACTGAGTAGCACTTTTCTATGCTATAGTAGTTGATATCTAGCATTAAAAGAACAAGTTGAAACAATTAAAGAGTATGGTAGAAGAGAATGAACAAATAAACAAATTGGAACAAAGCCAAGAATTCTGTAAATTAGGTAAAATTATAACTACCAATTTTCCTGTACAGAATTCAATATTTCTTCACATAGGTATTAGGCTTTATTACTATAATCTTATTTCAGAATAATTTGCTTTGTGTTTCAAAAATTGTGAGTATGAGAATAATGGAAATATAAATAGTAAATCAGATAGTGATTTTAAATACTGTTTATTTGGTATGATATTCTCTATTGACATTTTGTAGTTTCACCTTTATTCCAACACCCTCACTTCCCATTTCAAGTCTGTATACCTCTAGTCTAACTCGTTACAATATTGTGTATAAAGAAGCAACTTTTCTCTGACCAAACACGTGACATATTACCGAGAAAAAAGATGAGAGCTTGAATATAGGCCAGTCGAAAATATAAAGACTGAAACATAAAGAGAAGAAAGAATAGAAAATATACAGATTATCATAAAAGACATAAAGAAATTGGAGAGAAAATTTTTAAAATGGAAAAGAAGCAATATTTACAGCAATTTTAGCAGATAAATTTCCAAGCCTAGTGGACTGCATAAAACTGCTGTTTCAAGAAGCATTCTGCATCCCAGCAAGATAAATAACAGACATCACAATTACACACATCTTAATAGTACTACTAAACACCAAAAACATGGAGAAAATCCTAAAAAGGCTATAGATAGACACATTACTATGAAAGGAGAAACAATAAAATCAAGAGCTAATTATTCATCAAAAATGAAAAAGCCAAGACAAAATGAAATTATATTCTTACACTGCCAAAAGAAAACAACCACCAACTTAGAATTCTATATCTAGTAAATACGTCCTTCAAAAAGCAATTAAATACATATGCATACTAAAAAACTAAGAGATTCACTGCCAGCAGACACACATAAAAGAATAAAGGGAGCTATTCAAGGAGAAAGAAAATTATCTCAGTAAGAAACAAGAAAATGAAGAAATGCCTGAAAAACAATGAGAAATGCATAGAAATTTAAATAAATATTGACCATTAAAAACAAGAGTACTAAATACTCTTGGGGTATAAAATAGAGACTTTAAAAACATGAAAATATGAGCACCTATATTGCAAAGGGGTAAACCTGCAAAAAAATTCACAGCAACATTGTAATAACAAAAAATCCAAAATAACCCGATATCTAACAATAAGAGAATGGATAACTAAATTATGCTACAGTCACAATATGTAAGAGAAAAATGAATAAACTATAGCTATACACATCAGCTTAATAAATAAATCCTAAAAGCATAAGGTTGGTTGAAGAAAGCTGCAGATGACTATATGCTGTGTAACATCATTTTCATAAAGATAAGAAACTGAACAATATACTGCTTAAGTATGTTTATAAAAATTGTATTAAAAGCAAACAGCAATGGAGAAATAAACATAAATGTGGGAAATAGTTGCCACTATGAGGAGGCAGGGGCACAGGTTAGATGAAAGAAATACAAAGATTGGAAATGCTCTAATTCTTAAGTTGCATGGTGAGTTTACAAGTATTCATTTTATAATTAGGCTTTCTAATATGTGTAACTGTTACTTATATTCTTTGATATGTACCAATTATCTTTTAGATGGCAGAGATAAATATTTACTAAAGACAACAAGCAAATTTTGGGAAGTATTTCAAAACTCAGATTTGTAAACATGATGCTTCCCATTTCAAATGGCAATGTTTTGAAAAAAACAACAAAATTTGATTCATTCGTTGGATTTTTTTGCACAGCTTGTGTTCTCTCAAGATAAAAACAAGTGACAGTTTCAATCAAAGACAATGAATAAATATAATGAAATGTTTATTGTTTGAAGAATCTTATTATTTTGTGGAAATTTCTAAATTTCTATGTTAAGGATGAGTTTGCATTAAGAATGCCTTATCTCACAGCTTCTATAGTTATTAAAAAAATGGTCCAAAACAAAGCTAGGTTTAATTGAAAACATTGCACCTTACTCACTATAGGCTTTTTTTTTTTAACGTATATAATTTTGATTCATAGACATTGGATCCTCAATATTTTTTAGAAAGAACTGGAAACACAAATTTTGAGAGTAAAAAGGAAGAGATGAAATGGCTTGAAGAGTGCATAAAAATTAAGATAAAATGAAATGAAAATTAAATGATAATAAACAATAAATAAAAATAAACATAAATGTCAAAATTTAAAATTAAAATAAGAAAGAAGAAAAATTAAAATTAAAATAATAATACTGAAAGTTTCTATAGAAAAAGAAGTTTCATCCCTTAAGAATCTTACGGGAAGGGCCAGGTGTGGTAGCTCATACCTGTAATCCTAGTACTTTGAGAGGCCAAGGCAGGAGAATTGCTTGAGCCCAGGAGTTCAACACCAGCCTGGGCAACATAGTGAGACGCTGTCTCTACAAAAAAAATTATCTGGGTATAGTGGCATGTATCTGTACTCCCAGCTATGAGCGATGCTGAGACAGGAAGATTGCTTGAGCCCAGGAACTGGAGGTTGCAGTGAACTTTGATGGCACCACTGCACTACAACCTGGACAACAGAGTGAAACTCTGTCTTAAATACAAAGAACCTTATGGGAAGTAATTAGGATTTTTTTTTTAATTTAGTTTAAGTTCTGGGATACATGTGCAGAACGTGCAGGTTTGTTGCATAGGTGTACATGTGGCATGGTGGTTTTTTGCACCCGTCAACCCATCATCTAGGTTTTAAGCCCCACATGCATTAGGTATTTGTCCTAATGCTCTCCTTCCCCTTGCTCCCCATCCCCCGACAGGCCCCAGTGTGTGATGTCCCCCTCCCTGTGTCCATGTGTTCTCATTATTCAATTCCCACTTATTAGTGAGAGCATACATGGATTTTTAAATAAATAAGCTTGCGTTTTTTTCTGATCCAAGTGTTGGTGCCATGGATCTACTTGCTTTTAATGTGAACCAGCTTGTTATAAAGATACAGGCATCTATATTTCTCTGCATGAAAAATGTGATTAATCTATTTCATCTTTGATATTAAGGGAGATTTTAAAAATTAATATCATTATACTCTTTTGAACCTGGAGAAAGGAGATTTCTTTTTGAATCTAGGTTAATAACTGTGCTAGATAACGTCAGCATTTTGGCATACAAGACCTGATATTAATCATATTCTGCTATAAATTCCAGCTCATAATGCCGACATTGCTCAGAGGAAACTATATATAGCAAAATACTTAGTAAATAATCTGGGAGCCAAGATGTTGGACAGGTCTTCACGAATGCAGTGCAAACCATTTTATCTCTTTTACTGGAGTTTGGCTTTGCATCTTCATCTTGTCTTTTATGATCTGTCTTCTGTTTCTGCATCATCTCAGTATTGTACTTTTGGCTCTTTACTCTACATTCTATAAATTCATATTTAAAATTCTTGTCAGGCATCAAATGTTTTCTCTCCATGAGTTTCAGATACTTCATTTGAAATAAAATAGAGGCTAACATTTCCAAATAAGTGTGTTTATTCTTCTGGTTCTCAAAGATGCTACTGTTTTGACTAAAAGTATGTATTAGTCTGTTTTCACGCTGCTGATAAAGACAAACCCAAGACCGGAAAGAAAAAGAGGTTTAATTGGACTTACAGTTCCACATGGCTCAGAATCATGGCGGGAAGTACAAGGCACCTCTTACGTGGAGGCAGCAAGAGTAAATGAGGAAGAAGCAAAGGCGGAAACCCCTGATAAACCCATCAGATCTCATGAGACTTATTGACTATCACGAGAATAGCACGGGAAAGACCAGCCCCCATGACTCCATTACCTCCCCCTGGGTCCCTTCTCACAACACATGGAATTCTGGGAGATATAATTCAAGATTTTGATGGGGTTACAGCCAAACCATATCAAACTGTCAACATATGGATATTGAATCCCAGGTCTTTCTACAAGAATGGCAATTGGAATTTACAGGCAGGGGATGCTTTGAAATGGGAAGGTGGACTGCAGGCAGTGGTGAAGAGGGGTTGGCATTAGCTGAAGCAGGTGGTAGAACGCCTGCAGAAGATTTTTCACTGATATTATTCAAATGACCATTTGATGTTGACTGTACTATAATTTTCAAGAGAGATATTCTAACTTATTATTTATTTAAGGGATCAATAAAAGCTGAATTGAAAAGCTCTTTCTGAGAACATGATGTGTCATCTGTACTAGAAACTATAGATGATTCCAGGGGATTGATATTAGCAGCATTCTGAAATAGATCTACTTTTCTGAAAAGTACCAACTCCAATGTCTGCCTGTTTAGCCCATTGTGTCTAGGCTAGTCTCTTTGAAGCTCTTTGAAAACATAATTTTTTAAGACATATTAAATATTCTTGGTATTCAGATTGGCTACCTGGTACATATTTTTTTTCAAGGGAGTTCTTGTTATTTTTTGAAGGCTGTCTTTCTGCATTCAAACAAGCAACTCCGGTTTTATAGTCCTCCAGTTCCAGTAAGTGAATCGCCCTGTGTCTGTATGGCCCCATGAGAACATCATTGGCAACGCTTGACTTTCGAGTTGTATATGCAAGATTAATAATGGAGGCTGTTCTTTTCCACTTGGGCACTGGATCTGGAATGGCTTGAGGTGCTTTCCAAACTGGCACTCCACACATGGTTTTCTAATTGTTTTCTATTCATTGCAGGATTCCTCTTCTGCTTAGGCCATTCTTACTTGTATTACCTGATAAGAGCCGTTTGTTCTACACACTTTTTATCTTGTATCAAGTGTACGAGAGTATCAGCTTTAGAAAGCTTGTTGGGTATGATCAGCTCTGTCTTGATAGTTACTCATATTTGACAAATGAAAGGTAAAGTTGTGTATATCAGTAGATGAATTGTTTGGGGAGATTCTGATAGGCCTTTGGAGTCCCTAGAATGAAAGAGAAGCTTGAGGAAGTAGTGCATTCTCATGGTTCTGGTAAGAGTCAGTTGCCTAGATGACTGCCTGGTAAGCCCCATGGACAGCACAGTGACATTTCCTGCTCTGGCTCTATGCTGTCTGCCTGCTCCACTGCCACCTCTCCTTCCTGGTGTACCACTTCCCCTACTTCTCTGTCTCCAGAGGCTGCCAAATGGTTATATCTGTAGAGAGTAAATTTGAAACAGTAAAATGTGTTAGAAAATAATGACTCTTCTTAGCAATAATTGTCTGTTATTACTATTGTTTGTAAAACTGTAACTTGAAAAGATTTTGTACCAATAGAGCAAAGAAGATGAGTATCTGATGGAGACAATATGAAAAGGTAAAGTTGATTGTTAATGATCTAATCACTTTTTAACTTTTTAAGTTTCTCTTCAGGAGGAACTGTTAACCCAAACTGGAAAGTACTAAATTATTCTTTGATCTCAGTGAATAAACGTCATTTCCCAATAAATTCAACATCAAGTAAAGGTACCTGGTGGGGGGATCAACAGGATCCACAAGCTTTCAGAAAGTGGAGGAGAAGGGTTCTCCCTGATATGATTAATATCATGTCCTCCATTTACTCTGACATCCAAGTGGGTTGTTGAATCATTTTGCAGGATAGAGCCTTGCCTATCCACAGAGGCTCTCATTTCATAGCTAAATACAGTATTTGGATTAATAATACATGAAAAGAAACATTTTATAGATGTCTATTTCTCAACTTTCTAACTATCACCAGTAAGTGGAAGCAATCGTCACCTCCTTAGCTTGCCATTGATGTCCATGATTCTGCTTCTCTGCACAATCCCGCCAGAGGAGCCTCAGCAAATCACAAGCTTATCCAGGTCCTTAAGGGTAACCTTATTCATGCTGAAAGAAATCTTACAGTAAGCATGTTAAACGTTTACAAGTTAGGTATAAAATGTACACAGATAACTGGGAATCATTTCCAAACAGTTTCACTTCTAAAATATTAAGGCACAATTATCCTTCTTTGCCCACGTTCACATTCCCTTTTCATAGTCTTTTCAGATTTCCCTACCTTAAATTAACTGATGGTATCATCTTCTACCCAGACACACAACTAGGAAACCTGGTGATACGGTTTGGATTTGTGTCCTCACCCAAATTTCATGTCAAGTTGTAATCCCCTGTGTTGGAGGAAGGGGCTGCTGAGAGGTGACTGGTTCATGGGGGCAGATTTTCCCCTTGCTGTTCTCATGATAGTGACTGAGTTATCACAATATGTTTGTTTAAAAGTGTCTAGCACCTCCCCCTTTGATCTCTTCCTCCTTCTCTAGCCATGTAAGACATGCCTGCTTCCTTGCCTTCTGCCATAATTTTATGTTTCCTGAGGCATCCCCAGCTGTGTTTCCTGTGCAGCCTGTGGAACTGTGAGTCAATTAAACCTCTATTCTTTATAAATTACCCAGTCATAGGTAGTTGTTTATAGCATACAAGAATGGACTAATACAGAAAATTGGTACCAGGAAGTGGGGCACTGCTATAAAGATACCTGAAAGTGTGGAAACAACTGATATGGTTTGGCTCTGTGTCTCCATCAAAATACCATGTTGAATTGTAATCCCCTGTGTTGCAGTGGGGGGGGGGGGGGCGAGATCTGGTGGGAGGTGATTGAATCATGGGAGCATATTTCTCCCTTGCCGTTCTCATGGTGAGTGAGAGTTCTCATGAGGTCTGGTTGTTTGAAAGTGTGTAGCACTTCCCCCTTTACTCTCTCTTCCTCCTTCTCCAGAGATGTAGGACATGTCAACCTCCCCATGCCTTCCACCATGATTGTTAAGTTTCCTGAGGCCTCTGCCAATCATGCTTTTTATACAGCCTGCAGAACCCTGAGCCAATTAAACCTCTTTCCTTTATAAATTACCCAGTCTTTGGTAGTTTTTTATAACAGTGTGAGAATAGACTAATACAGTGACTTTGGAACTGGGTAACAGGCAGAGGTTAGAACAGTTTGGAGGGCTCAAAAGAAGACAGAAAGATGACAGAAAGTTTGGAACTTCCTAGACACTTATTAAATTGTTGTGATCAAAATCTGATAGCAATATAGACAATAAACTCGAGGTTGAGATGGACTCAGATGGAGATGAAGAACTTACTGAGAACTGGAGCAAAGGTCACTTTTGTTATGTGTTAGCAAAGAGATTGGAGGCATTGTGACCCTGCCCTGGAGATCTTTGGAACATGAAACTTGAGAGTGATGATTTAGGATATCTGGTAGAATAAATTTCTAAGCAGCAAAAAGTTCAAGATATGGCACGGCTGCTACAGCAGCCTAAGCTTATATGCATGAGCAAAGAAATGACATGGACCAAGAACTTACATTGAAAAAAGAAGGAGAGTGTAAAAGTTTGGAAAACTTGCAGCCTGCACATGTAGTAGAAAAGAAAAAACCAATTTTCTGGGGAGGAGTTCAAGCTGGCCACAGAAATTTGCATAAGTAAAGAGGAGCCAAATGTTAATAGCCAAGACAATGAGGAAAATGCCTCAAAGGAATTTCAGAGACCTTCACTGGCAGCCCCTCTCATCATAGGCCTGGAGGCACAGGAGGGAAGAATAGTTTTGCAGGCTGGGCCTAGAGCCCTGCTGCCACGTGTAATCTCAGGTCACTGCTCCCTGCATCCTAGTCATTCCATCTCCAGCCATGGCTAAAAGGGTCCCGGATATGTCTCAGGCCACTGCTACAGAGGGTGCAAGCCATAAGACTCGGAGGCTTCCAAGTGGTGTTAAGCCTGCAAGTGCTCAGAGGAAAACAGTTGAAGCTTGGGAACTTCTGCCTAGATTTCAGAGGATGTATGGAACCAACTGGATGTCCAGGCAGAAGTCTGATGCGGGGGCAAAGTCCTCGTGGAGAACCTCTAGTAGGGCAGTGCAGATGGGAAGTATGGGATTGGAACCCCCACACAGAGTTCCCACTCAGGCACTGCCTAGTGGAGCTGTGAGAAGAGGGCCACCATCCTCCAGACCACAGAATGGTCTTCACTGTGCTCCTAGAAAAGCCACAGGTAGTCAATGCCAGCCCATGAAAGCAGCCAAGGGGGCTGTACCCTGCAAAGCCACAGGGCAGAGCTACCCAAGTCTTTGGGAGACTCCCTCTTGCATCGTGTGGCCTGGCTGTAAGACATGGAATCAAAGGAGAGTATTTTGAAGCATCAAAATTTAATGATTGCCCTGGTGTTTCTTGGACTTGTATGGGGCCTGTAGCCTTTTTCTTTTGGCCAATTTCTCCCTTTTGGAATGGGAATGTTTATCTAATATCCATACCTCTTTGTTTTGGCTATTTTCTCGCTCTTGGAATGGGTGTATTTACCCAATGCCTATACCCCCATTGTATCTTAGAATTAACTAACTTGCTTTTGATTTACAGGCTCATTGGCAGAAAAAACTTGCCTTGTTTCAGATGAGACTTTGGTCTATGGAATTCTGAGTTAATGCTGAAATGAGTTAAGACTTGAAGGACTATTGACAAAGGAGGATTGTATTTTGTAATGTGAGAAGGACATAAGATTTGGGAGGGGCTAAGGGTGGAATTGTATAGTTCGGATTTGTTTTCCTGCCCAAGTCTTATGTCAAATTGTAATCCCCAGTGTTAACAGAGGGGCCTGATGGGAGGTGGTTAGATCACGGGGATGGATTTCCCCCTTGCTATTCTCATGATAGGGAGTAAGTTCTCATGAGATCTGATTGTTTAAAAGTGTGAAAGACCTTCCCCTTCACTCTCTTCCTCCTTCTCTGGTCATGTAAGACGTGCCTGCTTCCCCTTCCCCATCTGCTATGATTGTAAGTTTCCTGCGGCCTCACCAGCCATGTACAGCCTATGAAACTATGAGTCAATTAAACCCTTCTTGTTTATAAATTACCCAGTCTCAGGTAGTTCTTTATAGCAATGCAAGAACAAACTAATACACCTGATCATCCTTATCCCCTGAAACATGCTTCTCATTAATTTTCCTTGAAAGCACCTAGTCAGCCACCAAATTTTCTACTCATCCAATAAATAGTTAATGTGTACCTATTACATTCTTGTGTTCTTGATGCTTAGGTAAGTTGCAATGAACAAAACAGAAACAAACAAATATAAATCTCTGCTTTCATCATTACTAGGTTCCTGTCAAGTTTCTGAAATGCCCAACATCACTAATCTTTAGAGAAATGCACATCAAAACCACAGTAAGATATCATCTCACACTGGTCAGAATAGCTATTACTAAGAAGTCAAAAAAATAACAGATGCTGCCAAGGTTGTAGAGAAAAGGAAATACTTATACACTGCTGGGGGGAGTATAAATTAGTTCAGCCATTGTGGAAAGCAGTATGGCAACTTCTCAAATAACTTAAAACAGTATTACCATTTGACCCAGCAATCCCATTATTGGGTTGGATACAAAGGAATATAAATTGTTTTACCATAAATACAGATGCACGTGTATGTTCATTGCAGTATTATTCACAATAGCAAAGACATGGAATCAACATGAATGCCTATCAATGGTAGACTGCATAAAGAAAATGTGGTACATATACACCATGGAATACTATGCAGCCATAACAAAGAACAAGATCATGTCCTTTACAGTAACATGGATGGATCTGGAGGCCATTATCCTAAGCAAGCTAATGCAGGAACAGAAAACCAAATACCACTTTTTCTCATTTATAAGTAGGAGCTAAACAACAAGAACAAAAGGACAAAATGGGGAACAACAGACACTGGGGCCTAACTGAGGGTGGAAAGCGGGAGGAGGGTGAATATCAGAAAAAAATACCTATCTGGTACTATGCTTATTACCTGGGTGACAAAATAACCTGTACACCAAACCCCCATGACCCACAGTTTACCAATATAACAAAGCTGCACATGTACTCCTGAACCTAAAATAAAAGTTAAAGAAAAGTTTCTGCATAACATCTAGAATTCACCCTGTCCTCTCCCATGTCATGGCCATTGTCCTAAAATAGGCTGAGAATATCTTAGCCTATGCTATGTGCTCTCCTCCTAACTTGATTACTTGCCTTCAGTCTTTTACTTTGATAAATCATCTTCTAAATTGCCAATGATGATTCCAGTCAAGTTTGCTTTAAACCAAGTGATGATCCCAATTACTTACAAAATAAAATAAAAATTCTTTGGTGTGGCATATAAGACTCTTCTTATTTAGTACCTAACTTACCATAAAGCCTGTGCCATATATCTAAAAGCTACATTGATTTATTTGCTTTTCTCTGAATATGCCCCCAAGCATTTTCCTGTTTCAGTCTTTCACTTGATATTTCTTCTGATCCCCAATATTCTTGCTCCTTATCTTTGCTCGCATTGCTGCTTCATTTATGAGATTATCATTCTGTTTAAAACAGTGCTCTAGACACCCACTCCAGGACTCTCGTTTCATTATCCTGTTTTACTTTTCTTCAGGCCATATATTACTACCTGGAATTATATTACATATATTGATTTGTTTAATGTAAATCACCTCCACTAGAATATGAGCTTAATAAGAATTTGGATTCTGTAGGTCTTTGTACTGTTTTATCTCCAGTGGCTTGAACAGCAGTTCCTGGCATACATAGTAACCACTCAGTACATATTTGTTGAGCAAATGAATATATCAATGGTGTCTACTGTTAAATCCCATGTGTAATGGATTCAGCCTGCTAAATTTCTACTCAATATTAGAATGCTAGCTCAAATATCACTGTATATATAAGACATACCTCTAGTCAAAATTAACATTTCCCTTCATTATAATCCCAGAACATTTTATACAACCTGTATCATCACTCCACTACAGTCTAGTGGAGGAGACAAACACGTTTGTCTACACCATAACAACTACATTCTGTTCAAATTTGTCTAATCCTTCCTTTTAGTCCCTAGTATCTCCCTCTAGAAGTAGCAAATACATAGCAGAAGGAACTCTCTGAATGTTTGTCAAAATAATGAATAATCATAATAAGCTCATAGGTTCCAACCATACTGACCTTTATTTGATCTCTAAAATGTGTTTCTCATTTTTGCCTTGAAGCCTTTGTATATGCAAGTCCCACTCTGACAATATTCTCCTTTCCCAATCTGCTTCTTATGCCTCCACGCAAATTTTTGTTCCTATCAAGCCTCTACTCATCTTACTAGCGTCAGCTTAACTACCTTAACAAAGCCTCTATTAATCAGGGACACAGCAAATTAGGATAAAAAAGGGCCACGCTTGTAATCCCAGCACTTTGGGAGGCCGAGGCGGGCGGATCACGAGGTCAGGAGATCGAGACCACGGTGAAACCCCGTCTCTACTAAAAATACGAAAAATTAGCCGGGTGTAGTGGCGGGCGCCTGTAGTCCCAGCTACTCGGGAGGCTGAGGCAGGAGAATGGCGTGAACCCAGGAGGCGGAGCTTGCAGTGAGCCGAGATCACGCCACTGCACTCCAGCCTGGGTGACAGAGCAAGACTCCGTCTCGGGAAAAAAAAAAAAAAAAACAACAACAAAACAAAAAACAAAAAACAAAAAACAAAACAAACAAAAAAAGGGCTTAACTGTGAGACTATTTACAAAGATGTGGGCACATTTTAGAGAAACTACAAGAGACACTGAAGTATTTTAGGGCTAGTAACACCCCTAGGCCGGGAGATAAGAAGGAGGGAGAGAGTCCTGTAGAAAGTGTGGGATAGACATATGTAGTGGCTGATGGTCAAGGGACAGAAACAGGCTAAGGCAGCCATGCAGGGGGAAAAAATGGAGGGAATAAATATATCTTTATTTTTTCCTTTCTTCCTCTAATCTGCTAGAGTACCTCCACTGGACAAACCCTTCCGAAAGTCATAAAAGAATGAATAATTAATATGCCATATTCCTATAACAGAGAGATCTTCACTGATAACCCAGAGAAAGTCAATTTTCCACATTAAACACTCTTATAGTAATCTGTTTTTATTATTATTTACTTGGAGAACTAAAGCTATAACTGCTTCTCTTAGTTACAATCCCCTTCCTTGGATATTAAATTTTTTAAGTGAAGATATTATGACTTATATATGTTTTATAATAAACTTGCCAATGTTGTAGTTCACAAGTACAAATTTCTGAAAATATTCACGTTGCTTTTGGTGTACAAATCCCATTAGTCATTGAGTCTTCCACAGCAATGCAGAGCATACTAACAATGTTAATCACTTGGACAAGCAGTATTTCCACTAATATTTGAAAACACAGATTTGCATGTATTATGCTCATGCTTCTGGTCCATGCTTGTGTGTATCTATATGCATTGATTAAAATGAACCCAGTTCTTCAAGTGAGTTCATAATGCTTTTAGTTACTTTATTCAGAGTTTTACAGCCTTATGAAATAGTTTCTTCCACATACTCAGACTTGTTTTCTCAAATTGTTTACAATAATCTATAGCAAGACTTCAATCTATTTCCCTGAGTATACAATAAAATAAAATGTAAATCCAGAAAGGTGGTTGAAATGCCCTCATTTTAAATCAGCATATACAGTGTGATTAATTTAATATTTGCCTTTTATAAAAATTATTTCAAGGAAAATTCTGTATCCACCTTTCTTCCTTCCTGAAATCCCCTTTTACTTAATGTGGTGGTCCTTGCTACTTCCAAAGCAGTGCTGTAATTTATTTTCTGCCTGACTCAATAGATAATAAGAAAAGTTGTCTAATCTCAATATCCCTGGGAAACCTGAGATAGTAACCATTCTCTGGTCATCTGATTGATATCCTCAACAATGGTGGTCATTTAACTTTTGTGTGGTTTTTTTTTTGAATAATCTTATTTTCTACTTAGAACAAACAATGCTAAATATAAATAAATTTCAAAGTATTGATTAGTGTTCTAAAAATATGTCGCTAAGCAAAATGTCATTAAAACTGAAATGTTCACAATCAGGCCATAATGGTACATGTATTAATGGGCTTGCCTGCTCATTATCAGATGGCCCAGAATAAGAACATTTTAGTCAACTGCTGGCACTCATTGGGCTGTCCAGTAAAGCCCAGCATGCCTGGGGCCAATTAGGGTGTTTAGTGGATCAATGTAGTAACAATGTGTTCTATCATTGTTTCTAGCAGCCAAGATTGCACCTGGAAAAAGGACAAGATTCTAAATAGTGACTCAATTTGGTGAGCATCACCTTTGAATATAATTTAACCTGTTTTGGCCTTTTGGTTTATAGGACTTTAATATCATCATATTTTTCTACACTGTAGTTCATTTTTAAAGTTTTCATCCATTTTTTTAAAAATAGCTTTTAATAAATGTTTTCATGCTCTCTCTTATTATTGAGGCTTTTGATTTGAGATTACATCTTTACCAGGCTAGCATCCAATTAAAAAGGAAAAATTTATCCAAATAATTTTGGAGGGTAGCCATATGTTTTAAATTAATGTTGAGCTGATGTTTTCATCCATTGAACTAACACTTTATGTTGGTGGTGTTTTAGACACAGTTAGTTAGATTCAATGTATATGAGTGCTATATGAGCACCCTCAAAGGAGGAAGATCTCTATGACTTTATCATAAGCTGGAAAACAAAAGTCTGGTAAGGATTACCAAAAAACTACAATTATAGAGTATTATTCTTTGGTTCCTAATTTGAGTAACTCTGTAGGTAAATATTATAATGCAAGTTTTATCTCCTTTCTCACTCTCACAAAGACAGAGGTTGAAAGAATTTCAGTTCATTTCGCCCAACCTCTTTTTTTTTTTACAGCAACCAAAAAGTGAGGCACAGAAAAGAGAAGTACACTAAGGTATAGTATTTCAGATCTCAGGTCATCCAACTCCTGTCCAAGTGTTCTTTCCACTGTACCAATGTCCATGTTTAGGATATGGATTAAATTATATAACCTAGTAGATAAACTGTAAAGAGACAGTCATAGAAGTAGGATGAGAAGCTTAGAGTTATATTTGGATCACAGTGTTCAGTACAGAAAGAAGTCTATACAATTTCAGTTGGTCATTCCACCTCTTCAACCTGCATCTCAAGCCCACATTGCCCTAAATGAAATATTCATCTTGATATGCACTAGCCTGTTTGCATAGATCCATGAGTAATGAATCTTATTAATACTGACTCCCCTACGAGTGCTACTTGTGGGGACATCAAAAAGAATCACAAATCATAAGATCAATCAAACTTTTATGTCATATCCAATTCTGTCAGTATCAGAAGGACATGGCCATAATTACCCAGAGATGAACTGGCTTTATGGAAAATTGTGCCTCAATATGTCTTTAAAGAATGTAATTTTTTTCCAACTCAGTTCTTAACTTTAATCAAATTCTCTTCTGGGGAAATCTCAAACATAATTCCACTACTAGCAATTTCCATAAACTAAACAAATTAAAAGTAAATTGCTTAGAAATCACTGGAAAGATTAAGGCTAGAACAGTGACAAGAATGAATTTATCAATTTTGACTTCCCCAATTTATGACTGGATAAAATGACAGTTGTTAGAAGCCTCCGGTTTCAAACTGAAGAAGATATCATAAGATAAATTTGAAGTAACATCCATGGAAAAGCTCATTGACGCTAAGCCTCAAATAAAATGTGAAATCCAATATTTTATAAATGAAAGGAATAGAAATATATTCATATGTACATGTCATTATTGACTTCTATTATTATTCCCACTTTATTTCCAGAGTTACTATTTATATGATAGGAAGGCAGCATGCTATAGCAAAAAGAGCCCAAATATTCCATTCTGACAGACCTGGCTTTGAATCTTAACTCCTAATATAGCTTGGATATTTGTCTCTGCCAAAATCTCATGTTGAATTATATTCCCCAATTTTGGAGGTGGGGCCTAGTAGAAGGTATTTGGCTCCTGAGAGCTTATCCCTCATGGCTTGGTGCTGTCCTCCCAATCCAAGTACGTCCTTGTGAGACCGGGTTGTTTAAGAGTGTGTAGCACCTCCCCTCACCTTGCTCTCATTCTGGCCACGTGATGTGCTGCTTCCCCCTTCATGTTCTCCCATGACTGACAGCTTCCTGAGGCCTCCCCAGAAGCCAGGAGGATGCTGGCATCATGATTCCTATACAGTCTGCAGAACCATGAGCCAATTAAACGTCTTTTTTTTTTATATATAAATTACCCAGCCTCAGGTATTTCTTTATAACAATGCAAGAATGGCCTAATACATAAAATTAGTACCTAGGAGTGGAGCATTGTTATAAAGATTCCTGAGAATGTGGAAACCACTTTGGAATTGGGTGACAGGCAGAGGTTGGAAGAGTATGGAGGGCACAGAATAAGATAGGAAGATGAGGAAAAGTTTGGAACTTCCTAGAAACTAGTTGAATGGTTGTAACCAAAATGCTGATAGTGATGTGGACAATGAAATCTAGGCTGAAGAGGTCTCAGATGGAAATGACTTTATTTTGAACTGGAGCAAAGAGTATGTGTGTTGCACCTTAGCAAAGAGATTTGCTGCATTGTGCCCCTGCCCTGGGGATCTGTGGAAGTTTGAACTTCAGAATGCTGAAGTTCAAGGGTATCTGACAGAATACATTTCTAAGCAGCAAAGCATTCAAGATTTGACCTCGCTGCTTCTAACAAACAACCTATGCTCAGATGCAGGACCAAATAAATGACTCAAAGTTGGAATTTACATTTAAAAGGAAATGAGAAGATAAGTCTGGAAAATTTGCAGCCTACCTATGTGGCAAAGAAATGAAAAGCTTTTTCTGGAAAGGAATTCAAGCAGGCTGTGGAACAACTACTTGCTAGATATATTTGCATAACTAACAAAGAGCTAAGTGCTAATATCCAAGACAATGGGAAAAAGCATTGAAAAGACCTTTGTGACTGCCCTTCCCATCATAAGCCCAGAGGCCTAGGAGTTAAGAATGGTTTTATTGGTGAGGACCCACTGACCCCCTGCACAGCCTCAGGACAGGGCTCCTCACATTCTGACCATCCCAGCTCCAGCCATGGCTCAAAGAAGCCCAGTCAACAGTTCAGGCTGCCATTCTGTAGAATACAAGCCATAAGCCTTCACAGCTTCCATATGGCGTTAAGCCTGCAGGGTTACAGAGCTCAAGAATGAAGGCAGGCTTGGCAGCCTTTGCCTAGATTTCTCCTACATCTCATACAGAGGATGTATGAGAAAACCTGAGTGCCTAGGCAGAAGCCTGTTGCAGGGGCAGGGCCCTCACAGAGGACCTCTACCAGAGTAGTGACAAGGGGAAATGTGGAGTTAGAGCCCCCACACAGAGTCCCCAGTGGGGAACTGCCTAGCGGAGCTGTGAGAAGAAGGCCACCATTCTCCAGACCCCAGAAAGGTAGATCCACTAGCAGCTTGCAACCTGCACCTGGAAAAGCTGTAGGCACTCAACCACAACTGATGAGAGCAGCCAAGGGGGGGCTGAGCCCTGAAAAGCCACAGAGGCAGAGCTGCCCAAGGGCTTGGAAGCCCACCCTTCACAGCAGTGTGCCCTGGATGTTGGACAGAGAGTCAAAGGAGATTATTTTGGAGCTGTAAGGTTTAATGACTGCCCTGCTTGGTTTCAAACTTGCATGGGCCATGTAGCCTTTTTTTTTTTTTTTTTTTTTGACCAATTTCTCCCTTTTAGAATGAGAATGTTTATCCAATGCCTGTACCTCCATTTTGTCTTGAAAGTAAATACCTTGTTTTTATTTTTCAGGCTTATACGTGGAAGGGACTTGCCTCATTTCAGATGAGACTTTGGACTTTGGATTTTTCACTTAATGCTGGAATGAATTAAGATATTGAGGGACTATTGGGAAGGCATGATTGTATTTTGCAATATGAGAAGGACATGAGATTTTGGGGGGACCAGAGGTAGAATAATATAGTTTGGATATTTGTCCCTACCCAAATCTCATGTTGGATTGTAACCTCTAATGTTGGAGGTGGGACCTTGTAGGAGGTGTTTTGGTCACGAGAGTGCATCCCTCATAGCTTGGTTCTGTCATCATGATAGAGAGTTTTCATGAGATCTGGTTCTTTAAGAATATGTGGTACCTCCCCACTCCCCCTGCTCCCATTCTGGTCATGTAACCTGCTGGCTTCCCCTTCACCTTCTCTCACGATTAAAAGCTTCCTGAGGCCTCCTCAGATGCCAGGATGATGCCAGCAACATGCTTTCTGTTCAGTCTACAGAACCAAATGAGCCAATTAAACCTCTTTTCTTTATAAATTACTCAGTCTCAGGTATTTCTTTATAGCAATGGAGGAAGGAACTAATACAATCACATATTATAAAATTAACTTCCCTTAAGCAAAAATTCCTCATGTGTAAGATAGGAATATTAACTTTACCTCACAGATAGCATTTGTACACTCAGTTGTTCAATACACAGAACACAGAAACTTAATTATGTTTACAGGCCAGCATAAAGCAACTCTAGCCTCAGCCCAGTAACTAAAATTTTAAAAAAGATATTGGAAATGTCATATATGTAACATACAGATCATATATTTTTAGTACTTTGGTATTTATATATAGTTGCCAAAGAGTATTTTATTACTTTATAAAAGAGATCCTCTGCCTTTCAGTCTATGGACAATGATTTATCAGCAGCAGCCATTCTCAAAGTGTGGGAGTTTTCAACATGCTTTCAGGGGGTCCATGAGGTCAAAACTATGTTCTTGATAATAATAAAGCACTATTTGTCCTCTGTTGTGTGAAGCAATGGTGGTGTAAAGTTAATGTTGGACAAACTGCTGAGTCTAAGCATGAATCAAAGCAGTTACACACACAAAAAATCAGTTTCACTTACGAATATTCTTGAGGAAGAAATTATTAATCTAGTTAATCTTGACCATGTGGATCTAACTTTTTAATATTCTGTGTAACACATGAAGAGTACTCATAAAGCACTTCTACTGCATATGGAAGTAGGATAGTTAATACTTACCTGGCAGGAGAAGCAGGATGGTTATATTAGGAAAAAGCACTTGTGTGACTGTTTTAGTTGTAACCTGAATTAGCCATTTTTGTCATGGCACAGAAAATTCACGTGACAATAACAACTGTCAAGCAAACTATATCTTTGTCAGATTCAGTTGTTTGGCAAATAGTTTCTGGAAGGTGACCAAAACGGGCCTATAACTTCAACGACAATAATGACCAATGATAAAATTCAAGGTCTTTAGCAAAAAGCAGTATTTTGAAAAACTTGTATCCACCACAGTAAGCTTGAAAGCTTTCCAAAACTTAAACTCTCTTCTGATATTAGTAATATTAAATAATTATGCAGGAATTATCAAGGTATTTGCCCAATGGAAGCAAAAACATAGAGCCATACAATGTAAATAGAAGCTTTATTGATAATCACCAAAAACTGCCAACAACTCAAATGTTCATCAACTGGCAATGGTCTAAATAAATTTTGATACATCAATACAATGGAATCCTCATAAATGCAAAAAAAACTTGTAGTAGGCATAAAAAAAATGCTTCCTAAACATGACCATGTTTGAATTCCAAGAATGTGTGAGTATATCACTTGCCATCATAATGGGAACTTGGACATGGGAATAAAGTTATGGACCATGAGATTGGGAAGTTATCCAGGATTGTTCAGATGGTCCAATCTAACCTTACAAATTAGTAAAGGTAGAGAGTGTTTCCTGGTTATAATCAGAGAGAACAATATAATCTAAGAATGTTCAGAAAGATATGATGTTGCTGGCATTGAAGATAGATGAACAGGGCAACAATTCAAAGAATGGAGGTAGTTTCTAGAAGCTGGAAAAGTCACGGAAACAGATTCTCCCCTGGAGCATCTAGAAAGAAGCATAACCTTGGTGACAGCTAGACCAGTAAGACCTGTGTCAGACTTTTCCTACAGATCTTTAAGATAATAAATGTATGTGTTGTACAACAATATAGATGGGTATTAAATGTATTATGGTGACAAAAACCAGCGTGTGATTCCATTTACATGACATCCTGAAAAAGAAAAATTATAAAGATTGGCCACTTGCATATCTTCTTTCGAAAATGTCTATTCAAATCATTTGCCCATATAATAATTAGATTTTATCATTGAGTTATAGAATTCTTTATACAGTCTGTATTCAAGTCCCATATCAGATATAAGATTTAGAAAAATTTTTTCCTATTCTTTAGGTGGAGCTTTTTAAGGTACTGTGGTGACCAAGTTATTTCTTAATAAAAATAATGTACCATATCAATCAATTTTTAAAATAAATTCTTAAAATAATTTAAATATATTGGATTTTCTAATTGTTAAACAATATATTCATGTGGTAGACAAAGATAAAAGACAAGTATTAGAAATAAAAACTCTGAGGATATTCCAATTTCTACAATATAAATTTTGAAATAGTAATATAAATTAATGTTGTTTCTTAGAAGATATTCGTTACTTTTTTTTTTTTTGAGACAGAGTCTTTCTCTGTCACCCGGGCTGGAGTGCAGTGGCGCCATCTGAGCTCACTGCAAGCTCCACCTCCCAGGTTCACGCCATCCTCCTGCCTCAGTCTCCTGAGTAGCTGGGACTACAGGCACCTGCTACCACGCCCAGCTAATTTTTTGTATTTTTAGTAGAGACGGGGTTTCACCATGTTAGCCAGGATGGTCTTGATCTCCTGACCTCGTGATCCGCCCGCCTCGGCCTCCCAAAGTGCTGGCATTACAGGCGTGAGCCACCGCGCCCGGCTGATATTCATTACTTTTAATCTCAAATTTATTTTTTAGTATTTGACATAATTTAATGTCTAAAAATACTCTGGATAAATTATTTGATATTATTTATAGAGTATTATTCTCTAGAGAGACATACTTTCACACAGCAGTTGTCAATTAGCACTGAAAAGATCACTTGATAATTTTAATCACAATTGACTAATTACCAAATTAACAATTTATTCGGTAACGTGGTTGGCAGGACTAACAAAGGAAATAATCTGATACTTGCTTACTATGAAATTTTACCTCTTAGTAATACTAATTCAATATTTTCATGTATATTCTACTCATTTGTATTACATGCTTCTGTGTGTGTCATTTAGCAAAAATATGTATACAATGTCAAGTTTTTTTTCTTTTTATTATTTTCTTCCATACCATCTATTACTTTCTCCCTTCCTTTTTTTTTTAATTTTTTTTTTTTTTTTTTGAGACAGGGTCTCACTCTGTCACCCAGGCTGGAATGCCATGGCACAATCTTGGCTCACTGCAGCCTCAACCTCTCTGGGCTCAGGTAATCCTCCCACCTCAGCCTCCCGAGTAGCCAAAACTGCAGGCACGTGCCACCATGCCTGACTAATACTTGTGTTTCTTGTAGAGCCATTCTTTCTTTTAAAGGGCAATTCAATGGTTTGGGTGTTGGTTGGTATAATATAATGGGAAAAATATAAAATGCCACTTAACATCAATGGTGGCATTTATCTCATTATGGTTATAGCTAAGTATATTATTAATGTATTATTCATTTTTCTTTAGAACATAAATCAAAGACATTAACTTGAACTTGATTTATATACACTACCTTATGCAAAATACTTTTCACAAGTTACATTGTTTTAGAAGATTGGAAATTGAATAGCTAAGTTGATTCACATTTTGTCTTGATGTAACAAGAAGAGGAAAAAACCTTCAGTTAAGAAGGATTAAGACGTTTATAAGAAAGGTTATACTGATAGTAAATCTTTTAAAGTTAAAATTATCTTCCCCTCCCTTTGTATGTAGCATAGGTGACGTAATGTCCTGAGGGGACTCATTTTGAAAAAAAAAAATGTCAAGCACAGCTTTAAGACCTTACTTTGGAGTGAACTAAGGAGAAGACAAACAGGAAAGTGAAACTTTATCTTGTTTTCAAATAAATGAACTTAATTTTTCTTTACACAGAAAACACTTTAAATCAGTTTATTATAAATATATATAAACCATTAATGTTTGCTGCTTTCAGGTAAAGTCCAGCATTTCTTTACACACAGGCAATGAGAAGGAATCTGTAGAAATAATCTAATCTTAAATTGTAACATTATACATTTAAGTTAGCCTAATCCCTCTCAGTAACAACACAGTATTCCTGCTTATGCTTGGTCATCTTTAATAGACGTTAGTTTGAAAACTTGAGAGATTTCAGGTACAGTCAGGCATGCATTATTTAGCACCTTGTTTATTAGCAAAAATCAGCATTCCAACTTTCCTTGGGTGCACAAGTGCTAACTTTTTATAAAGTTCTTCTCTAGTTACAGAAATCCTTTCTCTCTCTGTCTGTACCGTCCATGACAACTATTACAAATCCAGTTAGCATAGTAAGTGTCCAGGAAAAATGAAGATATTCTTGGACACCAGTATCTCACATTAGGAAATATGTATTACTAAACCACTGTCTCTTCAACATTACTTCCTATCGTGGGAAACAGATGTGAATCTTCATTCATAAAAAGCTGGTAAAGACTAGTAGATGATCTTGAATTATCCAGCCCAAAAATGATAACTTTGTGTTGAGAGTAACTGAACAGTCTCCATATTCTGAAGAGAATTCCCATTCTTGGACAGTAGAATCCCTTCCAGCCATTTGGGCTGCATGGCGTCTCACAACTCTGGTTGAGGGAGAGCACGTAAACACTCCAGAGCTTATACTCATGCTGCTGTTGCTTCCACACTTGCTGCCAGTCAACTTCTTGCAACCTAAGGGGAGACTGAAGCCCAGGCTACCCCATCCCCAAGGTCCCTCCACTGCCAAGGAGCCATTTGCCTAATTTTCAAACATTGGCATTGTGTGTTCGCCACAAGCCTCATGGACCACTGTCCTCTTTCAGTTTTTCTCTGGGAAGGAAGGCTGCCTGTGCATTTTGTTTATTTTTTTGCTTTCCTGGATAGTGTCCTTTGAAGCACAAAAGTTTTCAATGTTGATAAACTTTAGTTATTTTCTCTTTGTTTGCATTTTGAGGGTCATGTCTAAAAATCCTTTGGCTAATACAAGGTCACGGGTACTTACTTCTATGTTTTCTTCTAAGAATTTTATTATTTTAGTTTTTACACTTTGCTTCCTGATCTATTTTGAGTCAATTTTTGTACAAGGTATATTTGCAGGGTCCCAACTGCATTCTTTGCATATGAATATCCGCCTGTCCCAACACCATTTGTTGAAGAAAGTATTATTTCCCCATTAAATTGTCTATGCTCCCTTGTTGAAAATCAGTTAACCATAGGCATATGGGTATATTTCTACCATTTCAACTGTATCTCACTGATCTACACGTGTTTCCTTATGCCAGTACCTCACTGTTTTGATTACTGTACATAAGGCTTTGTAATAGGTTTTAAATCAGTAAGTAGTTCTCCAACTTTGATTTTCATTTTCAAATTTATTTTGGCTATTTGAGGCTCATTAACATACCACATAAATTAAGGATCAACTTGTCAATTTCTGAAAAATAAGCAGTTGGGATTAAATAAAGATTAATTTGTATCTGCAGATAAATATGAGGTGTATTGTCATTTTATCAATATTGTCTTCTATTCCATGAATCCAGGAAAACAGTACATTTTTCCACTTCTTTAGGTCTTTCTTAATTTCCAAAAATATTTTGTAGTTATCAGAGTCTAAGATTTTCTCTCCTTTTATTAAAATAGTCCTAAATATTGTATGCTTTGTGATGCAATTGTACATGTAATTGTTTCCCTGATTTCATTTTTAAGTTGTTCATTAGGCCGGGCATGGTGGCTCATGCCTATAACCCTAGCACTTTGGGAGGCCCAGGTGGGCGGATCACCTGAGGTCAGGAGTTCGAGACCAGCCTAGCCAATATGGCGAGACCTAGTCTCTACTAAAAATACAAAAAATAATTTACTGACCTGTTTTTTTGTTTGTTTTTTTTTGTTTTTTTTTTTTGAGATGGAGTCTCACTCTGTCACCCAGGCTGGAGTACAATGGCACGACCTCGGCTCACCGCAACCTCCACCTCCCGGGTTCAAGCCATTCTGCTGCCCCAGCCTCCCGAGTAGCTGGGATTACAGGCATGTGCTACCACGCCCAGCTAATTTTGCATTTTTAGTAGAGACGGGGTTTCTCCGTGTTGGTCAGACTGGTCTTGAACTTTTGACCTCAGGTTATCTGCCTGCCTCAGCCTCCCAAAGATTAGCATATTTCTATCCTAAAGAATATTTGATGTGTACTCGAGAAGAATGTGTACATTATGCTCTTTTGGGGTGCAGTGTCCTAAGGTCTGTTAGCTTCAATTGTTCTGTAGTATTGTTCACATCTTCTATTTCCTTGTTGATTTCTTTCTAGTTGTCCTATTAAGTGGAATATTGAAATCTTCAATTATTTTGGAAAATTTTCGGCCATTATTTTTATAATTTTTTTTTCTTCTGTAACTCTTCCCTCTTCTTCTGGTGCTCACACTATGTATATTTTGGTGTGCTTAATGGTGTTACACATTTCTGTGATGCTATATTTATTTGTTTTCATTCTTTTTTCACTCAGTTCTTAAGACTGCATAATATCAACTGATCTGTCTTCATGTTCACTGATTCTTCTGCCAGGGTAAATATACATTATAAAATTATTATTTCAGTTAGTATTCTTGTCACCTCTAGAATATCTATTTGGTTATTTTTTCTTGTAATTTCTATTTCTTTAGTGATACTCTGCATTTGATGAGACATTGTCATTATAGCTTTCTTCACATCTTATGGGCATAATCTTTTTTTCTTTCTTTGAAATACAGTTGTTCTCATTATTTTCAGTAATGATGTTCTGTAAAGTTGCTATGAACAATGAAGTAGCAAATACTGAAATATTTATCCTATGGGAAATAGAGATTTTGCCTCTTGTGAGTCTCTGGTCATGACTAATCAATACAGAAGCTTGTTTTATATGTGTTATTGTTTAAGTACCCTTTATTTAATATGTATTTTTGATTAACATTGAGCTCACAGTCAATGACACTATAACTTATGCCAGAATAAAGCTTATCTAATGCATGGCTTTTCTTTGTAGAGAATATCACAACCTTCTTGTGCCTAGGAACACTAGACATCCATTCAGCTATATGATTAGGGACCTTTTTTTTTTTTTTTTTT
>NW_026652282.1:130579459-130641899 GCF_009828535.3 Hylobates moloch
TTTTTTTTTTTTTTTTAGTAAAGACGGGATTTTACTATGTTGGCCAGGCTGGTCTTGAACTCCTGACCTCGTGATATGCCCACCTTGGCCTCCCAAAGTGCTGGGATTACAGGCATGAGCCATAGCGCCTGGCTGTTTAGGGACCATTTTAAACAGCAAAATCACCAATGAAATGAACAAAAATTATCAAAAATGTGTTCCAAACTACACGGTAAGAAGGACCCTTGTTTATATGAGAGTTGACACAAAAAGACACAGTGTCTCCCTGTTTAATCTCAGCTGGGAATTGCTACTCTGCACATCTGTAAATGACAATAAAATTGTCACCAGTATTAATTTAAAAGTTACAAATAAACTTTAGTATATTTACCAATGTGGAATCCACAATTAATGAGAATCATCTATTTATAATGGCTGCTATGATGTCTTTGTTAAGTTTAACATCTGGGTTTTTTTCACAAGCAATTACTGTTGCTATTTTTTTTTTCTCTTTACAAGGGTAACCCTTTCTTGTTGCTTTGCATGTCTCATAATATTTTGTTTTAAATTGAATATTTTACAAATCAAAAAAAAGAATATTTTAGGTAATATATTGTAGTAAATAGGAATACCAATTCATCTTCCCCTTTCTTGGCCTTGCCATTATTATTGTTTGCTTATGTATTTGTTTAGTTACTTTGCTATATTATTTGAATAAAATCTTTTTCTTTTATACTGTGAAGCTTCTAATATTTCTCCACAGAAAGCACAGGCTTGGATATGTTTACAGTCATGATGAGATGACAGTGGTTTGGGTTGTCACTTTTCTATTATCTCTGTTAAACTTTCTGCCTACCTTGGTGTCACACCTAGCTGTTATGCTCTACTAATTGCCAACTGATTGCTCCATAGGCTTCAACCATGCTCTGGTGCATACATTGCTCCACGGTCTAATCCAATTAAGCTCAGACAGGAGTAGTTTTTCAGGTGTGTCTTTGAGGATGTTTTAACCTCAGAAAGACTCTTCTTTAACTTTTTCTTCTTTTCTCTAGTAAACTAGCTCGCCTATGGTTTAACTTGTTGTTCTCACAGAGCTACTAGCTTGCTCTTAATTGCTTACCACCTAAATACTTGTTTCTGAGAGTGTCATTAAGCTTAAACTTCCTTGAACTGTGTTAAAAATCAAATGAATTCATTTAGGAAGAGCTTTTGACCTGTTGTTCTTATGGCCTGCCGCTCCTCTGGGGTAAAATCTGTGAGCCACTGTTCCAGGTGCTGAGCAGAGGCAATAGATTTTATTCATTTGGAATTACCTCTCCTGGTATGGAATCTCTGGCCTATGGATGAACTGGGATTAAGGCATGAAAGGCCTTTGTAGTCTCAGCCTGCCACACCTGTGGTAAAGAATCCCTTCCATGAGTGGAGACTGGGTGAAGAAAATGAGCCCCCAACCTCTTATCTGAACTCGCCAGTCGTTTAGCCTTTGCAACTTAGAGTTAAATAGGGTAAGAGTGATGGTATCCTTCCTCTTCCATTAAGACAGTGTATTCCTTATTTTGTAGCTAAGGAGAGAAGTGCCCTCTTCCTGGCCATGCCTACACAAACTGGAGCTTACAAGACGAGCTGGAGAAGAATAAGGGATGGTCATGTCTCAAGTGCCACAGATACTGTTTTTATTCAGAGTAATCTTTTTAAATAAGTTACTCTTTATTCACTATAAGCCCTTAGCACAATTTCCAAAGGCTTTATATTGTTATGTCATACATTTTTCATCAATTAGAATTGTTTCACTGGAAAACCTGTCTAGAGGACTCCTTACACCATCGTTCTGGAAGTCAATAAATAATTTTAAATGAGCCTGCTTAGTATTGCATTCAAATCTTAAGTGATAGAAATATTACAATATTTTATAAATAGGGCCCTATTATTTTAGATAGATCAAATCATGTTTAGTTAATATAATAAATAACAGGAGACCATAAGAGAATATCAAAAGACACTATGAAAATTAAAGTGTTTGCTCTATCTACCAATCCTCAATCTTATACCATGATCCTTAACCTAATCAAGGCCCGATTTTGAAGATCCACAGTTAAACAAGACTGCAAAACGTTGTAACTATGCTGACTTTATTCTCTTCCCTTAGAGAGGTAACTAACTGTGTCCAGGTAATAACCTTTCTGACTGCAGTGAGAATACACTTGGGTTTGGCATATCAACAGGTTGTTTTGGTGGCGCATGCTGGAAGCTATCATTCAATGATCCTGCAGTTCTATCAAAATCCACTTGAGACCTCCTTACTACTATAGCCCACGACCTTTAACTTGGTATAATAATAGCTTGCTTCTCTGAGGCCCCTTGATTCTCTCACTTGGGAGTCACATTGACAGCCACAGGTAAGTCAGTCTTACGTCCAAGTCATTTCTTTAAAAAAATTTTTTTCCCGTTTATTGAACTAATTGAATGCCGTTTAGTTGGTTTCTTAGGAGTGAGGAACCAATTTGAGGAATGTTTTAATATTATTGTATTTAAAAATATTTTATCCTTTGTTGAATTCTTTAATTACTAACAACACTGCTTTTTCTCTTTGTTTTTCTCACTGTTTGCTGTATTGTCAGAAAAGAAAATATTCTAGGGAAGAGGAAAGGCATATGGGCCTGGATGCCATTTACCAAGCCAGTCCCTGAGTCTAAGTTCAGAAAGCTTCTGATATGAGCAAGCTTGGGAAAACTTGGCTTCAGATTATGAATATAAACCTTTTAAGAACTGTGATCAAGCTTGTTTTGCCTGTTGAGTGTCTGCTTCTTAGGAGTCTCCTCTCCAGACCTTTGACTGATGCACACTACAGTTTTATTATGTTTGCAGTTGGACGTCAACTGCAAACATAAGTTGGCAGCCATACACTAGGCCAAAGAACCTGATATATATATATATCACAATAAACACAGTAAGACTTTATACAACTCTTCCCAAACTCGGTTTGTTTCTGTCTAAATATAATTTCATACCCTCTCCAGGCTTAATTCCTGCTTCTTACAAATACTTATGCTATAAATCAAATTTGTGTACTTTATTTTATAAAGGTAATAATATAACGATGGAATATTTAGAATTATAGTGGCCAATTTAGGGACTTTTATATGAACGTAATGGTTTCTTTGAAAGACAGAACAAAAAAGGGAAAAATTACTAAACGTTCAATAGTCTGTCTTTTTCATTGGTATAAGAAAGCATCCAAAATAAATTCAGATATTGGAATGCTTTTTTAAAGTTATCCTTTGGACAATTCAAAAGTAAAGTATAAAAAACCCCACAAAACTCTCTTTTATATCCATTCAACCATAGCTCAAAACTAATAAGTTTTTATCTTACTATTCTTCTTATGCATTCTCCATTTTCTTTATCCTTATCTTTTCCTTTGATCTGCTCTCCTTTACCCCAGGCCAATGGAAAAATTCACAAAGCTCAATTACGTCTAAAATAAGTGCCCTTTCAGAACAGGAAAAAAGGAAAAATCTCTTTTTAAATTTTAAGCTCCGGTTTTCCTTCTAAGCTGAGAGCCATTGTCAAAGACTTGGCAAAGCCTAGACAAAATAGAAAAACATTTACAGGGGAATTTGGAATTATTTTTAACCATATAATATAGAACCGAAGAATCTATACCAATTTATTCATATGATGGTGGGTACTTCATACAGAGAAAAAAACAGTTTTAAACGCTGGAATAGGAAGATTCCAAGCATGGCTTTAGCATTCCCCCTGATTGCATGGGAAACCAGAAAAGCTTAGAAAAGCTTTAAATATTAAACAAGGCTGTTTGTAGCTGCTATGGTTTGGATATTATTTGTTTGCCTCTACCAAAACTTATGTTGAAATTTGATCCCAAATATGGCAGTGTTGAAAGATGAGGTGTTTGGATCATGGAGGTGGATCTCTCATCAATAGCTTGGTGCCATTGTCTCAATAGTGAGTGAGTTTTCCCACTCATAAGAATGGATTAGTTCCCAAGACAGTGAGCTTTTATGAGTTGAGCTCCCCTGGTTTTGCTTTCTTGCTTCTTCCCTTACCATATGATCTCTTGCCATGTGATCTTGCACACACCAATTCCCCTTCCACTTTCCGCCATGAGTAGAAACAGCCTGAGGCCACTACCAGGCACAGTTGCCTAATCCTGGATTTTGCAGCCACTTGATTTGTGAGCCAAATAAACATTTTTCTTTACAAATTACCCAGTCTCAGGTATTCTGTTACAGCAACATAGAATGGACTAAGACAGTAGCCAATCCCCCAAATCCTTCTTATGAAAATATATTGGGCTTGGATTCAGAAGTGTAAGCAAAAAAAAAAAAAAAAAAAAAAAGTACTCCGGAGACTTCAAAGATAGTCATCTTAACTTCTTTATGTATTCAGAATAAACTCCAAAGCATACGTGGTCTCTTTTTTCACTCACATACTGTGAAGGATCTTAAATCCCTTCCCAGAGATTGGGAAGGCATTTAAATGCAAGCAACACTAGACTGAAACAGAGCCTCATTTACACATCTTCAACATCTCTCTGAACATTTTCAAATAGCCTTAGAATAGAGACAGTATAATACTCAAAATAAATTGTTGGCCTTATTTAAAAAATGTTCCCACTCCAGTCATTACACACTGGAAGAGGTAGTCTTGAAAAAGACACTTGTAATACTCTCAAATGAAAAGATACTGGAAAAATATTGTCCTGTGTTAACTAAATTTCCAAGGGAAAAATGCGTGAGTAATTACCAAAGGTGCTCCAAGGAGAAAAAAAAAAATTCTGTTTTCCCCCTAAAACTCATCAGACAAAATTTCTCAAAAGTAAAGGCTATTTATAAACCAGTTTTATCTTGATGCCAGAAATATAATATGAAGCTTAAGCTTAACACTGTTATACAACATATCCCTCAGAATCAATGAATTGCAGGTGGTTGGTATGGTTAATAACTCACAAACATCCCCCCATTCTCCAGCCCATAATTATCATCCTCAGATCTTTAGCCAAGGAACATTATTTTCTCCTCTATTATATCACATTCCATAACTCAATAGAAACTGATTTACCATGCAAAGTAAATTGCCAGGTAAACTGCTCTCCTTATAATCTCAAAAGTTTTGAGGAATTTCATATTTATAAAATAAGAGCTAATTTAGACATTAACTTACTGCTACCCTTATGTCAAAATCAAGCCAAGTGGAAGATTTCAATGAGGTACCAGATATTTTTGTGTGCTAAAATATAGGAAGAAGGCTCCTTGATATTGGTCTTGGCGATGATTTTTTGTATATGACACCAAAAGCACAGGGAATAAAGGCAAAAATAAACAAGTGGGACTATATTAAACTAAAAAGTTTTCACATAACAAAAGAAGCAATCAATGGGAGAAAACATTTAAAAACCATGTATCTGATAAGGGTTTAACACTGAAAATATATAAAGAAATTATACAACCCAATAGCAAAAAAGAAAATAAAATCTAACATATTTAGAGAAAATGGGAAGAGGATCTAAATAGATATTTTTCAAAAATGACATACAAATGGCCAAAAGATACATGAAAAGGTGCTCAACATCATTAATCTTCAGAAAAATGCAAAATCAAAACCGTCTTAGGATGGCTATTATCAAAAACACAAGCCATAACAGGTGGAGAAAAGGGAACTCTTGTTCATCGTTGGTGGAAATGTAAATTGGTATAGCCATTATGGAAAACAGTACAGAGTTTCCTCAATAAATTAAAAATAGAACGATCACATAATACAATAATCCTTCTTCTGGGTATTTGTCCAAATGAAATCAAATCAGTGTCTCAGAGACACTGCCCCATGATCCCTGCAACATTATTCACAATTACCAAGATATGGAAAACACTTGCTTGTGAATGGATAAACAGATAAAGAACATTTAGTGTACACATATATACAATGGAATGTTAAGCCATAAAAAGAAGAGAATCCTGCTACTTGCGACAACATGGACAAACTTGGAGGGCATTATGCTAAGTGAAATAAGCCAGACATAGAAAGAAAAATACTGTATGATTTCACTTATATGTGGAATTTAAAAAAACTAAACTTATGGGAGCAGGGAGTAAAATGGTTTGCCAGGGCCTAGGTGGGTGAGAAATGCAAAAATGTTGGTCACGAGATACAAATTTTTAGTTATAAGATGAGTAAGTTCTAGAGATTTAATGTGCAACACGGTGACTATAGTTAATAATTCTGCACCGTTTTCTTGCAATTTGATAAGAGAGAAAATGTTAGATATCCCCTTGATACACACTCACAATGGTAACTATGGGTGGTAAAAGAATGTTTTAATTAATTTGGTTGTGGTAATAATTATACAATATATATGTATATCAAATAATCACATTGTACACCCTGATATATACAATTTTTATTAATTAAACATTTTTTAAAAATTTCAAAATATTATTCTGCTTGAATTTTTAGGGAGTCAGAATTCAATAACACTTTAACCACCAGAAAAAGTTAAAAAAAATAAATAAATAAAACAAAAGAAATAACCACTATCCGATCATATATCATTACTTCTTGAAATTCTCTGACATAAGAGCTGCTTTATTTTATTATTTTTTTTTTGAGACGGAGTCTCGCTCTGTCGCCCAGGCTGGAGTGCAGTGGCGTGATCTAGGCTCACTGCAAGCTCCGCCTCCCGGGTTCACGCCATTCTCCTGCCTCAGCCTCCCCAACAGCTGGGACTACAGGCGCCCGTCACCACGCCCGGCTAATTTGTTTGTATTTTTTAGTAGAGACGGAGTTTCACCGTGGTCTCGATCTGCTGACCTCGTGATCCGTCCGCCTTGGCCTCCCAAAGTGCTGGGATTACAGGCATGAGCCACTGCGCCCGGCCAATAGCTGCTTTAGTTCTCATTTTACAGAGACAGACAGTGGTTTGGTGCAACTCAGGCAATATAAACTTTCCTCTGCTTCATTAATATATGGACACAATTCGAACCTCAATTTATAAAATACAGGACTTTTATGACAATGAGATGTAAATAGAGATGCTAATTATACTACTATGTTACATCATGAATTATATGAGGTACAATAGAAGAAAAAAAACAACAAAAGCACTTTATTCCATGGGATACTGAAAAATATATCAACATAGGTGGTGATTGTGGAACTATAGAGTGGAGGATACGTGATACTTTCGCAGCAGAACTAGCAGGACCTCTCACATTCTCTTTTTCCTGGTGCCATGGTTTGAATGTGTATGCCCCTTCAAAGTTTATATGTTGAAGCCAAATACTCCATGTTGTAGTATCAAGTAGTGGGGCAATTTTGGAGACGATTAAGTCACGAGCACACTGTCCTCCTCAATAAGGTTAGTGTTCTTACAAAAGAGATTGAAGGGAATGCCCTACCCTGCTTCACATCTTCAGTCACGTGAGGATGCTGTAAAAGCTGCCTATGAGAAATGGGTCCTCACTAGACATCAAATCTGCCGGTGCCTTCATTTTGGACTTCTTAGCCTCTAGAACTGTAAGACATACATTCCATCATTTATAAATAATTACTCAGTCTAAGGTATTTTGTTACGGCAGCAGGAACAGATTCAGACACTCAGTTCTCTGATTGTCAAGTTATTTCTATTCAAATTCAACTTGCATCTTCCTGAAACCACCCCTCTATAAATATCATTATACTATAATAGATTAGCATCACTTCTGATACACAATTACTACTCAAAAATATTTATTGAAATAATAAATTCTATATATGCCCCCTTCTCCCCAAATCTAAGGTTCAGTTCTAAGGAACTCTACCACCAACCTTCAATACCTCCTTTCTTTCCTTCAGCATTTCTAAAAATAATTTAATTAGAATTCTTCCCCCTAGTTTTAAATCAGGCAATTTTTTTTTTCTTGCACAGGGTATCACTTGCCATAAATCAAACTTTTTCCTGGAAATAATAATACATGTTTAAAAACACACAATTTGCTACTTTTAAATTTTTAACTAGGGGAAAGTATTAATACAAAATCATGCTCATATACATACACATATAACTTTACATAGGTAGTAAAAGTTGGAGAATATATTTTTCTGAAGTGATATGAATTCCTATTTATTGATACTTTTCAATTATTTTCATAAAATTAAGGGGAAAGATTATCAAATTTTGACTTGAGTGTCATTCAGCCAATTGAAAAACTATATTCTTTTGGGACTTTGATTCACTGGTTAGAAGAATATTAGTAGTGTGACATCTCAAGTGCAATACCTTCCCCTCAAGGTATGGAAGAAACAAAAAGCTTTTTGTTAAATATAAAAAGAAATTGACAGTGTTAAAAGTCCTGAGATTGGGTTCTAAATCAGAATATCTAAATGTGTGAACTCAGGAGACGTTGTTTTATTATTTTTTATTTTTTTTAATACCTCATTCGCACACAGTTTCAAATTCAAAATATTGGATGGCTGGACTAGAAGGTCTGTATGGACATTTTTACTTCTGCAATACAATGAATGGTTATAAATATTTAATTTCAGTTTCTGAGTCATCTGTAAAAATAGTTTCAAAAACGAGCTTTGCAGCAGGAAACCTTTCTTTACCATAGCAACTACCAGGATCATGTTATTAATACTTTGTGACACAGCAGAGCTGGAAGTTTTGCAGCACAGATGAAGATGCTTATTATGTTACTACTACTATCTACCATCACAAATCCAGGCAGATGGTATTCCTGAATCAGAGGCAGTAAAAGAAAATGCTTATAAACAAAGTGGGAGAGAACGATGGGATCCCTTTGTTCTACCTGACCAGAGATCTCTGCTTCAGCCAGTCAACAAGCACAGATTATATGCATAATCAAGAGGTTAAGTGTTGGATATGCAAAGATCAACAAGAAATGGTCATTGTTTTTGAATATCTCAAAAGCAATGTGTGAGGAAAGGAAAACATGAATTCAACTAAATATAATACAGGAGAGTGTTAGAAATGAGATCATAGAGTTAAAACACAGCTTATACAAATACTAAATGATAGCACAAAACCTCCTTACCTGGTATACAAGAGGGTGACAATGAGGAGTAAACCTCTTTCTGGTTTCAAATCCAACCATACCAATCACTTTACCTATTTGTACCCTATACTCATGATACACTAATATTTGTACTATTCTCAAATACGCTCTGCCCTTTCTTAACTCTGTGCCATTATCCGTGTCATTCCCTCTGTTTTTAAAGTCACTGCCCATTTCCACTATTTGCCAACTAAAATTCAACCATCAATGAACAGAAACACATTCTGATTTTCATAGGCAGTAAGTCACCACCTCTCGCTTCTCTTCTTTTACATAACGGTTAGAACCTTTACCAGATTGCATTATAATTTAATTGTTAACATCTGTCTGAAGCACTGCCAGCTAAAATTATAGTAAAAGTCATCAAAGTTGGAAACCACCCTTTATTATCAGAGTTCTGAAGTCGACTCACTTTATATATTAATTTTATCCTTACTAGTATTACTGTTTGAATCAAATGGTTCATTTGATACAACTACAATATTTTGATATTTTTTCAATAAATGCACTTATATAACTGCTTAAGTACCCTTTGTGAAATGGAGCAGATTATAAGTAAATTTTAAAATATAAAAAAAATTCATTTGACTTAGAGAACATACATGTTTTTCTAGACTATAGAATGGCATTTTTATGTACTGAATGAAGAAACACATACATTGAATGAAACTTTGTAAATGAAATTAAAATTAGTTTAACCAAGGAAAGCATTATGGAGAATGACATATTTAAGCCAGAAGCTGAAACCTGGATGGATTTTCAGCATGCCTGTGAGAGAAAAAGTAGGACAATCCACGCAAAGGTGATAGTCTGAGCAAACATATGGGCTATTAATATGAGAGGCTGATGAGGCTGGTACGGTAGTAACAAGGAACTGTTGTGCAGTGGAGTGGGAAATCAGGCTTAAAAGGCATCTGTGAGACACCTTAAAAGCCATATTAAGGAATTGACACTTTATTCTGCAGATGATGAGGAACCTGAAAGATTTATGAAGACGTGGGCATGCCATGACGATATACATATGTTTTGAATACCAATTCAAAGGAATGAAAATTGGTTTGGAGAGGGGGCTTGAATGGAAGCCTGGAGCCCAGTTAGAAAGTTACGGTAATAATTCAGGAAAGAAATTATGGTAGCCTGTATTGAGGCAGTAGCAGTGGGGATGGAGAAAAAATATATACAAATAATGGACATCAATAAGGTTTGGTAATTAAACATCAATGATGGAAAGAGTGATGGAAGAGTCAATGGTGATTATCAGGGATTTTTTTAACTTTTCATTTTAAAATTATTATAGAGTCACAGGAAGTTGCAAAGATACTACAGTAGTGCAGAGAAGTCCTGTTCAACCTTCAATTTCCCTCAATGGTTACATCATACATAATTATAGCACAATACAAAAACTTGGAAATTAGCATTTGTATGCGGCGTGAACATTGGTACTTTGTCATTTTATCACATGCACAGATTTGTATAGTGTCCATGACAACATCAAAATATAGAACTACTCATCACAAAAATCTACCTCATGCTGACAATTTATAGTCACAACCACTCCTTATCCTCACCATTCCTAAATGCTGCCAACCACTAGCGTTTTCCCATCTCCATATATTTTTCATTTGAGAATGTTATGTAAATAGAATAATGCAGTATGAGATATCTGTAATTCTCAACAAATGGATATCAAGCAATTCAATTCTGATACTATTTACCTGGAATTAGTGTCAGATGTCACAAATTAAAGGGCTCAGTCCAACAAGGCTGCATTCAATTCAGATGCCAGCCATGAAAGGAGTGCCCAGACTACCCACACTTCTACCAAGCAGAAAAGAAGTTTGGAGGTTCTCATATCCTCCCTCAGTGATTCAATGATTTGTTTCATCAGCTCACAGAATTCAGGAAAACACTTTACTTATGTTTACCAGCTTATTATAAAGAATACAACCCAGGAATAGCTAAATGTAAGAGATACATAGAGCAAGATAGGTGGTGGGGGACAGAACTCCCATGTCATCCTACCAACCTGTAAGTTCTCTGAATCTCATTGTTCAAGAGTTTTTTTGGAGCTCAATCTCCAGCTTCCCCTTTCCCCGCTGGAGAGCCCTGTCTGGGGCTGAAAATACCGCCCCTATAATCACTTGGTCTGTCTGGTGACCAGCCCCCTCCTAAGCCTATTGAGAGGCCCCACACAAGTCACCTCATTCTCCTGAACTAAGATGTGATAGAAAAGGGCTCATTATGAATGACAAAAGACACTCCTATTACTCAGGAAATTCCAAGGGTTTTGGAGGCTTTTTGCCAGGAATGTGAGACAAAAGTGAAATACTGTATACATTTTTATTATACCACAGACCTTTTGAGATTGGCTTCTTTTCGCTCAGCAAGTTGTCCTTGGGATTCATCCTAGTGGTTGAATCAATAATTTGTTTCTTTTTGCTGATTTTATTCCATGATATGGTTGTGCCCACAGTGTGTTTAACCATTCACTCATTGATGGATATTTGCATTTTTCCTGATTTGAGGCTACCATAAATAAAGATGCTAGGAATATTTATCTACATACTTTTTGTGTGGACAAAATTTATTTCTTCAGGATAAATGTCTTGAGTGTGTAACCACATAGTAACTATATGTTTAATGGTTTTAGGAAACTGCCTAATTATTTTTCAGAATGGCTATAGCATTTTACATTCCCACCAGCAATGTTTGGGATATTCAGTTTCTTTGCATCCTCAACAGTATTTGGTAATTGGCATGGTTATTTTTAAAAGTTTAGCCCTTCAGTGTATAGTGATATTTTATTTTCATTTTAAATTGCGTTTTCCTAAAAGCTAGTGATATGCATATTTTCATGTGCTTATTTGCCATCTGATATGGTTTGGCTATGTGTACCCACCCAAATCTCACTTTAAATTGTAATAATCCCCATGGGTCAAGTGCAGGAACAGGTGGAGATAATTGAATCATGAAGTGGGGTTTCCACCATGCTGTTCTCATGATAGTGAGTGAGTTCTCACAAGAGCCAATGGTTTTATAAGGGGCTTCCATCTTCGCTCGGCACTCACCCTGTCCTGCTGTCCTGTGAAGAGGTACCTTCTGCCACCACTCTAAGTTTCCATAGGCCTCCCCAGCAATGTGGAACTGTAAGTCAATTAAGCCTTTTTTCTTTGTAAATTAGCTAGTCTTGGGTATTTCTTCATAGCAGTGTGAGAATGGACTAATAGACCATCTTTATAGCTTCTTTTGTAAAATGTCTCGTTTTTTTTGGCTATTTTCTATTTAAACAGTTTGTCATTTTTCTGTTGAGTTTGAGAGTTTTTTTCTTATAATCTTGATACAAGTACTTTGTCAGGTATGTAGATTACAAATGTTTTCATTCATTTTCTAACTTGTCTTTTCATTCCCATCACAGGTCTTTTATTCATACAGCATTATTTTTTTTTTGTGAGACAGGGTCTCAGTCTGTCACCCAGGCTGCAGTGTAGTGGCACAATCACAGCTCACTGTAGCCTCTACCTCCTTGACTCAAGCAATCCTCCTAACTCAGCCCCCTGAATATCTGGGACTGGAGGCATGAGCCACCACATCTGGCTAATTAAAAATTTTTTTTGTAGAAATGGGGTTTTTCTATGTTGCCCAGGCTGGTTTTGAACTCTTGGGCTCAAGTGTCCCGCCCACCTTGGCCTCCCAAAGTGCTAGGATTACTGGTATTAGCCACCACAATGGACTGAGTAAAAGTTATTAATTTTTATGACATTCACTTTCTTTTATAAATAATGTTATTTTATGTAAACTCTAGGAACTGTTTACTCATCTCTAGATTCTAAAATTTTTTTATCGTCTAATGTTTTATAATTTTACATTTTATTTAATTTATATAAGTTGTAAGGTTTAGGTTGAGGTTAATTTTGTTTTCAATCTATGGATGCCCAGCACCATTGTTGGAAATGCATTCTATGAAATTGCTATTTTTCACTCTTGTCAAAACCAGTTGGCATATTTTCAAGGGTCTACTTTCAGATTTTGTATTTTGTTCTATTGATCTAATGCCTAGTCCTATACCAATACTATAGATTATTGACTACTGTAGCTATATAATAAGTCCTGAAATTAGGCAGAGTATTCCTGCAAACTTATTTAGTTTTAGAATTGTTTCAGCTGTTATATTTACTTCCTCTTTCCACATAAATTTTAGGATATTACTGTATCTACATAAAAAACTTGCTGAAATTTTGATAACATTGCATTAAACCTCCACATTAATTTTTATCTATAGTTCAATATAGAAAATTTAAATAATTCACATCTTTGCCATGTTGATAAACACTGAATATGTCTCTACTTATTTCAACATACAAGTCTTACACATTTTAAAAAATTTATACATAAGTATTTCTTTTCTGTGAACAATTGTAAATGGTGTTACATTTTTAATTTTTTTCTTTTGACAAATTATTGATAGTATAGAGAAATACAATTGAGCTTTCTGAGTTGACCTTGTATCCTGAAACCCTGTTATATGTTCTGTGGGTATTTGGAAAAAAAATATGTTCTGTTGCTGTTGGGTATTTTATAGATATCTGTTAGATCCTATTGGTTGATTGGAGCTGAGTATTTTCTATATTTTTAATGATTTTTCTGTCTAGTTGTTCTAATAATTTTTGAGACAGTTAAAGTCTCATACTATAGTAATGGATTCTTCAATTTCTCATTTCAATTCTATGCATCATTATTTTCTTTATTTTGCAGCCCTGTTGTTTGGTGCATACACATTTAGAATTGCCATGCCTTCTCCATAGATGGACTCTTGTCATTATGTAATGTCTCTTCTATCCTTGGTGATAACAGTTTCTTTGAAGTCTACTTGATTTAGTATACCTGCTTTCTTTTGATTATATTGGTTTTTATTCTTTTATTTCAACCTGCCTATGTCATTATATTTGAAGTGAGTTTCTTATGGACAACATACAGTTTTGTCATGTTTCTCTTTTAATCAACTTTGAATCTTTGTGTTTTAATTGGTTTATTTTAACCACTTCCATTTGAGAAATCATTGATATATCAAGGCTTTCTTCCATTTAATTTTTTGATTGCTATTTGTGATCTGTGTTTTTCAATTCTCTGTTTATTTTTTTCTGCCTTCCTAAGTGTTACTTGAAGATTATCTAGAATTTCATTTTTGTTTATACTACTGAGAATGTATAATTTCATGTAACATTTTTATAGTCGCTATAAGTATCACACTATACAGATAGTATCACACTATATATCTATATATAGATTATATATAGATATATATATATACATCTTCTTGTATAGTGTGATACTTTTATAGACTTTCATATGTATATATGAAACTTATCGAAGTCTACTGGTGCCAATATTTTTGCCAGTTCTAGTGAAGTATAGAGACCTTACCACCCTTAATGTCCCTTTACCTTCCACCATTTATAATAAAATTATTTTAAATGCTTTCTCTAAATACATACATTGTGAATCACAGTAGACAGTGTTACCAATTTTGCTTCAACCATCAACCATAATTTAGAAAACTCAAAAGGATAAGAAAGTCTTATGTATTCATCCCATTTTTGTTCTTACTGTGTTCGTTTTTTTTACTTTTTAATTGTCCAATATTTCTTATTTAATGATTTTATTTATGTTTAGATAATTTTTAACCACTTTAAAGTGGCTTAATAGTCACAAATTCTCTTAGTTTTTCTTCATCTGACAAGGTCTTGATATCCCTTCACTTACAAAGGATAGTTTCACTGGATATGTTATTCTGGGCCAGCAATTTTTTTTTTTTATTTCAGCACTTGAAAAATGTTATGCTACTTTCTTCTGGCCTCCATGGTTTCAGATGGGAAATGAAGTTTAGGAATGAATGGCTAAAGGAAAATTTCTTTAAACAGAAAGGAAATGATTTTTAAATAAGGACATTAAGAATATTAGGAAGGAAATAAGCACAAGTGAATGGGTAAATATAATAGCCTATTTATCTTCTATTGAGTTGTATACTATGTTTGACGTTTAAGCGAAAATTAAAATATATTATCTTATTCAAAGTGTATGTGGAGAACATGTCTACTGTTAAAAACAATTTTATTACAAAGGGAAGAATGTAAAGGGAACTAAATGGTGACATTTTATTCAAGGTCGTAAATACAGACAATACGTTGTAATAAATTACATGTCTATAGTGTCATACATACCACAAGCACTAATAATTTATATAATGAGATGTACTCAAAAATACTAGATGAATTAAAATGGATTTTTAAGAAAATGTTGAAGTGATTCAGTAAGGCAATAAGGAAAAATAGAGGGGCAAAAAGAAAACAACAACAGCAAAACAAATGGGAGTCTTAAGCTGTAGCATTTCAATAATTACCTTAAATATAAAAGATCTAAATATACCCATCAAGAGGCAGAAATTTATAGGATAGACAAAAGGTGATTTTATTATATTTAGTCCACAAGACACTCACTTATATGTAATTATATAAATTGACTGAAAGTGAACAGTGGAGAAAATCTACGTCTTTCAAATATTAATCAAAAGAAAACAATGTGGCTACACTAGTGTCAGATAAAATGGGCTTCATAGCAAAGAAAACTATCAGGAACAGAGAGAGTCTTTAATGTTAAAAGTGGCAATTCACCACAATGACCTAAAAGTGCTAAATATACACCCAGAAAGGAACAAAACTTCAAAATGTGTAAAACAAAACTGATAGAATCGAAAGAAAAAATACACATTCGAAATTAGAAAGAAAATCAGAAAGAAAAAGATGTTAACGTGCAATGAGTAATCATCTGACACTACAAAACTCACTAAGAATAGTAAGTACACAGAAAAACACTGAGTATTATGAAACGGTAACTGTGATGTGTAAACAACACTTATCCTGAGTAGAAAGACTAAATAATGAACAAATCAAAAATAGTAAGTACAATAACTTTGCAAAACATGGACAATCCAGTAAGATATAAATAGAAACAACAAAGTTAAAATGCAGGGAGATAAAGTAAAGGTGTATAGAATTTAATAGTTTCATTTTTGCTTGTTTTTTGATTATGTAAAGAATGTTCAGTTGTTATCAGTTTTAAGTAACGGGTTATAAGGTAGTATTTGCAAGTCTCATAGTAACCTCAAAACAAAAAACATACAAAGGATGCACAAAAAATAAAAAGCAATAAAGTAAATCATATTACCTGAGAAAATCCCCTTCTCTAAAGGAAGACAGGGAGAAATATTGAGGAAAGAGAAGCCCACAAAAATACCAGAAAACAAGTAACAACACGGTAGGAGTAATTCTACACTTATCGATAATAACATTGAATGTAAAGGGAATGGACTATGCAATAAAAAACCATAAAGTTTCTGAACACGTGGAAAAACAAGACCCATTGATCTTTTCCCTATAAGAAACACACTTCAACTACAAAGACACAGATTTACTGAAAATAAAGGGATGAAAAAAGATATTCCATCCCAATGGAAACCAAAAAAATCAGGTGTAGCTATCCTTATAGCAGAAAAAAATAGATTTCAAGATAAAAATTATAAGAAGAGACAAAGTAGTTCATTATATATTAATAAAGAAGTCAATTCATCTAAATGATATAACAATTTTAAATATACATGCACCTAACACTGGAGCATCAAGCTATACATAGCAAATATTATTAGAGCTAAAGAGAGAAACAGGCTCTAATACAATAATAGTTAGAGACTTTAACACCCCACTTTCAGCATTAGACATATCTCTGGGACAGAAAATCAACAAACATTGAACTTGATATGTACTGTAAAACAAATGGACCTGATAGATATTTACAGAATATTTCATCCAATGGCTGAAGAACACAAAATTTTTTCCTCAGCACATGGATAATTCTCAAGAACAGACCATATATTAGGTCACAAAAAAGTCATAAATCATTCAAAATAATTATATAATATCAAGCATCTTCCCTGACCAGAATGGAATAAAACTAAAAATCAATAATGGGAGGAATTTTGGAAACCATACAAACACATGGAAATTAAACATTATGCTCCTGAATGATCACTGGGTCAATGAAAAAAATAAGAAAAATTTAAAAAGTTTCTTGAAGCAAATAATAATGAAAACACAGCATACCATAACCTACGGTATACAGCAAAAGTAGTAGTAAGAGGGAAGTTTATAGCTGTAAGAGCCTACATAAAACAGAGGGAAAACTTTAAATAAACAATCAAATGATGCATTTTAAAAACCTAGAAAAGCAAGAACAAACCAAACCAAAAATTATTAGAAGAAAAGAAATTATAAAGATTAGTGAAGAAATAAATGAATTTGACATGAAGAAAATAATACCAAAGATCAATGAGACAAAAAAGTTTTTTTTGAAAACATAAAATTGACAAACAGCCACACTAAGAAAAAAAGAGAGAAGATACAAATAAATAAAATCAGAAATGAAAAAGAAGACATTGCAACTTATACAACAGAAATTGAAAGGATCATTAGTGGCTACTATTAGAAACTACATTGTCAATTAACTGAAGAAATCTAAAAGCAATGGACAAATTCCTAGACACACGCAACATACCAAGATTGAACTAGGAAAAAATTAAAAACTAAAAGACACCAATAACACGTAATGATATTGAAGACATAACAAAAATCCCCCAGTAAAGAAAAGCCTGAAGGTTACACTGCTGAACACTACCAAACATAAAAAAAAATCTAATACCAATCTTACTCATACTGTTCCGAAAAACAGAGAAGGAGGGAATACTTCCAAACTCGTTCTGTGAGACCAGTATTACACCAATATCAAAAACTGACAAAAACACATTGAAAAAAGAAAACTTCACGCCAGTCTTTCTGATTAATATTGATGCAAAAATTATCAACAAAATAATAGTGAATCAAATTGAACAATATATTAGAAAGATTATTCATCATGACAGTGGGATTTCCCCTTGGGAGGCAAAGACGGTTCAATATATGCAAATAAATCCAATGTGATACAACATATTAACAGAATGAAGGATATAAACCATATGATTATTTCAATTGACGCTGAAAAAGCAAAATAATCCAGGACCAGATGGATTCACAGCCGAATTCTACCAGAGGTACAAGGAGGAACTGGTACCATTCCTTCTGAAACTATTCCAATCAATAGAAAAAGAAGGAATCCTCCCTAACTCATTTTATGAAGCCAGCATCATCCTGATACTAAAGCCGGGCAGAGACACAACCAAAAAAGAGAATTTTAGACCAATATCCTTGGTGAACATTGATGCAAAAATCCTCAACAAAATACTGGCAAACCGAATCCAGCAGCACATCAAAAAGCTTATCCACCATGATCAAGTGGGCTTCATCCTTGGGATGCAAGGCTGGCTCAATATATGCAAATCAATAAATGTAATCCAGCATATAAACAGAACCAAAGACAAAAACCACATGATTATCTCGATGCAGAAAAGGCCTTTGACAAAATTCAACAACCCTTCATGCTAAAAACTCTCAATAAATTAGGTATCGATGGAACGTATCTCAATAAGAGCTATCTATGACAAACCCACAGCCAATATCATACTGAATGGGCAAAAACTGGAAGCATTCCCCTTGAAAACTGGCACAAGACAGGGATGCCCTCTCTCACCACTCCTATTCAACATAGTGCTGGAAGTTCTGGCCAGGGCAATCAGGCAGGAGAAGGAAATAAAGGGTATTCAATTAGGAAAAGAGGAAGTCAAATTGTCCCTGTTTGCAGATGACATGATTGTGTATCTAGAAAACCCCATTGTCTCAGCCCAAAATCTCCTTGAGCTGATAAGCAACTTCAGCAAAGTCTCAGGATACAAAATCAATGTACAAAAATCACAAGCATTCTTATACACCAATAATAGACAAACAGAGAGCCAAATCATGAGTGAACTCCCATTCACAATTGCTTCAAAGAGAATAAAATATCTAGGAATCCAACTTACAAGGGACATGAAGGACCTCTTCAAGGAGAACTACAAACCACTGCTCAATGAAATAAAAGAGGATACAAACAAATGGAAGAACATTCCATGCTCATGGGTTGGAAGAATCAATATCATGAAAATGGCCATACTGCCGAAGGTAATTTATAGATTCAATGCCATCCCCATCAAGCTACCAATGACTTTCTTCACAGAATTGGAAAAAACTCCTTTAAAGTTCATATGGAACCAAAAAAGAGCCTGCATCACCAAGTCAATCCTAAGCCAAAAGAACAAAGCTGGAGGCATCATGCTACCTGACTTCAAACTATACCACAAGGCTACAGTAACCAAAACAGCATGGTACTGGTACCACAACAGAGATATAGATCAATGGAACAGCACAGAGCCCTCAGAAATGATGCCGCATATCTACAACTATCTGATCTTTGACAAACCTGACAAAAACAAGCAATGGGGAAAGGATTCCCTATTTAATAAATGGTGCTGGGAAAACTGGCTAGCCATATGTAGAAAGCTGAAACTGGATCCCTTCCTTACACCTTATACAAAAATTAATTCAAGATGGATTAAAGACTTACATGTTAGACCTAAAACCATAAAAACCCTAGAAGAAAACCTGGGCATTACCATTCAGGACATAGGTGTGGGCAAGGACTTCATGTCTAAAACACCAAAAGCAATGGCAACAAAAGCCAAAATTGATGAATGGGATCTAATTAAACTAAAGAGCTTCTGCACAGCAAAAGAAACTACCATCAGAGTGAACAGGCAACCTACAGAATGGGAGAAAATTTTCCCAACCTACTCATCTGACAATGGCCTAATATCCAGAATCTACAATGAACTCAAACAAGTTTACAAGAAAAAAACAGCCCCATCAAAAAGTGGGCAAAGGATATGAACAGACACTTCTCAAAAGAAGACATTTATGCAGCCAAAAAACACATGAAAAAATGCTCATCATCACTGGCCATCAGAGAAATGCAAATCAAAACCACAATGAGATACCATCTCACACCAGTTAGAATGGCCATCATTAAAAAGTCAGGAAACAACAGGTGCTGGAGAGGATGTGGAGAAATAGGAACACTTTTACACTGTTGGTGGGACTGTAAACTAGTTCAACCACTGTGGAAGTCAGTGTGGCGATTCCTCAGGGATCTAGAACTAGAAATGCCATTTGACCCAGCCATCCCATTACTGAGTATATACCCAAAGCACTATGAATCATGCTGCTATAAAGACACATGCACACGTATGTTTATTGCGGCACTATTCACAATAGCAAAGACTTGGAACCAACCCAAATGTCCAACAACGATAGACTGGATTAAGAAAATGTGGCACATATACACCATGGAATACTATGCAGCCATAAAAAATGATGAGTTCATGTCCTTTGTAGGGACATGGATGAAACTGGAAATCATCATTCTCAGTAAGCTATCGCAAGGACAAAAAACCAAACACCACATGTTCTCACTCATAGGTGGGAATTGAACAACGAGAACACATGGACACAGGAAGGGGAACATCACACTCCGGGGGCTGTTGTGGGGTTGGGGGAGGGGGGAAGGATAGCATTAGGAGATACACCTAATGCTAAACGACAAGTTAATGGGTGCAGCACAACAACATGGCACATGGATACATATGTAACAAACCTGCACGTTGTGCACATGTACCCTAAAACTTAAAGTACAATAATAAAAATAAATACATAAATAGAAAAAATTCAACATTACTTCCTGATAAAACCCTCAGAAAAGTGGGTATAGTAGGAACATACTTCAACATAACCAAAGCCATATATGACACACTCACAGCTGGCATCACACTGAATGGAGAAAATATGAAAACTTTTCTTCTAAGATCTGAAACAAGACAAGTATGCCCACTTTAACCACTATCATTCAGCACAGTATTGGAAGTCCTAGCTAGAGCAGTCAGACAAGAAAAGGACATACAGGGCATCTAAATTGTAGAGAAAAAGTCAAATTATTTTGTTTGCCAATGATATGAGCTTATATTGGAAAAGCCTAAAGACTCCACAAAAAACTATTAGAACTTATAAAAAAAGTTCAGTGAAGTTTCAGGTTACAAAATAAACATATCAAAATCAGCAGTATTTCTATATGCCAACAGTGAACAATCTGAAGAAGAAATAAAATGTAATCCCATTTATAGAAGCCACAATTAAAATTAAATTCTTAGGAATTAACCAAAGAACTGAAAGATCTCCATATAATAAAAACTATAAAACATGGATGAAATAAATTGAAGAGGACACCAAAAAAAAAAATAAAAGGAAAGATATTTACATGTTCATGGATTGGAAGAATCAATATTTTTAAAATTTCCATGCTACCTAAAGCAATCTACAAGTTCAATGCAATCCCTATCAAAATATCAATTACATTCTTCAAAGAAATAAAAAAAATCCCAAAATTTATATGGAACCACAAAAGACCTAGAATAGCCAAAGCTATCCTAAGCAAAAAGAACAAAAGGAGGGATTACATTACCTGACTTCAGAGCTATAGTAACCCAAACACAATGGTAGTGGCATAAAAACAGACACATAGACCAGTGGAAAAGAACAGAGAACCCGGCCAGGCGTGGTGGCTCACACCTGTAATCCCAGCACTTTGGGAGGCCGAGGTGGGTGGATCATGAGGTCAGGAGATTGAGACCATCCTGGCTAACATGGTGAAACCCCGTCTCTACTAAAAATACAAAACATTAGCTGGGCATGGTGGTGGGCGCCTGTAGTCCCAGCTACTCTGGAGGCTGAGGCAGGAGAATGGCGTGAAGGCAGAGCTTGCAGTGAGATCATGCCACTGCACTCCAGCCTGGGCGACAGAGTGAGACTCCATCTCAAAAAAAAGAACAGAGAAATCCACACACTTACAGTAAACTCATTTTTGACAAAGGTACCAAGAACATACACTGAGGATATGACAGTCTCTTTAATAAATGGTACTGGGAAAACTGGATATCCATATACAGGAGAATAAAACTAGACCCCTATCTCTCGCCATATACAAAAATGAAATCAAAATAGATTTAAGACTCAAATCTAAGATGTTAAACTATGAAATTCCTATAAGAAAACTTTTAGGAAAACCTCCAGGACATTAGTCTGGGCAAAAGTGTATTGAACAATACTCCACAAGCACAGGCAACCAAATAAAAAATGGACAAATGGGATTACATTAAGTTAAAAAGCTTCCACACAGCAAAGAATGCAATCAATGAAGTGAAAACAGAATCCATAAAATGAGAGAAAATATTTGAAACTATGCATCTGATAAAGGATTAATAACAAGAATATATAAGGAGCTCAAACAACTGTATAGAAGACAATCTAATAATCCCATCAATAAATGGGCAAAAGATTTGAATAGACATTTCTCAAAAGAAAACACACAAATAGGAAACAGGCATATGAAAAGGTTCTCAACATCACTGATCATCAGATAAATGCAAATCAAACTACAATGAGATATGTCACCCTCCAGCTAAAATAGCTTATATCCAAAAGACAGGCAATAACAAATACTGGCAAGAATGTGGAGAAAAGAGAACCTTTGTACACTGTTGGAGGGAATGTAAATTAACACAACCACTATGGAGAAGAGTTTGGAGGTTTCTCATAAACTAAAAATTGAACTACCATATGATCCAGCAATCCCACTTCTGGGTATGTACCCCAAAGAAAGAAAATCAGTATATTAAAGAGATAGCTGTACTGCCATGTTTATTGCAGCACTGTTTACAAGAGTTAAGATTTGAAATCAACTTATATCCCTCAAGAGATGGATGGATAAAGAAAATATGGTGCATATACATAGTGGAGTACTATTCAGTTATAAAGAATATTGTGATTCTGCCATTTGCAACAACATGGATGCAACTGTTGGTCATCATGTTAAGTAAAATAAGCCAGGCACAGAACAAACAATATCACATGTTCTCACTTATGTGGGATAAAAAAAATGAACTCATAGAGAATACAAGGATGGTTACCAGAGATTGGGAATGATAGTAGCAGCAGGGAGTGAGGTGGGGATGGTTAATGAATACAAAATAATAGTTAGAAAGAGTGAATAATATCTTGTATTTAATAGCACAACAGGGTGGCTATAGTTAATAATAAATTACTTTTACATTTTAAAATAACTAAAAGTGAGTAAGTGGATTGTTTATAATGCAACATATAATTCCTCGAGGGGATGAGAACCCCATCCTCCATGATGAAATTATTTCACATTGCATGCATCAAATCATCTTGTGTACCCTCTATTAGTTTGTTTTCATACTGCTATAAAGAACTGTCCAAGACTGGGTAATTTATAAAAAAAAAAATTTAATTGACTCACAGTCCACCATGGCTGAAGAGGCCTCAGGAAACTTACCATCATGGCAGAGAGGGAAGCAAGGACCTTCTTCACATAGCAGCAGGAGAGAGAAGAGTGAGGAGTGAAGAAGGAAGAGCCCCTTATAAAACCATCAGATCTTGTGAGAACTCACACACTATCATGAGAACAGCAGCATGGGGGTAACTGCCCCCATGATTCAATCACCTCCACCTCGTCTCTCCCTTGACACATGGGGATGATGGGGATTACAATTCAAGATGAGATTTGGGTAAAGACACAAAGCCTAACCATATCATTTCACCCAGGCCCCTCCCAAATCTCATGTCCCTTTAACATTTTAAAACACAATCATGCCTTCCCATAGTTTCCCAAAGTTTAAACTTGTTCCACCATTAACCCAAAAATCCAAGTCCAAAGTCTCATCTGAGGCAAGGCACGTTCCTTCTGACTATGAGCCTATAAAAACAAAGCAAGTTAGTAACTTCCTTGATGCAATGGGGGCACAGATATTGGGTAAATATGCCCATTCCAAATGGGAGAAATTGGCCAAAACAAAGGAGCTGCAGGCCCCATGCAAGTCCAAAATTCAGTGAGGCAGTGAAATCTTAAAGCTTCAAAATGATCACCTTTGACTCCATGTCTCACATCCAGCTCATGCTGATGCAAGAGGTGGGGTCCCATGGACTTCAGCAGCTTCACCTGTGTGGCTTTGCAAGGTATAGCCTCCCTCCTGGCTGCTTTCACAGGCTGGCATTGAATGTCTACAGCTTTTCCAGGTGCATGTTGCAAGCTGTCAGTGGATCTACCATTCTGGGGGCTGGAAGACAGTGACCCTCTTCTCACAGCTCCACTAGGCAGTGCTCCATTGGGGACTCTGTGTGGGGACTCTGACCTCACATCTTCCTTCTGCACTGCCCTTGGAGAGGGTCTCAATGAGTGCTCCACCCCTACAACAAACTTCTGCCTGGACATCCAGGTATTTCCATACAACCTCTGAAATCTCCGCACATATTCCCAAACCTCGATTCTTGACTTTTGTGCACCTGCAGGCCCAATACCACATGTTTGCCACCCAGGCTTGGGTCTTGCACCCTCTGGAGCAACAGCTTGAGCTGGATATTAGCCCCTTTTAGCCACAGCTGGTTTGCAGGGCACCAAGTCTTGCAATTGCACAAAGCGGCAAGGCCTTGGCCCAGGCCCATAAAACCATTTTTTTTCTCCTAGGCCTCTGGGCCTCCATTGGGAGGCAGTGCTGTGAAGACTTCTAACATGCCCTGGAGACATTTTTCCCATTGTCTTGGTGATTAACATTTGGCTCCTCATTACTTATGAAAATTTCTGCAGCAGGCTTGAGTTTCTTCCCAGAAAATGGGTACCAATTTATTGTATTAGTCCATTTTAATACTGGTATAAAGAATTGCCTGAGACTGGCTAATTTAAAAAGAACAAAGTTTTAATTAACTCACATTTCACCACAGCTGGGGAGGCCTCAGGAAACTTACAGTCATGGCAGAAGGTGAATGGGAAGCAAAATGCCTTCTTTACAAGGCAGCAGGACAGAGAAATGCTGAGCAAATACGGAAGAACCCCTTATAAAACCATCAGATCTCATGAGAACTCACTCACTATCACAAGAATGGCATGGGGGAAACTGCCTCCATGATTACATCCACCTGGTCTCCCCATTAACACTTGGGCATTATGAGGATTATGAGATTCGGGTGGGGATAAAAAGCCTAACCATATCATACCCCATGGATCTATACATGTACTATATACTCACAAAAATTAAAAATAAATAAATGAAAATAAAATTTTAAAAATCTGACAAAATCAAAAAGAAATGTTAGTGCTAAATAAGTGAATTTTATACTGGTAAAAGTATCAATTCATCGAGAATATATGAGAATTATACACTTACATATATCTAAAAGTAGAGCCCCAAGATATAAGAAACAAAAGATGACAGAATTGATAGAAGAAATAGACAATTCAACAGTCATATTTGAAACTCCAGTATTCCTAAGAAAGTAACAGAGGTAGTAGACAGAAAACTAATGTGTATATAAAGGACCTGAACTCAACTATCAATGAATTTGATCTAAAATATATGAAACACTCAACTCTTAAGAAGTAGAATAAATATTCTCTTCAAGTGTATATGGAAGTCAGTATGACAGATCATATTATGTGTCATGAAACATATATGAGCAAATGTAAAATTATTGAATTTGTAAAAAATGTATTCTTTGACAACAGTGAAATTAAACTAGAAGACAATAACCACAGGTATCTAAAAAATCAATAATTTTGAAATTCAATTATACTTATTGGTGAAAGACTGAAAGTTTCCCCACTATGATACTGAGATTTATTTTCTCCAAAAATGTAGCGGTAGTAGTTTTTAATATATAGTATATTGGATGAGTCCCATCTGGAAATGTCTTCAAGAGGTCTAAGGAAATGGCACACTTCATCTGTTTCTGGAGAAAGAGAGGAAGTTTTAGGTATCTATGGGTGAGAGCAGGGTCAGCTTTTTAAAGAAATTTCTAATGATTTGAAGAGCTAATAAATGCAATTGCTAATGCTGTAAAGATGATTGTCCACATAAGTTCAGGTTCAGACTGATAGTTTAAAGAGCTTTACATTTCAAGGGATTTGTGTTTATGTTTTATTTGAACCTTCAATTAATTGGATACCATGAAATTTTTGCATAAGCTCAATTTTCTGTGTACAGATTAGCTTTCCTCATTCTCTTCACATAGCTAACATGCATCTGGGTAGAGCTTAGATATCACTTCTCCTGGAAAGTTGGTCCTGGCTCATAAGCTTGGGGTCAGGTGCTCTGTTTTCTGCTCCCAGAGTATCCTGCCTTTTCTTGCCTTAACAAGTATAGCATTCATTGTAATTGACTATGTATTTTTTTCTGTATACTCTACTAAACTAAGATCTCTATGGTAGTAGGGATGGATTGTTTTTATCTTTTTTACTGTTGTATCCATAGTGCCCCATAAAATACATAGCCCACAATAAACAATTAGCAAACATTTGCTGAGTGAGAAGGAATGAAGTATCAAGTGCCTACTATATGCCAAGCATTGTTCCAGCCACTTTATCTGTTATTTAATTTAAATGTTGTGTTAGTTAGGATTCTTCAGAGAAATGGAATGATAGTAGATAGATGATAGATAGAAAGATGACAGATAGATAGATAGATAGATAGATAGATAGATAGATAGATAAAAAGATATTTACTGTGAGAGACTGGATCACGCTATTATGAATGCTGAGGATCCTCACAATCTGCTGCCTGCAAGCTGGAGGTCAAGAAAAGCCAGTAGTGCAATGCCACTCCACACCCAAAGACCTGAGAACCAGCCATGCCAATGATATTAATTTCCATTAATTAATAAGTCTGAGTTCAAAGACTTAAGAACCAGGAGGGCCAATGTCTATGGCAGGAGAAGATGAATGTCCAGCTTAAGAAGAGAGAGTAAATTCACCCTTTCTTCACATTTGGTTCATATGGTTCTACTCTTGCCATATGACACATTAAAACACAAGCTATGGCTGCTGCTGGCCACTTTGAATTCCATCTTGGCAGAGGTAATTGGTCCTCACAGGAAGCAGTAGTAGGACTATTTTTACGTAATGGGGACTAGTAGAACCATGAACTCAAACTCCAAAGGATACGATTGTGTAAGAACAGAAGCGCAAGTGCTTGAGTGGGTCATCAGGAAGAACAGTAAGTGATACTCGAATCCTCTATACATGTTTTATTCTTATTAAGGACACAGCATCATATACAAGGCTCTGAATCAATGCATATAGTGAATCCTAGAAGACAGCGTCTCATCCACATAAAGTAATATCTCCACAGCATCACTTTATCTATCAGTTCAACGGAATTTTTTTTCTTTTCAAACTACAGAGTATAGTTAAGTGATATGACAAATAGGTAACATGGTTCATTCCAGAGGGGACACCTAGTCAGATGTTTATGTTGTGTGGGAATTAAAGTCTGTGGATCAGGAAGTCTGTAATCTCTCAATGGTTGTCCTGCCTAAAGGTTTGCAGGCAAGAAAGAAAACCCATACCCAGAATAGGAAACTCTCATGTGGGATGAACGGTTGGCCTTTCCAAGACAGAAAGATCTCGTTATCCATTTTATCTCAGTTGCTCAATTTATCAGCCTAAAGTTGTTTGTAATATTTCTTTACTGTCATTTTAATGTCTGTAGAGTCTGTGTCAATAACTGCTTTTTTATTTCTGATATTTGTCATTTATATGTGCTCTATATTCTTGGCTAGGCAGGATACATATGTATTAATTTTATTAATCTTAACAGTACAATTATGGTTTATTGAATTTCTCTATTGTTTTGTTTTCAATTGTATTGGTTATTGCTTTTATTATGCTTGCTTTCAGTAAAATGTGTCCTTTTTTGATGACTTTAGAGATATACGCTTTTTTGAACTATCCTCCAATATAGGCAGTTTTTAAGAATTTTTTTTCTTATAGAAACATTGTATGCTATAAATTTCACTCTAAGCACTGCTTTAGCTACATGCCAAAAATATTAATATGTTTTTATTTACATTTAACTCAAAATATTTTCTAATTCACCTTATGACTTCCTCCTTGACTCCTATGTTACTTGTGGATTTGTGCAATTTCCAAATACTTGATCATTTTTCACATATCTTTTTGTTATTGATTTCTAGTTAAATTCAGTTATAGTGAAAGTATACACCTTATATAACTTCAATTCTTTTAAATTTGCTGAGGTCAGCTTCATGGCTTATGACATAGCTTAGGATATCTTGTTGGACATTTCTTGTGCACTTGAAAAAAGAGTGTTCTCTGCTGCTAGGTAGAATGTCCCAAAGATCTCATTTGGGACATGCTGCTTGATAGATAGTACTGCTGCTGTCTTACATACCTTTACTAATCAATGTCTACTAGTTCAATCAGTTGCTGAAATAAGGAATGTTGACGTCTCCAATTGTCACTATGAACCTATTTTCTCCTTTTAGTTTTGTCAAGTTTTACTTCATATATTTAGAAGCTGTATTGTCTAGTGCACACAGATTTAGGATTGCTAATGTCTTTGTCGTGACGTGACCTCTTTATCCTTATGTAATATCCCACTTTATTTGTGGCAATACCACTTTTTTGAGTCCAATATTATTTGATATTCATAGAGCCACTCCAGCTTCCTTTAAATTAATATTAGCATAGTATATTTTTTCAATTTTTTGACTTATAACTGTCTAGGTCTCTACATTCAAATTAAATTTCTTAAAAATAGCATAGAAGTAGGCCTTTCAAAAAATATCCAATCTAGCAATCTCTTATATTTTAAAAATTCGTTATGAAGTAATTTATTTTATAATTTTTAAAAATTTCAAGAGCATTAGGGGTATAAATACTTTTTGGATACACGGATAAACTGTTTAGTGGTGAAGCCCAGGGTATTAGCATACCCCTCAGCTCAATAGTGTACGTTGTACCCAGTAGGTAATTTTTCGTCTCTTCCCATCCTTCTACCCTCTCCCCTTCTGACTCTCCAGTGTCCTATATACCACTCTCTATATCTTTGCATACTCATAGCTTAGCTCCCACTTATAAATGAGAACATGTAGTATTTGGTTTTCTGTTCCTGAATTATTTCACTTAGGATAATGTTTTCCAGTTCTATTCAGGTTAGCAATCTCTATTAATTGGCATACATTACATTTAATGTAATTGTTGATTTGCTTGTATTAAAGCCTACCATCTTACTAGTTACTTTCTTGTTATTCCATCTATCCTTTCCTACATGATATGGCTTGGCTCTGTGTTTGTACCCAAATCTCATCTTGAATTGTACCCCCATAATTCCCATGTGTTGTGGGAGGGAGCTGGTGGGAGATAATTGAATCACGGGGGCAGTTTCTCCCATACTGTTCTCGTGGTAGTGAATAAGTCTCACAATATCTGATGGTTTTATAAAGGGAAACACCTTTCACTTGGCTCTCATTCTCTCTCTTGACACCGCCATGTAAGAAGTGCCTTTTGCCTTCTGCCAAGATTGTCCCAGCCACGTGGAACTGTGAGTCCATTAAACCTCTTTCTTTTGTAAATTGCCCAGTCTCGGGTATGTCTTTATCAGCAACGTGAAAACGGACTAATACACTACATATTTCCCTTTTCTTTCCTTTGTTCCAGATTACTTGAGAGACTTGTATGATTTCATTTTATCTCCACTATTTCTTTTTTATATTTTAAAAATATTATTTATGTTATTTACTTATATTTTCATAGTATTTATATTAATAATATATTATTTATATTTTTTATAGTATTTGGTTATTATTTATACCTCTTTTTAATTTTTATTGGTGGCTCTAGTGTTTAAATTATGTATCTTTAATTATCTACAGCCAATCTTCAAATAATATTATCTCTTCTTGTGTAGCTTACGACTCTTATAATAGTATACTCTCAACTCTTCCCCTCATCTTTTGTCCAATTATCTTATATATTTTACTTCTGCATATGATAGAAATTCAGAACATATGGCAATTATTTTTTGTGCTTTAGACAGTCAGCTATCTTTTAAAACACTTAGAATAAGAAGCACTCTATTTCCCTTTATTCAACCATTTACAGACTTCCTCATTACTTTGTATAGATTCAAGCTTCTTTTTGGTATTATACTGCTTTTGCCTAAATAACTTCCTTTAACATATCCTGTATTGCAAGTAATTAACTTTCTCAGTACTTAGATTAAAAAGGACCTTACTTCTTCATTGTAAGAGATACTTTTCTCTATATATATGTTGAAAGTTTTTTTCTTTCAGCACTTTAAAGTTGCCACTATTACTATTGGCATGTCTGACAAAATTTCGACTTTAATAATATTTTGTCCTGATGTATGCAATATCTCTTTTATCTTTATGTCCTTCTAGCATTTTCTCTTATCTTTGGTTTTCAACTGTTGGAGTAAGATGTAATGTGTCTAGTGTGTGTGTGTGTGTGTCTGTGTGTGTGTGTCTGTGTGTGTATGTTTATCCTGTTATCCTGCTTGGGGTTCTTTCAGCTCCTTTGATCTGTATTTTGATGTCTCTCATTATTTTCTGAAAATTTTCTTCATTATTTTTGAACATCTCTGAGATTCCAATTTCACGTGCATTAAAGTGTTGAATATTGTCCTATAAGACTCAGATATTCTTTTTTATAAAACACTTTTTCTTTTCTCATTGTTATAAATTTTGGTAATTTTTATTAATCCAGTTTTAAGTTCACTGATTCTTGAGTCTAATAACGAGCCCATCAAAGGCAACCTTCATTTCTGTTACCGTGTTTCTGTTTTTGTTTCCAGCATTTTCACTTAACTCTTAAGGTTTTAATCCTTCCACTGAAATTCATCATCTGATCATGCACATTGTCCAGATTTACTTTTAAAGCCATTAAAATATTAGTGAATGGTTATTTTAAATTTTCTGATAGTTTTAATGTCTGGGTGAAATCTGAGTCTAATTTTGTTGATTGATGTACCTGTTCACAGTAGATTGTTTATTCTTGCTATATTGTGAATCTCATAGGTTTTATTAAATGCTAGATATTTCATAAAGGATAGCAGAGACTGAGGGAAATAGGATGATGGCTTCAAATTGGCAAACTTCTTCCTTTGGTAGGTCATGAATGTTGGAGGTTGAGTCAATCTTGGTTTGAGTTTTGTTGTTGCTATTATTACCCTCAACACACCGCTGGGCAGAAGTATCTAGATTGAACTTTGTAAGTGACAGTCCATGTTTGTTGGGCCTATTTATAGCCTTAATCTCTTTTATGATGGCCACCAGTCCTCACCTGCACTCGTTGCATGAGTTCCCAAGTGGCCATCAGTAAAATCAGGCTAATATCAAGTTGTTGAGTCAGTGGTGTCTGGTTGGTCAATGCCTCTTTCATAGTGGATGGTCTCTGGTAGGTATTAATGAAGCAAAAACCTTCACACTTTTTCGTCCATCCTATGTGTCCATTGACATACCCTATCACAGGTTTCCTTTTCTTCAATCTTCTAGTCTTTTGACTTCCAAACCCTTAACTATACAGCCAGGCCATTTGGCCACTGCCTCAAAATTTATTCATATTATGAGCTAAAGCCACTTCTTCCACACAATGTTGATTGCCAGATACATTAATCCAAACTCTACACATTGGGAAGATAACCTCTCTCCTTTTCTCTTTTTCTTTTTCTTTTTTTTCTTTTTTGAGACAGGGTCTTGCCCTGTAACCCAGGCTGAAGCACAGTGACACAGTCTTGGTTCACTACAACTTCCACCTCCTGGTCTTAAGCAATCCTCCCACCTCAGACTCCTGAGCAGCTGTGACTACAGGCACATGCCACAACACTTGGCTAATTTTTAAACTTTTTGTATGGACAATGTCTCATTATATTGCCCAGGCTGCTTGCGAACTCCAGGGCTCAAGCGATCCTCCCATCTCAGCCTTGCAAAGTGCTGGGATTGCAGGCATGAGCTACCATGCCCAGCTCCCTTTCTCCTTATTTTAAGGCTACCTCTGAATGTGGTTGTAACGCAGCCACCATAAGCTTTGGGCTTGCACCAAAAAACTAAGCTGATACATTTGTAAAATGGCTTGGAATTTTTTCCTTCTTTATCAGTTAAACATAGAAAAACCCCATATGGCCATAGGTGTGCAATAAATGTGGAAATTTGAAATAACTATGACAGGTCATGTGAGGGGCTGAGCTATGTGCTGAGCTCTTCTCTTCTTGTTTTTATTTGAATCCTGGAATGACAGCTATAATCAAGACTATTATTTGATTTATCTTGCAGTAGACTACAGTCATTTTCCTGTATCTATCTGGTTTCTTCAAGGCCCAGAATACCAAATTAGGCAGAGATGATAGGCAGAGATGATAGGGAATACACTATTTTTCACCATCTTTTTATCTCCCCAAGGGTGCACTATTTTTTTTTTCTTTTTGTTTTTAATGTATTATCTTGGCTTGAGGGTAAAGGGTGAAGTTTTGAGACATTCAGTTGGTATTCTGCTCTCTGATACCTCTTAACTAACAAACCAAGCATGCCATGTGGGTGTTACTCTAACTTCCAGGAGTGCACACCAAAATTACACACTTGAGAACTGGAGAAGTAAACACTGGCCGGCTCTGAAGACCCAGTGGACCCACTGTAATTCAGATATTAGTCAGTACTTCATTCCTCACTTGCATTATAAGCTCTCACTCTAGTAGGGGGACTATGGTGACTCTTTGGGTCTCCAGATATCCATATCTACTCAGATTCTTTGATCAATAGTTCACAAAATGTCTGGGTATTTCCCTTTTATCAGTGTAAAGTAATTCACATAAATGGTCATCAGCATCCTGCTCTGGCATTCTTGCTTTTCTTTCTGGTTGTAGATGTTAAGCAGCACCCTTGTTGTCTGCCTTCTATTTTTCCCCTAGTTATATCAGGCTCAAGTAACAATCTCTGTATCTCCCTGCATGTCAAGCCCTTTGAAGTGCTACTCCAAACTAGCTGGTCATCGTGGTGTTTGTATCATTCTGGCTTCTGGCCTTTGTTAGTTGGGGACCTCATCATCCTCCTGAATATATATATTTCTAAAAGAAGCTTACATCACTGACCACCTCTGTAACAATCAACCATGGCCTACAGAAAAGGGTCAACACTTAACTAGGCGATGCTGATAGCCTCTCACAAACACATTTCTATTTCTATGTGTCATCTGGGCCATCTTGTGAAACATAATACTCAGGAAGGCCTTCTGGTATCATATATTAATGTATTCCAGCTCACTTCCCTAAGCGTTTTTAATTCCTTAATCTCTCATCTGCTGGAGAAACTCAGAAATTTCCACTTCATTCTGCATGTGCCATTTTTTTTCACTCCTGGTCTCTAATGAGCCATTCTAACAGCAACTTTGCTCCATCCACTGAGGTCATTGCAAGAGTATCAAATTCCATATTCTGAAAAAAATGCCTCCAAGATAATGAGTTCTTACTTATCTGTATCCCTTGATCAAGCACTTTCAAAATTGAGTCCCAAGGGCAATTTATTGGCTCCTGGTCAGTACATGCTAGTGTTACGGAATGAATGTTTGTGTTACCCACTACATTCACAAGGTGAAATTCCAAAAACTCGATGGGATGATATTAAAAGGTAGGGCTTTGGGAGATAATTATGTCATGAGGGTAGAACCCTCCTGAATAGGATTAGTGTCCTCATAAGAAGAAACACAAGAGCTTGCCTCTCACTCTCTGCCTTCTCCAATATGAGGACATAGCAAAAGGACAGCCATATGCAAACAAAGAAGAAGACCCTTAGCAGACACCAGATCTGATGGTGCTTTGATCTTCAACTTCCCAGCCTCCAGAACTATGAGAAATAAATATCTGTTGTTTAAACCACCCAGATAATAGAAATTTGTTATAGCAGCCTGAACTAAGACAGCTAGCTACTTCTCGGAGCTCCTTTAGGGTGTAAACCCTTTTCTCCATTATCAGGCTCAAAACTCCCCTACCTGGGTTTTGTGGGAACTTAATCCTAGTTGTTGGTCTGACAACCAAGAAGGCAGGTGGTCACTACTCCTGACGGGATTACCTGTTACCTTTTCTGAAAGAGGCCTCTTTATTGTCTTCCCACATGGAAGGGGGAGGCCAGGTCATATTAGGAAGTGCTGAGCAACTTCTGCATGCTCTAAAATTCCAGGATGTCTCCAGAGGCAAAAATCTTAGGGCCATACACCCAGTTAACCCCATCTCATATTTCAGCTTCTTAAGTTGTTCTCCCCAGGACACTGAAGTTAGCATAACAGACTAGCCATGGACAAACATTATTAAAATGTCTTTGGAGCTCTCAACCTTTACATCCTGAGTATCTTCAGCTGTGTTTACCCTTCCACTGTTGGAAAGGGCTTCTTTGTAAGCTATCAGAAACGTTGGCTAACTCACACACTTAGCCCTTAACTATTTCGTAACCACTATCAATTTTTTCAAAATCCTTCTACAGGGTAGAATTACAAGTTAATTATAACCAGCCAACTGTACTGTTCTTATAGACAATTTTTCCCTACCCACCAAACCTTTCAAATGCCTGAATATTCACTGCAGCAAGTACATTCTTCTCTACCAAAACATTATTTCAGTTCATCACTGGAAAAATCTTCAGCAACTGTGCTGTAATGGTGTGCCAGGGATTATTATTACTTCTCATTTTACTTAGAAAGGGGTCATTCTTTCCAGCCAGGCAGTGAGTGAGCCAGTCCTGAAACCCATCTTACCATCTTCTTATTTTTCTCAGATTTCTTCTGCCATGCTCAGTGTCAATTTGGAACTTCCAAGAAGCAGATGTTGAGATGGGATAAGACATGCAAGAAATATATTGATAAAGGCGGAAGGAACAAGAGTAGGTAGGGAAGGACTTTTGATTATGATACAGTTTTCTGATGGCAGCATACTACTGAGAAACTCTCAGGCTGACCAACGAGGGGGCCCCACACAAAAGTAGCTCATGAGAGGAGTCCTGCATCAAGCAGAGATGGACTGGCGCTGGTACCCTTGTTGGATCAACAGTTAACTGGGAGCTGCCTCCAGGGGAAGTGTGGCCTTGAAGCAAGCGCCACAGTGAATCCCAAGATGCAGCAGTTGGAAGCTGCCAGTCTACTGTGTTCCCTGCAGCACGTTCTCTTTAAGGGTGATCTGAGCAGTGCACCTCCATGGCTGTCACACCTGGAAAATGCATAATACTGTTTCCCAGGAAGCTTCCAGATACTGCACAAATGAATCTATTTTAAGTTTGTTCTCCAAGTGGAAAAGCCTTCTCTTTCAAAATTATGCTTTAAATTTTTAATCATGAAGAGAGAAATCACTTACTACATAAACTCCAATCCAGAGCATTCAGATTAGAAAGTAGAAAACTGCTGAATCAGTCCTTGGAATAATAGGTGAAGGCCGGGAACACTACCTTCACTAATACGGGGACTGACGTAAGCAATGGCTATCCCATTGCAGATCAGTCCGGATCACAATGACCAAGAATAGTTTGGGAAGCCAAAAGTAAGATCAAGACCATGCCAGAATTATTCTCTTGGCAATAAGATTTTAAGATTATCATATGAACTTTTTATAGAGCGATGAGACACTGCCCTAGAATAAGTCCAGCCTGGGTGCTTGTAGGATACTTGGAGCCAGTGAGTGACCATAAGCGGCTTGGGTAAAAAAACAAAGCAACACAGACAGAAAGCAGTTGCTGACATTTATTTATTTATTTTTTTATAGTGGCCACTTTTTTGCAACCTTTCTGGACACTAACAACATGGCCTCATCAATGAGCTATACTCACCCACAAATCCCCATAGACATGCTGGACAGGGAAGACAACTTACCATAGGGCTTCTGTCTAAAGACAGGTCCTTAATTCATTTACTCAGCACATATTTACTAAATATCAATTATTTGCTATACCCTGTGACAGTCACTGGGAATGCACACTCCTGACCTCAAGGAGATAAATAGAATTTGCAGTTGGTAGAGACTGGCTCTATGGTATATGTATGTGTGATTAGCTCTTAGAATTTCTCTGTCACATTGATACAAGTAAAATTTTCTTTTTTTTGTTTTTTCAAGGCTACAAAATGAAGTAATGAGTTTGAAAATATTTGGAGACTATGGAATTCCATACATATTTGAGGAGTAAATATTATTTCTATGACAACACTTTTTAGAAAATGTCATGCTCCTTTTACCAGAGCTCTGGAACATAGATAGTCTAACTCTTTGCGTGGCCTTTACGGAACTAAATATTCTCTCATTAGTGAAAATAATTTTAACACATTAACCATTGCTGAATTATTAATTCTATAAATATTTTGGACTGTTGTTTTATTTCTAAACCCTTTTGGGTATATGAAATATAATGTACGCAGTCTTGACTAATTCAGACAAAAGAACAATTTGACAGCCTGAATATTTTCCTTCTTGAATTGATGGCTTTGGAAAAAGAGAATTTTAATAAAACTTCATTAAAAACACAAAATCAATAGTTGGGTGCATTTTCTGGCTGTAAAATGTTAGCAAGTAGCGTTTCTGAATACACACATACACACACACACACACACACACTGTCATGAGAGCAGTGTAGGATAGTCAGCGGATGGGAAATGAGAACAAAGTCACAGTGAACTCTCTAGATGAAATTGCAATGAAAGGGCCTAAACATATTGGAGGATTCGTTCAGTCCAAGATTTGATAGTTTTATAGGAGAAAATTCTGTAATATGAATATTTAGGCATATTGTGATATTTACTGACTCCATGTTTTCTTCTGAAAAATATTTGAGAAGGAAATAACATTTATGAGGACATGAAATAGTATAATATGGTTATACAGAAGTAGGGATTTCTACTGGTAAGGAGTACCCTTATTCATTAGCATATATACACTTCAGAAAATGGGTGTGAAACATTCCTTTAGATTATGGGATTCTTTAGCTCTCATTCTTCCTGCTAGAGGTTCCACTTCTAATTTATACAGTCACTTATCTTGGTCACAGCATGAGGTCTTACAGCTGAGCAAGTAGCTTTGGCAAAAAGTCTAATGTACTAATGTTGAGGCAGGAAAATGGGAATTTAGTTGGCTGGAGGCCTGGGTATCTCAAGGGCATCTAATATGAAATCAGTTAGTTTTCAGTACTTACGTAAATGTTAGTAACTTCCTGCCTCTGTTTCTCAATGGGATAGGAGAATTTTGGCTGCCTGTGGACTTGTCATAGCAACAAAGAACAATTTCACTCATTTTGCGTAGGAATAGCTTCTCATGTATATTTGTACAGAATGATAGAAGATCATTGAAGTGAATATTGGTTTGAGAGTTTGGGGGATTACAAAAAGAGAGCACAGCTGTGATTCTTCAGTGGCTAGCTTAGTAGAGGCAGACATTTAAGAGAATTGGAGAAAACAGCTGGAATGGAAGCATCAGCAGGAAGAGCAAGAAAGGTGAAGCTTAAGATCCTGAGAACCAAAACACACAAGCTCCCCTCTAGCTCTCTGCTGTTGAATAGGCTTTCACCAGAGGCCATCCAGAAAAGATTTTCACCTATTATACATCCTCTGATGACAGAGTGACAAACTAATGGCAGTGGGGAAGGAATTGGGGGAAGCTGTGGAAACCACAGACATGGAGTTTGAACAGAAGCAATATTCTGACTCTCCTTAGGAAGCTTTGACCAATGAATCCCACCTCTCTTAGCATAATACATAGCCACGGATAGTAAAATTCCTCCAACTTTGGAAAAAAAAAAAAGAGCACAATAGAGCTGAGAGAGAAGGGAGGAGAGAGAGGCCAGTGTGAAATCCTTTTTAAGGTAATAGTAATAGGTAGAAGATATTTTGCAGAATATTTTGGAAGAGAGAGACATATCTTACGGTCTATGTAATTAATGACAAAACACCTGGATTAAGAAGCACAGACATGAAATCTTTGAGTAATTGAGATAACTGTCAGTCATAAATACAACAGCCATGATACATAGATGCAACCATTTCAATGTAGATGGAGAACATGCACAAGAGGGAAGCTAATTCAAAATTAATTCCTGACATAAAAACTCTGCCTTAGTTATGCATTCAATTGCTATATGTAAGTTCTATTTTCACAATATGGGTTCAAAAACTCACATTTTAAATTTTTTTTTATTTTTAATATTTGTGGGTACATAGTAGTTGTATATGTTTATGGGATACACAAGAAATGTTGGTACTGGCATAAAGTGCATAACAATTGCTTCATGGAAAATTGGGTATCTATCCCCTCAAGCATTTATCCTCTGTGTTACAACAATCCAATTAAACTTTTTTAGTTATTTTTAAATGTACAATTATTATTGACTTTAGTCCCCCTATTGTGTAATGAAATACTGTCTCATTCATTCTTTCTAACTATACTTTTTGTACAAAGTAAGCCCCCCACATCCCCCCAAGCCCCCAAAACCCTTCCCAGAGTTATAACCATCCTTCTATTCTCTATCTCCGTGAGTTCAATTGTTTCGATTTTTAGATCCACAAATAAGTGAGAACATGTGATGTTTGTTTCTGTGCCTCGCTTATTTCACTTAGCAAAATGACCTCCAGTTCTATCCGTGTTGTTGCAAATGACAGAATCTCATTCTTTTTTGTGGGTGAATAGTACTCCATTGTGTCTATGTATCACATTTTCTTTATCCATTCATCTGTTGAGGGAAGCACTTAGGTTAATTCCAAATCTTAGTTATATGAATAGTGCTGCAATAAACATGGGAGTATAGATCTCCCTTCGATGTACTGATTTCTTTCTTCTGAGTATATACCCAGCAGTGGGATTACTGGATCTTATGGTAGCTCTATTCTTTGTATTTTGAGGAACTTCCGAACTTTTCTCAATAGTATTTGTACTGATTTACATTCCCACTGACAGTGTAAAACAGTTTCCTTTTCTCCACATCCTCGCCAGCATGTTATTGCCTGTCTTTCGAATATATGCCATTTTAATTTGGGTGACATGATATTCATTGCAGTTTTATTTTCCTTTCTCTGATTATCAGTGATGTTGATTACCTTTTCATATTCCTGTTTGTCATCTGTATGCCTTCTTGTGAGAAATGTCTATTCAAATCTTTTGCCCATTTTTGGATGGGATTATTAGATTTTTTTCCTACACAGTTTTTTGAGCTTCTTGTATATTCTTGTTATTAATTCCTTGTCAGATAGGTATTTTGCAACTATTTTCTCACATTATGGGGGTTTTCTCTTCTCTTTGTTGATTGATTCCTTTGCTGTTCAGAAGCTTTTTAACTTGATGTGATTCCATTTGTCCATTTTTGCTTTCATTTCCGGTGTTTCCTGTGGACATATTTGCCCACATATCCTGGACAGTTTCCCCAATGTTTTCTTTCAGTGGTTTCATAATTTGAGGTCTTTGAGTCTTTAATCCATTTTGACTTGATTTTTGTGTATGATGAGAGACAGGGGTCTAGTTTTATTCTTCTGCACATGGATATCGAGTTTCTCCAGCACCATATACTGAAGAGACTGTTTTTCCCCAATGTATGTTCTTGGCACCTTTGTTGTAAATGAATTCACTGTAGGTGTATAGATTTATTACTGGGTTCTCAGTTCTGTTCTATTAGTCTATTTGACTGTTTTTATGCCAGTACCATGTTGTTTTGGTAAATATTGCTCTGTAGTGTAATTTGAAATCAGGTAATGTAATTCTTCTAGTTTTGTTCATTTTGCTTGGGATAGCTTTGGATATTCTAGGTCTTTTGTGATTCCATATAAATTTTAGAATTGTTTTTTCTATTTCTGTGAAGAATGTAATTGGTATTTTAATAGAGATTGCATTGAATCTGTAGACTGCCTTTGATAGTATGGACAATTTAAAAATACTGATTTTTTAAATCTATGAACATGGAATATTTTTCCATTTTTTTGTTGTCCTTTTCCATTTCTTTCATCAGTATCTTACAGTTTTCACTGTAGAGGTCTATCACTTCTTTGGATAAAAGTTAATTCCTAGGTATTTAATTTTATTTGTGGCTATGGTAAATAAGATTGCTGTTTTTATTACTTCTTGAGGTTTTTTTCACCATTTCGCATATAGGAAGGCTACTGATTTGGGTATGTGGATTTTATATCCCTCTATCTCACCGAATTTTTAAATCAGTTCTAATAGCATTTTGGTGGAGTCTTTAGGTTTTTCCAAATATAAGATCATATCACCTGCAAACAAAAATAATTTGACTTCTTTCTTTCCAATTTGGATATCTTTTATTTTTTTCTATTGTCTAATTGCTCTAGCTAAGACTTTCAGTGCTATATGGAATAACAGGGGTGAAAGTAGGCATCCTTGTTGTGTTACAGATCTTAGAGGAAAAGCTTTCAGTTTTCCCCCATTCAGTACGATACTAGTTGTGTATCTGTAATATAAGGCTTTTATTATGTTGAGAAATACTGATTCTATACCCAGTTTTTTGAGGGTTTTTATTTTGAAAGTATGCTGAACTTTATCAAATGCTTTTTCAGCATCAATTGAAATGATCATATGGTTTTGTCCTTCCTTCCGTTGATATAAGGTGTCATATCGATCGATTTGCATATGTTGAACCAACCTTGCATCCCAGGGGTAAATCCCACTTAGTATCATGGTGTATGATCTTTTTAATGTATTATTAAATTCAGTTTTCTACTGTGCTATTGAGGATTTCTGCCTCAATACTCATCAGAGATATTGGCCTGTAGTTTTATTTTTATTTGTATTTTTTCAAAGTCAGGGTAATACTGGCCTTGTAGAATGATTTTGAACTATTCCCTCCTCCATTATTATTATCTTTTTTTTTGAGACAGAGTTTCACTCTTGTTGCCCAGGCTGAAGTGCAATGGCATGATCTTGGCTCACTGCAACCTCTGCCTCCTGGGTTCAAGTGATTCTCCTGCCTCAGCCTCCCAAGTAGCTGGGATTACAGGCATGCACCACCATGCCTGGCTAATTTTGTATTTTTAATACAGATAGGGTTTCTCCATGTTGGTCAGGCTGTTCTTGAACTCCTGACCTCAGGTGATCTGCCCACCTTGGCCTCCTAAAGTGCTGGGATTACAGGTGTGACCCACCGCGCCCAGCCACATCCACTACTTTTTACAACATTTTGAGTAACATTGGTATTAGTTCCTTAAGTGTTTGGTAGAATTGTGCAGTGAAGCCTTTGGGTCCCATGGTTTTCTTTGCTGGCAGATTTTTAGATTATGGCTTTGAACTCATTACTTGTTATTGGTCTCTTCAGGTTTTTTATTTCTTCCTGTTTCAATCTTGGTAGATTTTGTCTATGAATTTGTCAATTTATTCTAGATTTTTCATTTTATTGGCATATAGTTGCTCACAGTAGCCACTAGTGATCTTTGAATTGTTGTGGTATCAGTCGTAATGTATCATTTTTCATCTCTGATTTTATTTATTTGGGTTTTCTCACTTTTTTTCTTAGTCTGGCTAAAATTTTGTCAATTTTGTTTAAAATTTCAAAATACCAACTTTATGTTTCCTTGATCTTTTATATGTTCTTCATTTCAAATTAATTTATTTATGCTCTGATATTTAATATTTATTTTCTTCTCCTGATTTGGAGTTTTATTTGTTCTTGTTTTTCTACGTCTTTAAGACACATTGTTATTTTATTTATTTGCAGTTTGTATTAGTCCATTTTCATGCCGCTGATAAAGACATACCCGAGACTGGGAAGAAAAAGAGGTTTAATTGGACTGAGAGTTCCATGTGGCTGGGGAGGCCTCAGAATCATGGCAGGAAAAAAGGCACTTCTTACATGGCAGCAGGAAGAGAAAAATGTGGAGGAAGCAAAAGTGGAAACCCCTGATAAACCCATCAGATCTCATGAGACTTATTCATTATCATGGGAATAGCATGGGAAAGACTGGCCCCCATGATTCAATTACCTCCCCCTGGGTCCCTCCCTCAACACCTGAGAATTCTGGGAGATACAATTCAAGTTGAGATTTGGGTGGGGACACAGCCAAACCATATCACTCCACCCCTGGCCTCTCCAAATCTAATGTCCTCACATTTCAAAACCTATCATGCTTTCCCAACAGTCCCCCAAAGTCTTAACTCATTTCAGCATTAACCCAAAAATCTACAGTCCAAATTCTCATCTGAGACAAGCAAGTCCCTTCCACCTATGAGCCTGTAAAATCAAAAGCAAGCTAGTTTCTTCCTAGATACAATGAGGGTACAAGTATTGGGTAAATACAACCATTCCAAATTGGAGAAACTGGCCAAAACAAAAGGCTTACGGGGTCCATGCAAGTCCAAAATTCAGTAGGGCAGTCAAATTTTGAAGCTCAGAAATGATCTCCTTTGACTACAGGTCTCATACCCATGTCATGCTGATGCAAAAGGTGGGTTCACATGGTCTTGGGCAACTCCACGCCTCTGGCTTTGCAGGGTCCAGCCTCCTTCCTGGCTGCTTTTATGGGCTGTCATTGAGTGTCTGTGGCTTTTCCAGGCACATGGTGCAAGCTGCCAGTGGATCTACCGTTCTGAGTTCTGGAGGACGGTGGCCCTCTTCTCACAGCTCTACTACGCAGTACCCCAGTAGGGACTCTGTGTGGGGGCTGTGACCTCACATACATTTTCCTTCTGCGCTGGCCTAGCAGAGGTTCTCCATGAGCCACACTGCCCTTGCAGCAAACTTTTGCCTGGGCATCCAGACATTTCCATACATCTTCTGAAATCAAGGCAGAGGTTTCCAAATCTCAATTATTGACTTCTGTGCACCTAAAGGCTCAACACCACACGGAATCTGCCAAGGCTTGGGACTTCCACTTTCTGAAGCCACAGCTCAAGCTCTACATTGGTCCCCTTCAGCCACAGCTTTAGTGGCTGGAACCCAGGGTACCAAGCCCCTAGCCTGCACACAGCACGGGGACCCTGGGCCTGGCCTATGAAACCACTTTTTCTTCCTGGGCCTCTGGACTTGTGATGGGAGGAGCTGCTGTGAAAGTCTCTGGCATGGCCTGGAGACATTTTTCCCACAGTCTTGAGGATTAACATTCGGCTCTTTGCTACTTATGTGAATTTCTGCAGTCAGCTTGAATTTCTCCTCAAACAATGGGTTTTTCTTTTCTTTCTTTCTTTCTTTTTTTTCCTTAGACAGAGTCTCGCTCTGTCACCAGGCTGGAGTGCAGAAGCACGATCTTGGCTCACTGCAGTCTCCGCCTCCCGGGTTCAAGCAATTCTCCTGCCTCAGCCTCCCAAGTAGCTGAGACTACAGGCACACACCACCACACCTGACTAATTTTTTTTGTATTTTTAGTAGAGATGGGGTTTCACCATGTTGGCCAGGATGGTCTTGATCTTCTGACCTCATGATCTGCCCGCCTCGGCATCCCAAAGTGCTGGGATTACAGATGTGAGCCACTGCATCTGGTCAGGGCTTTTCTTTTCTACTGCATTATCAGGCTGCAAATTTTCTGAACTTTTATGCTCTGTTTCCCTTTTAAAATGGAATCCTTTTAACAGCACCCAATTCAGATTTTGAATGCTTTGCTGCTTAGAAATTTATTGCGCCAGATACCCTAAACTATCTGTCTCAAGTTCAAAGTTCCACAAATCTCCAGGGCAGGGGCAAAATGCCCCCAGTCTGTTTGCTAAAACATAACAAGAGTCACCTTTGCTCCAGTGCCCAACAAGTTCCTCATCTCCATCTGAGACCACCTCAGCCTGGAACTTTATTGTTCATCACTATCAGCATTTTTGTCATAGCCATTCAACAAGTCTCTAGGAGGTTTCAAACTTTCCTACATTTTCCTGTCTTCTTCTGAGTACTCCAAAGTGTTGCAGCCTCTGCCTGTTACCCAGTTCCAAAGTTGGTTTCACATTTTCAGGTATATTTTCAGCAACTCCCCACTCTACTGGTACCAATTTACTCTATTATTCTATTTTGATGTTGCTGATAAACACATACCCGAGACTGGGAAGGAAAAGAAGTTTAATTGGACTTACAGTTCCACATGGCTGGGGAGGCCTCAGAATCACGGTGGGAGGTGAAAGCCACTTCTTACATGGTGGCCTCAAGAGAAAAGTGAGAAAGAAGCAAAAGCAGAAACCCCTGATAAACTCATTAGATCTTGTGAGACTTATTCACTATCACGAGAATAGCACAGGAAAGACTAGACCCCATGATTCAATTATCTCTCCCTGGGTCCCTCCTACAACACGTGGGTATTCTGGGAGATACAATTCAAATTGAGACTTGGGTGGGGACACAGCCAAACCATATCACAATTTTTCTTCTTTTTTTTTATGTAGGAACTTACAGTTATAAATTACACCCAGTATTGCTTTTACTGTATCCCATAGGTTTTGGTCTGTTGTGTTTTCATTATTGTTTCAAGAAATTTTTCAATTTTCTCCTTAATTTCTTTATTGACCCACTGGTCATTCAGGAGCATATTGTTTAATTTCCATGTGTTTGTATAGTTTCCAAAATTCCACTCATTATTGATTTCTTGTTTTATTCCATTGTGATCAGAGAAGATGCTTGATATTAATTTGATGTTTGAATGTTTTAAGACTTGTTTTGTGACCTACCATACGAAATATGTTTGAGAGTCATTCATGTGCTAACGAACATAACGTTTATTCTGCAGCCATTGGATGAATTTTTTTGTAAATATCCATTCAATTCATTTATTTTATAGTGCAGATCAAGTCCAAAGTTTCTTTTCTGATTTTCTTTCTGGAACATCTGTACAATGCTAGAAGTGGGATGTTGAACTCTCCAGATATTACTGTTTTGGGGTTTATCTCTTTCTTATTCTCTAATAATACTTGCTTTAAATATCTGGGTTCTCCAGTGTTGGGTGCATATAGATTTACAATTGTTACATCCTTTTGCTAAATTGACCCCTTTATCATTATATAATGATCTTCTTTGTATCTTCTTATAGTTTTGTCTTAAAATCTATTTTGTATGATACAAGTGTAACTACTCCTGCTCTTTTTTGGTTTCCCTTGCCATAGCATATTTTTTTCCATTCTTTCATTTTCAATCTGTGTGTACCTTTATAGGTGAAATGTGTTTCTGATAGGCAACAGATCATTGGGTCTTGTTTTTTCACTCATTCAGTCACTCTATTTCTTTAGATTGGAGAGTTTGGTTCGTTTGAATTTAATGTTATTATTGATAAGTAGCAACTTACTCCTGCCATTTTTTAATTCGAGTTTTGGTAGTTTGGCAGTCTTTTTTTCTTCTTTCTTTTCTTGCTGTCTTTATTTTAGTGAAGATGTTTTTCTCTGATGGTCTGCTTTAATTGCTTTTTTGTGTGGATATTTTCTTGTGTGTGTGTGTGTGTGTGTGTATCTGGGGTTACTGTAAGGCTTGCAAATACCATGTTCTAATGCATTGTTTTAAATTGATGACAATTTAACACTTACTGCATGCAAAAACTAACAAGCAAACACACAAAAAGCCCAATGGCTCTTCTGTAAGTTTGTGGTAAATACTGCCTGGCCTTAGACTCATTCTTCAGGGCAGTGTGCTCTACTCTGACCGAGGGCAGGATTAGAAATGGTATCTATGTGGGTAGGCCTGGACTGAGGTTCCCCCAACACCTAATTTTTGCTCTACCCTACTGTGACTGAGCTGGTACCTAAAGTTTAAGGCAAAGTCCTCTTTACTTTCCCCTGTGTTTTCTCATGCAGAAGGAGTCTTTCACTCTAGCCACCACAGCTGGGAATGTGCTGCATCACCCGAAAGCCAGCATGTCTCAGAGCCCAAGGCCCACAGCACTCCCTAGATATTGCTCCTGGTTATCCAAGGCCAAAGAGCTCTTTATTCAGGAGTTGATCAATTCTGCCAGAACTGGGCTCTTGCTTTCAAGGCAGTGTGTTCCCTTTTAGCCCAGGAGATATCTAGAAATGTTGTCTTGGGGATAGGACCTGGAAAGGGTACCTCACATCTCTGCCTGGTACCCTATCCTACTATGGCTAAGCTGGTATCCAAGATGCAAAACAAAATCCTCTTTACTCTGCTCTCCTCTACTAAAGCAGAAGGAAAGAGTCACTTTTGTTAGTGTGAGCTGCACTGCCTGGGGTTGGAGGAGGGAGGGCAAAAGCACTCCCTTAGCCATGCCAGCTGGTGTCTCCCTAGGTCATGTGCCACTCTAGTACACTGGCTCTAAGCCAAGCCCAGTACTAGGAATTGCCTAGGAATTGCAGTTCTTGTGTGTTAGACTGCCTTCCAAGTTTACCTAGGACCCCAGAACACTTCAGTGTGCAGTGGCAAGGTTTGCCTAGACACTCAAGTTCTGACCACTAGGGTGGGCAATTTCCTTCTGGCTAGGGCTGGTACAAACTCCCCCTCAATGTCCAGGCATTGCCTAAGCCCAGCATAATTTTATTCACCAGTGTGACAGGGCAGCACTGAGTTCAATGTACATTCCCTCAGTCACTGTGCTCTCCCTCCCCAAAGTGCACAGCTGCTGCCAGGGGAGGATACAGAAAGGCTGGTATTGGCGATTCAAGACTGTCTGTCCTGCTATCTTCAGTGCCTCTTTCTGTGATATGAATGTAAATCCAGGTACTGTGATTGCTCACCTGATTTTTGGTTCTTGTGATGGTGCATTTCTGTGTGCAGATAGTTGTTAAAATTTGGTGTTCCAGTGGTGGGGGGATGAATGCTGTCGGCTTCTAATCTGCCATCTTGCTCAGCCTTCCTGTGTTCACAACATTTCTTTCACTAGGTTTTGGGCCAAATATATCGAAATTTTTGAAACCTAAAATTACTATGATAGTTTATTTTTTCTAAGAAACCAGTATTAGTTCAAATTACAATAAAAAACTCTTACAATTGATTGCATCTTGGAATTTATATGGCATAAAGGGTCAGGCTGACAGTATGTCATCTACCCACAGCTCTGTGTTGTAAAAGTTGTTTTGTTTTTTTTTTTCCTGACAGGCACAACCTAGGATATTGGAACTTCCTTCCCTTACATATTCCCCATTTGCAGAGAGGAAGAATTAACTCCATGTGAGACAGGCTGAAAACAATGGGACCCAATAGCCTCTGTTCAAGCTTGTCCATAAGGAAACATTCCAAAATAGAAGGGACAAGTTGAAAATACAAGGATCTACTGTCACAGTTAAGTTTACCCACTCATAGAACTGCAGAATTACATTCTAAGAGAAGAATTTCATTGTAATTGTATCCATCTCAGGTACAGTGGCACAGAAGTTTTGTTTAGGTGGAGAGGCAGGGCCCCAAGAACATACAAGTCTACAACTCTGGCTAAATAGACTGACTTTATTTGAAACAGACTGTGGGAGGTTTTGTAGGTGAGAGAATTACAGGAAAGCAGTGGAGATCTTGGTAGTGAGCAACAAACAACAAATAAAAGTGTAGTTCAGCTAGAATTTCAACAGAGATAACAAGAGAAAAAGAATCTAAGAAAAGCCCTCCTGGAGTCAGTGCAAGACTCAAAGACCAAAAATATCCTCCCCTAAAAAGTAGACCAACTTCAATTTCATCAGGCCATGGAACAATTTTTGCCTCGGAGATTTGTGAAAAACAATATAGCAATCAGTTAGCAATTAGTGGAGGCTAACAGCTGGCCGTGATACTAATAAAAGCAAGCGAGCTTAATGGAGATATCAGATAAAGAGAAAGAGAAAGCCTGGCTAAAACCAGTCACTGTTTATTGTTAAGGTGACATGTTGATATGGTTTCGCTCTTTGTTCCCACCTATATCTCACCTTGCATTGTAATAATCCCCATATGTCAAGGGTGGGACCAGGTGGAGATAACTGAATCATGGGGGCAGTTTCTCCCATGCTGTTCTCATGAAAGTGAGTTCTCACGAGATCTGATGGTTTTATAAGGGGCTTTCCCCTTTGCTCAGCACTCATTCCCTCTCCTGTCACCCTGTGAAGGGATGCCTTCTGTCATGATTGTAACTTTCCTAAGGCCTTTTCAGCTATGCAGAACTGTGAGTCAATTAAACCTCTTTTCTTTATAAAGTACCCAGTCTTGGGTATTTCTTCATATCAGCATGAGAACAAACTAATACACATGTCTATGGCTGCTCTTCATGATGAGCAAAGTCAGAGGTTGTATACTTCGGGTGAAATAAATTTTACACAACTAATCCAGGTAAGGTGCAAAAACAAAAACAAAAATAAACAAGCAAACAACAAAAGTAAGCATTGAGAAATGAGGCAATCCACCATCTAGAGATGCTAAAATATATTATCTTAAATTTCCACTGATTAAATAAAAGATTGCAAAATATCTACGTGTGAAGTATGCAAACACAAAACAACAACAAAAAACCCAGGAACTGACAATTTGAAGCTTTTGAGGATAAACAAATGTTGGACTTCGAAGCAGTTATTTAAAATATGTTCAAAGAATTAAAGGAAACCATTTTTAGAGACTTAAGTGAAGGTATAATGACAATGCCCCATCAAAATCTCAATATAAATACAGATATAAAAATGATAACTTAAAGAACCAAATGGAAGTTCTGTTGTTAGAAATCTCTCAAATCAATATCCTGATTGAAATAAAACATCCAGTACAAAGCAACAATACTAGATTTGAAGTGGCAGAAAAAAAATTTAAAAAATTGAATATACATTAAAAGAAATTCTGTAATCTGATAAACAGAAAAAATAATGAAGTACTTTTTCAGAAAAATTTGAGGCACAATTAAGAACACCAAGAAATATGTAATTGGAATAGAAGAAATGGAGAGAGAGAATAGACCAGGGAAAATATACACTAAAAGAAACAACTGAAGACTTCCTAAATATGTTGAAAAATGTTGACTTATAAATTAATAAACTCCAAATATGACAAACACAAAGAGATCTATAAGCAGAAACATCATAGTAAAACTGATGAAAGCCAAGGGGAATACTTGATCTGTATCTGTTATCTAACTACAATTTTGCATCCTTTGACAAATATCTCTCCATTTACACCCCCACCCCAGCAACCCAAGCCTCTGGTAATCAGCATTCTACTGCCCACTTCTATGAGTTCAACTATTTTATATTCCACATGTAAGTGAGATAATGCAATATAGCTCCTTATGTGCTTGGCTTATTTCACTTAACATACTATCCTCCAAGTTAATTCATATTGACACAAATGACAAAATTTTATTTTTTTTAAGTCTGAATACTATGATGTGTATATATACCATACTTTTTATATGTTAATTAGCTCAACTGAGACATCACACAATGTAAACACATTTCAACATGTAGTACATAAAAATATATACAAAATCTATTTGTCAGTTAAAAATAATAAATTTTGTAAAGGACAAAAATGAGAGAAAATCTTGAAAGCAACAAGAGAAAAACAAAATAATTCATCATGTACACGGGAACCCAAATAAGTTTAATAGATAACTTTTCCTCAGAAACAAAGTAGGCCAGAAAGTCAAGTATTGGCAAATTAAAAGGGCTTAAAGAGGGAAAAAAAGGTCAACTATAAATCTTATATTCAGGAAAACTAACTTTCCACAAATGGAATGCATATGTGCAGGAACCAAGGCAAAGACAAAGGAAACATGAAAAAAATGAGGTAATATGGCAGGCACCCTCACAGGAACACAATAATTCTCCAGCAATAGAATGCTGGGCCAAATGCTCTAAAACGCTAACCAAAAAGGAACACTTGAAATGCCAGATAAACATTTCAAAATATTGATTTTCATAAAGCTCAGTGATACGCAAAAGAAATCCAAAAACCAATACAAAGAACTCAAAAAACCAACTCAGGATATGAGTAAAAAATCTACTAGTGAGATAGATATCTTTAAAATAAATTAGCAACAAAAATTTTGAAACTGAAAAATTTATTGAAGAAAATACAAAAAACACTTGAAAGCTTCAATAATGGACTAGATCAAGCAGACAAAAAAATTCTGAACTTTAAATATTTGAAATAACCTAGTCAGACAAATTAAGAAACAATAATAAAAATAAGAACAAAGCTTTTTAAACATTTGGGACTACATAAAACAACAGCGCTTATGAAGTATCAGCATTAAAATGGGAGAAGTAAGAGTAACAGCTTTCGAAAACCTATGTAATAAAATAACAGATAAAAATTTTAAGTCTAGCAAGAGATTTAGACATCAACATGTAAGAGTTCCAGCAATCCTCAAGAAAATACAACACAAAAATGTCCTTCCTGGTCAAGCAAATGCTAAGGAAATTCATCGTCACTACACCGACCCTACGAAAATGTTCAAGAGGGTTCTAAACATGGAAGATAAAGAACATAATCACCATCATAAAAACACATAAAAGTATAAAACTCATAGGTAAAGTAATTACACAAAAGAAGATAAATGAATCAAATAGCACCATTACAGAATACCACCAAACAATAGTCAGAATAAAAGAAATAAACAAACAACTTATAAAACAACAGGAAAATATTTAACACTATTACAGGCACAACCTTAACATGACAATATTAGCCTTAAATATAAATGGACTAATTTAAATTCCCCCTCAAAACATCTAGATTGGCTTAAGGGATAAATATAAACATATTTCAAGTATATGATGCTTGCAAGAAACTCACCTTACCTTTAAAGACACATATAGACTGAAACTAAAGAAGTGTAAAAAATATTCCAAACCAAAGGTGATAAGGAGTAGGCAAGACTTATATCAGAAATAAAACAAACTTTAAATCAAAAACAGCAAAATAAGACAAATAAAGCCATTATATAATAATAAAATGTTTAAAATCTGCAAGATGACATAACGACTCTAAATATAGATGCACCCAACACTAGAGTTCCTGTGTTCATAAAACAAATATAACTTGATCTAATGGAAATGTGTACATTTCTGTAAACATACAACCTTCCAAGATTCAACAAGAAATAGAAAACTTGAAGAGAGCAATGATTGAATCAATAATAAAAAAATTCTCCTTACAACAACAACAAAAATTCCAGGACCAGATGAATTCACAGCTGAATTTTATCAGAAGTGCAAAAATGAACTAAAACTAATCGTTCTTAAACTGTTTCAAAAATTGAGGAGGAGAGAGTGCTTTTTAACTCATTCTTCTCTATGACACCAGTATCATCCTGATACCAAAACCAGATGAGGATACACACACAAAAAGAAAACTACAAATTAATATCCCTGATGAACATAGACACAAAAATCCTTAATAAAATACTAGGAAACTAAATCCAATAGCACATTAAACAGATAATATATTACCTTAAGATAGATTTTATACCAGGGATGCAATGATAGTACAATGCAAGCAAATCAATAAATGTGATACATCACATCAATAGAATGAAGAACAAAATGTATATCATCCTAATAAATACAGAGGAAAGCATTTGATAATATTCAGCATCCCTTCATAATAAAAGCCCTCAAAACTAGTCATAGCAGGAACATAACTCAGATAATATAGGCCATAAGTGACAAATAGCCAACATCATACTGAACAAAGAAAATTTGACAAAATTTCTTATGGGAACTAGAACAAGTCTAGATGGTGCACTTTCAACACTCCTATTCAAGACGGCATATGAAGTCTGAGCCAGAGCAATCAAGCAAGAGAAAGAAATAAAAGATATCCAAATTGGAAAATAGGAAGTGAACTTATCCCTGTTTAGTGATGATATGATATCATGATAACATAAGCAAATGGGAAAACATCTATGCTCATATATTGCAAGAATTAATGTTATTAAAATGACCATACTGCCCAAAGCAATCTACAGATTCAATGCAATCTCTATCAAAATATTAATTTCATATTTACAGGATTATAAATATGTATTATTAAATTCATATGGAACCAGAAAAGAGCATGAATAGCCAAAGCAATCCTGAGCTAAAAGAAAAATGCTGGAAGCATCAAATTACCTGAATTCAAATCATATTAACCAAAAATAGCATGTTATCTACATAAAAATCTGACAAATAAATGGCACATAATAGAGAACACAGAAATAAAGCCACATATTTATAGCCAACTGATTTTTGACAAATATTACTAAAACATATATTGGAAAATATAAAACCCTTTTAATAAATGATGCTGGGAAAACTAGATTGCCGTATGGAGAAGAATTCAACAGAACTTCTATCTCTCACCAGGTACAAAAATAAACTGCAGATGGATTAAAAACTGAAACACAAGACCTGACACTATAAAAATATTAGAAGAAAACCTAGAGAAAACTCTTCTGGGCATTGGTTTTAGGTCAACAATTTATGACTAAGACCTTAAAAGCACAGGCAACTAAAATAAAAATTTTAAAATGGGACTTATATTGAAAATGGTCTCCACAGCAAAACCAAACCAAACCAAAACAAAACAAAACAAAAAAACAGAGTGAAGTGTCAACCTGCAAAATGGGATAAACAAAATGGAATTTACAAGCCATTCATCTGATGTGGACTAACATCAAAAATATGCAAGGAACTCAAACAACTCAACAACAGTGACAACAAATACAAAACAAATAATCCCATTAAAAAGTGGGCAATAACCATAAGGAGACAGTTTTCAAAAGAAGATAAACAAACATCAACAGGAATATAGAAAAGCTCAATATTAATAATCATCAGAGAAATGCAAATTAAAACCACAGTGGGATACCACCTCACATCAGTCAGAATGGCTAATATTAAAAATATTAAAAACATATTGGCTAAGATTCAGAAAAAAAGGTAATTCTTACACACTGTTAATGGGAATATAACTTAGTACAATCTCTGTGAAAAACAGAAATGGAGATTTCAGAAAGAACTACCATTCAGTATAGCAATTCCATTACTGGGTATCTACCCAAAAGTAAAGAAATTATTATATCAGAAAGACACTTGCACTAATGTGTTTATCACAGCACTATTCACAATAGCAAAGACATGGAATCAACATGTGTCTATCAGTGGATGACTGGATAACGAAAATGTGGTATATATGCAATGGAATATTCATTCATAAAAAAGAATAACACGATGGTCTTCACAGCAACATGCGTGGAACTGGAGGTCATTAACTTAGGTGAAACAAGCTAAACACAGAAACACAAATATAGCATATTCTCTCTCATAAGTGGGTGCTAAAAAAGATGTACAAAGGGATGTATAGAAGGGAATGATAGACAATGGATACTCAGAAAATTAGGGGCATGAGAGGAGGTAGATGATGAGAAATTAATATGCAAAATGTATGTTATTAAGGTGACGGATAGCCTAAAAGCACTGACTTGCCTAGTACTCATGTAACAAAATTGTGCTTATACCTTGATATGGTTTGGCTGTGTCACCACATAAATCTCATTTTGAATTGTTCCCATAATCCCCATGTGGCATGTGAGGGGCCTGGTGATACGTAATTGAATCATGGGAGTTGTTATGCTGTTCTCATGATAGTGGAGGAGTTCTCACAAGATCTGATGGTTTTATAGGGGCCTTTCTCCTTCGCTTGGTGCTTCTCTCTCCTGCTGCCACGTGAAGAAGGATGCATTTGCTTAAAGAAGGATGCATTTGCTTCCCCTTCCACCATGATTATAAGTCTCCTGAGGACTCCCCAGCTATGCTGAACTGTGAGTCAATTAAACCTCTTTCCTTCATAAATTACCCAGACTCAGGTATTTTTTTACAGCAGCATGAGAATGGACTAATACAAACCTCATAAAGTTTTATGAAAAAAATTAAAAAATAAATGCAATATAAATACTTTCTCACATAAACAAACACCGAGATAATTTATCACTAGCAGATTACAGGAAATACTAAAGGAAATTTTTCAGGCAGAATTAAAGTAATGCAATACTATAGTTTGAATCTACATATGTAAACAAACACACATACACACACAAAATTAAATACAAAGAGAATTGGTGAAGAAAAGGATGTAGGTAACTATAGCACAGTACAACTGGCTATTTCTTCTCTTCTCATAAGTGATTAGAAAAGTAATTGCAATTTCAACAAACTTATCCCTCTGGTGTAGAATGTGAATACAGGAGAGACTGTATATGTATGAAGATGGAAAATATAAGAACTCTGTGTGCTTTCCTCCCAATTTTGCCATGAAAAACAAAAACTACTCTAAAAAGTAAAGTATATTAGAGGGTGGAACAAGATTGTGGATTAGAAGATTCCACCAATTATCCTTCCTACCACAATGACACCAATTTAACAACTATATACACAACAAAAGCACCTTCATAAGAACAAAAAATCAGCTGAATACTCAAAGTACCTGGTTTTAACTTCATATTATGGAAAAAGGCACTCAAGACGTAGAAAACAGTCTTGAATTGCCAATGCCATCCTTCCCCCAACTCTTGGCAGCAGCTGTGTGGCATGGAGAGAGAATCCATGTGCTTGGGAAAGGGAGAGCACAGCAATTGTGAGGCATTGCATCGAACTCACTGCTGCCCCATCATGGCAGAATGCAAAATCAGTCTGAACTCAGCTGATGCCCAATCATGGAGGGAATATTTAAGCCAATCCTAGCCAGAGGGGAATTGCGGATCCCAGGGTCAGAACTTGAGTTACAATAAGCCTCACCACAATAGGCTAAAGAGCTCTGGGGCTCTAAATAAACTTGAAAGGCAGTCCAGACCACAAGGACAGCAAATGCAAATCAAAACTACAATGAGATATTATCTCGTCCCAATTAAATCGGCTTATATCCAAAGACAGGCAATAACAAATGTTGGTGAGGGTGTGGAGAATAGGGAACCCTCACACATTGTTGGTGGGAATGTAAATTAGTAAAACTTCTATGGAGAACAATTCGGAGATTCCTCAAAAATCTAATAATAAAGCTACCATATGATTCAGCAATCCCACTCCTAGATATATAACCGAAGAAAGGAAATTAGTATATCAAAGAGTTGTATGCACTCTTATACTTACAGCAGCAATATTTACAATAACCAAGATTTGGAAGCAAGCTAGTGTCCATTAGTAGATGAATGTATTAAACAAATGTGGCACATTTACACAATGGAGTATTATTCAACCATAAAAAAGAATGAGGTTCTGTCATGTGCGACAACTAGAGGTCATTATGCTAAGTGAAATAAGCCAGGCACAGAAAGATAAACTTCACATATTCTTAGTTATTTGTGGTAGCTAAAAATTAAAATAATTGAACTCAGAGACAGAGAATAGAAGGATGGTTACCAGAGGTTGGGAAATGTACTGGAGGGTTGGGTGGGGGAATGGGGGTGGTTCACGTGTACAAAATAAACTGAATTAATACGATCTAAAATTTGATAGCACAACAGGTTGAATACACTCAAAAATAATTGTACATTTTTAAATAACTTATAGTGTATAATTGAATTGTTTGCTACACAAAAGATAAATGCTTGAGGTAATGTATACCCAATTTACCCCAAAGTGATTATTACACATTGCATACCTGTATCAAAATACCTCATGTAACCCATAAAGATATATGCTTACTATGTACCCACAACAATCAAACCATAATATCAATAAAAAGTAAAAGATATTAAAAATAAATTAACTGCATGTGCACATACACATATTGTTGGGCTTAAAACACATATAAATGTAACATAGTTGATGATATCAGCACACAAATGTGGGCACAAAATCAGTATTAGAGTGAAGAAATGGAACCAGATGGTCTCTCAAAACTAAAGGAAGAAATTAAGAGAGTGAGAAATAGAAAATAAAAAGATAACATAACAACCTCTATTAATACATGTTTTGTGTTCTCTCAGCTTTTTAAAGACATAAAATAATTATTTTTTAAAAATAAAATATTTTAAAGTCATAAAATAATTATTTGTAAAATAATTATTATAGTAATGCGTTGTTGAGTTTATAACATATATACGTGTAAAATATATTGCACTAATAGCACAAAAAGTGGGGAAAATAGAGCCATATAGGAATAATTTTTCTACAGTTCCCTGTAATTACATTAATATAAATCTGGAGTACATTCAGATAAACTAAGATGTATAGCATCAGCCCTACAGCTATCACTAAGAAAATGACAAAAAAATAAATATGTATATAGTTTAAAAATTATTAAAGGAATTAGGTTTTTACAATATCAAATGTTCACGTAAGGTAAAAAAGACACTAATGCAAGAACGTACGAACAAAATAGATATGAGACATAGAGAAATAAAAACTGAAATGGCAGATATAAATTCAACCATATCAATAATAAAATTAAAAGTGAATGGATTAAAGAATCCTAAAGGGAGAGATGATCACACTGAGTTTACAAAGCAAGACACAATTCTATGCTGTTTTCACTAGACAGAAGATTCAAAGGTAGAAATAATAGAAATAGGTTCAAAGTAAAAGGATGAAAATAGATATATCATGCAAACACCAACCATAAGAAATCTGGAGTGGCTAAATTAATATCACATAAAATATACTTTAAAACAAAAGATTTACTGGAGAACATCAAAAAAATGGTCAAGCCACCAACAAATAAAACAACTATAAATATATATGAACTTAATAAGAGAGGCCCAAAATAAAGGAAACCAAGAATTATAAAGTTAAAGGGAGAAATAAAAATTCAGTAATAATAGCTTGAGATTTCAATAACCTATTTACAATAATGCATAAAACGATTCGATAAAAGTGGATAATGAAGACTTGAAGAACAGCATAAACCAACTAGATCTAACAGATATCTATAAAAGACTCCATCCTAGCACAGCAGAATACTAATTCTCCTGAAGCATATATAGAACATTCCTAAGAATAACCATATGCCGGTCTGTAGAACAAGTCTTAAAATTTAAATGTATTGAAATCATACAATGTTCTCTAATTACAAGGGAATTAAATTAGGTATTTATAAGAAAAGGCAATAGGAGAAATTCATAAATATGTGGAAAGTAGACAATACAAACAACACATTTTTGGCTGGGTGCAGTGGCTCATGCCGGTAATCCCAGTGCTTTGAGAGGCTGAGACAGGAGAATTACTTGAGGCCAGAAGTTCGAGACCAGTCTGGCAAACATAGCAACACCTCATCTCTAAAAAAGTTTGAAAAATTTGCTGAGGATGGTGGGATGCACCTGTACTCCCACCTACTAGGGATGCTGAGGTGAGAGAATCAATTGAGCTTGAGCCCAGGATTTTGAGGTTACAGTGAGCTACAATTGCACCCCTGCACTCCAACCAGGGTGATAGAGTAAGAATCTGTCTCTAAAAAAAATAAAAATTAAATTTCTAAATAACCAATGGCTCAAAGAAGAAATTAGAAGTTTAAAAACGCTTTGAGATGAATGTAAATGAAAATCTAGGAAACCCAAATTTAGAGGATGCACTGCTAAAGCACTGTTTTAAGGGAAGTATATTTATTTATTTATTTATTTATTTATTTATTTATTTATTTATTTATTTTTCTTCTGATGTCATTGTCTGGTTTTGGAAACGGGACAATACTAGCCTCATAGGAATATGACCTACCCTCTTTTATGTTTTGGAAAGGTTGTGAAGATTGCTATTGATTTTTCTTCGGATGTTTAGTTAAAAATTACCAGTGGATGCATCTAGGCTTATCTTAAAAAGAAGAAAAATCTCCAATTGATATTGTAAATTTCTCCATTAGGAAACTAGACAAAGTAAACTAAATACAAATCAATCGGGAAGAAAATATTAAAAATTAGAGTGAAAATCAATGAAATAGAGAACACCAAACAATACAGAAAGTCAATAAATCAATGAAACAAAAAAAAATGCTTCTTTGAAAAGATCAACAGATTGACAAAACTTTAGCTAGACTGACAAAACAAAAAGAAGGAAGACTCAAAATACTAAAATCGGGAATAAAAGAGAAGACATTGCTAACAAATATACAGAATTTAAAAATTATAAAGGAATATAAAAAACTATTGTACACCAACAAATCAGATAACTTACATGAAACTGGACAAATTTCCAGAAAGACAATAACAACCAAAACAGGTATAAAATGAAATAGAAGTTTAAATACAGAGAAGTAAAATATGAAGAAACAAGTAAAGACATTGACTCATGATTTCACAACTTCTCACAAAGGAAATCCCAGACCCAGATCGATATGGTCTGGCTCTGTGTCCCCACCCAAATCTCACCTTGAATTGTAACCCAAATTGCAATCCCCACGTGTTGAGGGAAGGACCCCCTGGCAGGTGGTTAGATCATGGGGGTGGCTTCCCCATGCTGCTCTCCTGATAGTGAGTTCTCATGAGATCTGATGGATTTATAAGGGGCTTATCCCCTCATTGCTCTGTGCTCATTCTCTCCCCTGCTGCCATGTAAAGAGGTGCCTTCAACCATGATTGTAAGTTTCCTGAGGCTTCCCCAGAAAAGTTGACTGTGAGTCCATTAAACTTTTTTTCTTTATAAATTACCCAGTCTTGGGTATTTCTTCATAGCAGCATGAGAATGGACTAATACTCAGATGTATCTATTGGTAATTCCTACTAAACATTTACAGAAAATTTAGTACTAGTTCTTCACAAATTTGTGAAACAATAAGAGTTTAGGTCATTTTCCAACTTATCCTGTGAATCCATTAATGTCCTGTTACCTAAACCAGACAATGACATCACAAGGAAAAAGGAAGCGCTCTCCTCCCCAACTTCTTCCTCATTTACATTTTTTTTTGTACATCTGGGCCCTTAGTTTTTATTCTGCTTATTACATGTCTCTGTCTCTATTCAGCATGTGTGTGTGTTTATGTGTGTTTGTGTGTGATTGTGTGTGTGCATGTGTGTCTATGTGTGTATGCATGTGTATGTGTATGTGTGTGCATGTTTATGTGTGTGTATATGTGTGTATGTGTATGTATATATGTGTGTGTATGTGTGTGTTAGGTGTATGTTTGTGTGTGTGTGTATGTGCATGTATGTGTGTGTGTATGTATGGGTATGTGGGCGTGTGTGCATGTGTATGTGTGTTTGTGTGTGTGTGCATGTGTGTGTGTGTGTTTGTGCATGTGTGTGTGTGGTGCACAAGTGCCACTCCCGGGGCCCTGTCAACCTCTCCTTTTGCCTCCATGGCTGCCCAGATAGTTTGTCTCTGTGAGTATCCTTGGGGCCATCAGGCGATATCAGGAGCAGAAGGAACCCACCCTCCCTGTCATGCTGCTCCTCTGGGCACTCAGGGGCCCCTTCCGTGGAGCCATACTGGGTGGAGGGGCTTCTGGGATCTGGTATCTGCTGCTGCCAGAGAAGGAACCCCCAGTCTAGGACTCGGTCATTTTAACCGAGAGAAAGTAGTGGCTTCCCCTTTTCTCTCTCTCCTTTTTCCCTTTAATCCCCCAAACTGGTCATGCTGAAAGCTCTCTGGTTGTAACCTGTAGATGTGTGAAGGGAAGTGGCAATGGCATTGTAGGACTCTCCCCATCCCAGCCCCTCAGCCTGACCCTAACCTTGACCCTCGCCATTGACCCAAAGACAATCCTGCGTTTTCCTGGGCTGGCCCTGGCTGCTCCTGGCTTTTGCTGATCTTCCTAACATGGAGGCTCCCCAACCCTGCTTCTCGTTGGGCCTTGGGCACTGGTTACCAGAGGTGGGTCTGGGTCTGCTCAAGATTATATTTTCTAGCACCTCCTGTTAGAGGGGTGGAGAGATGTTCCTCTGAGCTAGGCTGAGACTGTAACCCCTCCTTCCCCACCACATCACTCCTGTGGCTGCTACAGGAGCACAGTAGTGAAGGTCTGAGCTCAAGGTTTGAAAGTCCCAATTGGAGTGTGGGTGGGGCAGGTAGGGAGTAATGAAAAGGACACTTCCAGGCTCAGCACAGAGCATTTAGCCCTCTGGAAGAACCCCCGCCTGGTGTGGAGTTGTGCAGGCTGGAGATGGTGGCATGGGCCTGAACCCACCTGGACTGACTTCTCTGCACTGAAGCCACAGGTGTGGGGTAGTTTGGTGGGCAGGGTGGTTCCTTCTCTAGCCGGGACAAACACCCAGCTGGCTGGGTCATTCCTTAGCCTTGCCTCCTCCTATGCCCAACAGCTCCTTCAGCTCCTGACATCCCCTGACCGCCCCAAGGATTCTCACAGAGACAGATAAACAGGTGGGCAGCCATGGAGGAGAAAGGAGAGGCTGACAGGGCCCTGGGGGTGGCACTCCTGTGACATACACGTGCACGCACACACACACACACATACCGCTCTCCTTTCCTCCTGCTTGCGGACTGCTGGTCCCCTCCCCTTCCCTCCTTCTAGCTGTTTCTAGTTACCACCTACCCCTGGCCATGAACTTATTAGATCAGCATTCAAAATAAAAGTTTGTTTCAAGTAAAAAAAAAATAAAGGAAAAAAGAAGAAGAAAACACTGACCAGAATGTCTTACAAATCTTACAAATATAGGTGTATAAATCTTTAAAAAAATCTATCAAACAAAATCCAGCAATATATAAAAGAATTATACACCATGACCAAGTGGTATTTATTCTAGGAAGGGAAGGTTGATTCAAGATCTGAAAATCAATTAATACTAAATAATTAATTTTATATCATAGAACAAAGGACAACATGATCATCTCTCTAGACGCAAAAAAAAGTAATTAGACAAAATTCAACAATGGTTTATATTAAAAACACTCAACTGACTTTCATGATAAAAACACTCAATAAGAACATAAGAAAACATCAACAACATGGTTAGACCAGTTAGAAAAACTCACAGATAACATTGTATTTGTTGGGCAAAAGATAGTTTTTTTATATTGGTCTTTTTGTTTACTTCATAGCATGCTAAGAACATTAGCTCAAAGCTCAGTGGCATCCATCTCAAAAGTTTGCACTTCCAATTGCTTTAAATATAGCTGTCAAAAATCTATTTTTAGCCATTCAGAGCCTGCCTGCTTTGCATGTCTTGCAAAATTGCATCCAACATCTGCTAGCCATTGATAAAACAAACTAGGTTGTCTATAAAAGATCCCAAATGGCTTCTGCCCTTTGGAGCTCTGCCACTCCGAGATTTCCCACTGTGCTGCTGAGCAACATTATCTAGACACATAAGTCCTCTCTATATTTCTCCTCTCCCTAGTTAGTCCCTTGCCCTCTTCCCTCTTTGGGTGATGACCCTTCAGCCCTGTCTCTGGAAGGTCTCCCACTATAAGAAACTCCTTCATATGCAATTCTGCTCAGTCAGTGCCCAATAAAACTCATTCTGCAATACTGACGTCTCAAAGTCATGCCTTTTACTTGATCAGCCCCTAAATCTTCTGACTCACCACAACTTTACTGATGAAAGATTTACTGCTTTCTCCATAAGATCAGGCCCAAGGCAAAGATGTATTCTCTCGTCACTTGTATTAGTTTACTTGGGCAACTGTAACAAAGTACCACAGAATAGGTGCTTTAAACAACAGAAATTTATTTTCTCACAATTCTGGTGGCTAGAAGCCTTAAATAAATGTGTTGTTGGCGGGACTGATATTTTTCTGAGGGTAAGGAGGAAAAAATGTGTTTCAGGCCTCTAGTCTTAGCTTGTATATAACCATCTTCTCCCTGTAACTTCACATTGTCTTCCCCCTGTATGTGTCTGTGTTCAAATTTTCTCAATTTATAAGGACATCAGTCATACTAGAGTCCACCCCAGTGATCTTATTTTCACTTAATTACTTCTGTAGACTCTGCCTCCAAATATAGTCACGTTCTGAAGTAGTTGGGTGTTAGGGCTTTAACATATGAATGTGGGAAGGGGGACATAATTTAGCCGATTCATTAGTACTGGAAGCTCTATCTAGGACAATTAGGCAAAAAAAAAAAAAAAAAAAAGTGGGAAAAAAGAAAAGCCACTCAAATTAGAAAGGAAGAAGTCAAGTTTTCTCTACTTGCAATCAATATCATATATGTAGAAAACCCTAAACAATACACCAAAAAGAAGAAAAATAGAACTAGTTCATCAAGGTTTCAAGATAAAAGATTAATGTACAAAAATTATGTGTATTTCTATACACTAGCAATAAACGATGTGAAAATGCAATAAAGCAAACTCATAATATCATCATAAAGAAAAAAATACTTAGAAAAAATGTATCAAAACAAGTGCAAGATTTGCAGACTGAAAGCTACAAACATTGTTGAAATAAATTAAATAAGACCTAAATAAATGAAAAGACATCCATGATCACGAATTGGAAGACTTAACATTGGTAAGATAGCAGTAATCCTCAAATCAATCCTTAGCTTCAGTGATACCCCAGTTAATATCCCAGGTGAATTTTAAAACAAAATTAACAAGCTGGTCTTAAAATACATTTATAAATGCAAGGAAACCAGAATAGCCAAACCAATCCTGAAAAAATAACAAAGTTGAAGTGCTCACAGTTTCAAATTAAAACTCATTACAAAGCAATATAAATCAACAAGAAAGTGTGTAGCTGGCAAAAAAAAAAAAAAAAA
>NW_026652282.1:130651846-130671108 GCF_009828535.3 Hylobates moloch
TTTGTCGACTTTGTAAAAAAACAGGTAAGATGTAGGCGTGCAGGTTTATTTCTGGATTCCCTATTCTGTTTCACTGATCTATGTGTCTGTGTTTGTACCAGTACTGTGCTGTTTTATTACTGCAGCCTTGTAGTAGAGTTTGAAATTGGGTTATGTGATGCCTTCAGATTTGTGCTTTTTACTTAGGTTTGCTTTGGTTGTTCTCACTCTTTGTTGATTCCATATGAATTTGAGAATTTTTTTTTCTAATTCTGTGGAAAATGATATTGGTAGTTTGGTAGGAATTGTGTTGAATCTGTAAATTGCTTTGGGAAGTATGGCCATTAATAACTATATTAATTATTCCAATCCATGAGAACAGAATATTTTTTCCATTTATTTGTGTCTTCTCTGATTCATTTCAGCAGTATTTTATAGTGATCCTTGTAGAGATCTTTCACCTACTTGCTTAGCTGTATTCTTAGATATTTCACTTTTTGTGCCTATTGTAAATAGGATTGTGTTATGATTTGGATATTAGCTTAGAACATTGGTGTACAGAAATGCTACTGATTTTTATATGCTGACTTTGTATGCTAAAACTTCACTAAAGTTGTTTGTCAGGTCTAGGAGAATTTTGGCAGCCTTTAGGGTTTTCAGGATATAGAATCAAAGATGAGAGATAATTTGACTTCTTTACCTATTTGAATGGCTTTTATTTCTTTCTCTTGCTTGATTGTTCTGGATACAACTTCCAGTACTATGTTGGATAGGAGTGGGCAGAGTAGGCATCCTCGTCTTGATCCTCTTCTTAAGGGTAATGCTTCCAGGTTTTGTCCATTCAGTATGATGTTTGCTATAGATCTGTCACAGAAGGTTCTTATTATTTTGAGGTAGACTATTTTAATGCCTAGTTGGTTGAGGGTTTTTATCGTGAGGGAACGTTAGATTTTATTGAAAGCTTTCTCTGCATCTATTCAGATGATCATATAGTTTTTATTTTTAATTCTGTTTATGTGTAAATCACATTTATTGATTTGTGTATGTTGAACCAATCTTGCATCCCAGTAATAAAGCCTACTTGACTGTGGTGAATTAACTTATTGATGTGCTGCCGGATTCTGTTTGCTAGTATTTTGTTTAGAATTTTTCTGTCTATGTTCAGAAGAAATATTGCCCTAAAGTTTTCTTTTGTCATTGTATCTTTGCCAGGTTGTTTTTTTAATTTTTATTTTTTAATCAGGGTGATGCTGGCTTCATAGAATGAGTTGAGGAGTCTCACTTTCTCAATTTTTTGGAATAGTTGCAGTAAAATTAGTATCAGCTCTTCTCTCTACAGCAGGTAGAATTTTGCTGTAAATGCATCAGTGCAAGGCTTTTTTTGTTTGGTGGATTTTTTATAACCGATTCAAGTTTGGAACTCGATATTGGTCTGTTTAGTTACCATTTCTTCCTGATTCAATCATGGGAAGATGTGTTTCTAGGAATTTGTCCATTTCATCTAGATTTTCTAATTTGTGTGCATAGACATGTTCACAATAGCCTCTGAGAACTTTCTGTGTCTCTGTAGGATCAGTTACAATGTTACCTCCTTTGTCCTTTCTGATTGTGCTCATTTAGACCTTCTCCCGTTTTTCTTTGTTCATCTAGCTGGCAGTCTATTAATTTTATCTTTCCAGAGAACCAACTTTAGGTTTCATTTATCCCTTGTATGGAATCGGGAGGCTGAGTTTCATTCAGTTATGCTCTGATTTTAGTTATTTGTTTTTTTTTCCTATAGCTTTGGAGTTAGTTTGTTCTTTTTTTTTTTTTGTTCTCTAGGTGTGAGGTTAGATGGTTAATTTGAGATCATTCTAAGTTCTTGATATAAGTGTTTAGTGCTATAAACTTTCCTATTAATGCTTTTCGCTGTATCCCAGAGATTTTGGTATGCAATGTTTGTTTTGATTGATTTCAAATAATTTTTGATTTCTACCTTAATTTTGTTTTTTACTCAAAAGTCATTCAGGAACAAGTTTTTAAATTTCCATATAATTGCCTGGTTTTGAGAGATCTTCTTGTTACTGATTTCTATGTTTATTCCACATTGATCTGAGAGTATGGTTGGTATAATTTTGATTTTTATGAAATTATTAGGACTTGCTTTATGACCAAGCATGTGCTAAGTCTTAAGAGTATGTTCTGTGTGCAGATGAAAGGAATGTATATTCTGTGGTTGATGGATAGAGTAGTCTGTAGATGACTATTAGGTAGAATTGGTCAAGTATGGAATTTAAGTCCACAATTTTTTGTTACTTTTCTCATTCAATAATCTGTCTAATGCAGTCAGTGGAATGACTAAGTTCCCCAGTATTATTGTGTGGTTTTTAAGTCTTTTTGTAGATCTAGAAGTACTTGTTTTATGTGTCTGCATTTTCCAATGCTGGGTGTGTATATATTTAGGATATTTAAGTCCTCTTGTTGAATTGGATATTTTACTTTATATAATGTCCTTCTTTGTCCGTTTTTACTGTTGCTTGTTTAAAGTCTGTTTTATCTGATATAAGATTTGTGATTCCTGCTCTTTTGTTTTCTATTTGTATGATATAACATTCTCCAACCTTTTACCATGAGCCTGTGGGTGTCATTACCTGTGAGATGAGTTTCTTGAAGACAACAGATGGATGGGTCTAATTTTTTATTCAACTTACCACTCTGTGTCTTTTAAGTGGTGTGTTTAGGCGATTAACACTTAAGGTTTATATTGATAGGTGAAGTTTTGATACTATCGTGAAGTTGTTAGCTGGTTGCTTTGTAGTTTCTATTATGTAGTTGCTTGATAGGGTCTGCGGACTATATACTTAAATGTGGTTTGGGGTAAGGGATTGTTATTTTGTTTCCATATTTATTGCTCTCTTGTATCTTGTAAGCCTAGTCTACTGGTAATGAATTCCTTTAGTGATTGCTTGTCTGGAAAATATTTTATTTCTCCTTCACTCATGAAGTTTAGATTGGAAAGGTATGAAATTTTTGGTTGGATTTTTTTTTTTTTCAAAAATACTGAAAATAGGTCCCCACTCGCTTATGGTTTGTAAGGTTCCTGCTGAGAAGTGTGCTGTTAGCCTGATGAGGTTACTTTCGTAAGTGAGCTGACCTTTTTCCCTAGCTGCTTTTAAGATCTTTCATTTAGCTTTGACCTTGAACAGTCTAGTGACTATATATTCCTTGGTGATATTTATTTTGTATAGTATCTTGCAGATGTTCTCTAAATTTCTTGTGCCCGGATGTCTACCTCTCCAGCAAGACTAGCGAAATTTCCTTAGATTATTCCTTCAAATACATTTTCTGGGTTGTTTACTTTTTCTCTTTCTCTCTAAGGAATGCCAATAAATTGTAGGTTTGGTCATTTTACATAATCCCATATTTCTAAAAGGCCTTATTCATTTAAATTTTTTTCTTGTTTTTATCTGAGTTTATTTGCAAGACTGTTCCTCAACTTCTGAAATTCTTTCTTCTGCTTGGTCTAGTCTATTAATAAAGCTTTCATTTGTGTTGTGAAATTCCTTAAGTCAATTTTTCAATTCCAAATGCTCTGATTTATCTTCAAGATGTTTATCTCTTTATTTTCTGAATTGCTTTAGAAGTTTCTTTGTGTTGGTTTTCAACCTCTTCCTGGATCTTATTAAGCCTCCTTGTAATCCACGCTTTGAATTCTTTATCTGTCACTTCCAATTTTCCATTTTGATTAGGAACCATTGCTGGGGAGTTAGTGTGATTATTTGGTGATGTCACGACATTCAGATTTTTCATGGTGCCGGAATTCTTACACTGGTTTCTTCTTATCTGGGGACACTGGCACTTCTAACTTTTGCAATTATTTTCATGTGTATAGGAATATTTTCCTTTTTTTGCTATATTATTATTATTATTATTATATTATTATTATTAATTTTTCCCCTTTCCCCCTCCCTAGGAGATGTGACTATAGAGAGTGTTGGGTACTGTCTTTTGGCTTTTGTTTCTATAGCCCTATACACTTCCTTTAGCTGGTTTTATATTGGGCTATGTGGTTCAACCTACAGGCCAGTAGATGGTGCTTATAGGTAAGAGCTGTCTGCAGCTAATGTGGATGAGTACATACTTGATCCTTGTTTAGGAAATGGGCTGATCTGTGGCGTGCACAGTGGTGTGAGCTCCCTGAGAAGCCCCATAGCAGGAAACCAAGACGGGTGGGGCTGTACCAGTCAGGCCGCCTACAGATTACTTAATGGCAGACTAAAACACTAGCACTGAGGGATGTCAACTGGCCAGTCACCAATTTCTCAGAGGTGTACCTAGGCATGGAGCTGGGGAACCTCCTTTACCCCAAGTTTTCTATATGGTCAGGGAGGTCTGAGTTTACTCCTAATCCAAGACAGCAGGTGCTCCAGATGCCTGCAGATCTGCCTGGGCATGGAGCATAGGTGGCCACATTGCACCACAATCTCTGCACTAAAATGGTGGAGTGAATCAATCTGCAGATCCAAGTAAGCAGACACTCCAAATACAAGGAAATCTGCCTGGGCACAGAGCAGAGAGGGCCCAACTATACCATAATCTATATACAGGAAGGGTGGGGCAGTTCAGGCAGCTGCTCCAGGCAAGGGAGTGTACCAGTTGCCTAGAGGAATAGAGTGGAGAGGGTCCCACTAGACTCTAATCTGTGCAAGTGGGTGCTGCGAATGCCTGGAGATCTGCCTGGGTCTGGAATAGAGAGGGCCCCTCTGCACCACAATCCCAGGTGAGCAGGCTGCGGTGCTGAGCAATGTCACATGCAGGCCAGTTCCAGATTGCTAAGCTGGCATTGGCTTCAAGTCTTGTTACCAAGGAGAAACTGCAGCTGTAGCAGTTCTCCTCGCACCCTTAGCCTATGACGGGGGACAGTGCAATTCTAGCGCCCACCTCTGAGGTGCTTTCAACAGTTCTGTCTATGGAGGACCCTAACCCACTCCAGAGTGGGCACTACCATCTTTGGCCCAAGATTAAAATGCCTGCATGGCCGTGCTCCCAGGTCACCAAAGCATGACTTTGTACAGGCCTGAATAAAAATGGTGTCCTGCTCTCCATCCCCGGTCTGGGAAAATGCTTATAGCTCTCCCCACTGTCTTCCCTTCTCAATGTCTTCTAGCCTGTCTGTAAGGTAGCTCCAAGGCTTGGGGGAAATAATGTTCTCTCCCTTCTTCTAGGTTGCTTAGATCCCCAGTGGAAAGGTGAGTCAGAGACTTCCTGCCCCCTTTTTTATTATGGGCTTCACTCACTTTCATTCATCAAACGCCATCATGGGGGCTGCTTGTCCACCTTCCCTACGGGATCTGGAGTGTTTTTCAGTATTGCGGTGGATTCCCATTTTCATTGCTGAATTAAAGCTTACAGAGTTGATCTTTATGCATGATTTTGGTCTTCCAAAGTGGCAGACACATGATGAAAGCCTCCAATCTGCCATCTTGGAAAACAAAAACCTAATTGACTATTGAAAACTTATTCTTCTGTTATTTTTCAAAAATACAATATGAAGTTCTTAAAATATTAGTTGCTTTTCTGCAATTATGCTGAACTCATAATATTAAAAAAGATGGACATTTTAATAAAAATATAATGCTTTGCTGTATTTTCTCTGATTTACTTTTATGCTTTGATAAGTTAAAAATCTAGCTCAAAATTTAGTTTTTCATGGGAAATTAAACTGGGTTGACTGAAAGTTAACAATGTTCTGCAAAGATAATGTTTTGTAATCTCCTAAAATATCCTAGTGTAGAATCATTAACCAACAGTAAACTTCTGAGTATAGAATCATTAGCTAAAGCAAAATGAAATAAAATACTTCATTCCTTTGCCTCAAACGCCAAAATAAGCAGCTCTTGATTTTCACAAGGGAGAGATACATTTAAAAATGCAGAAGCAGCTTCTAAGTTCTGTTAAGCTTAGTAAATAATTCACAGAATCAATTCTTTTTTCTTTAACATCGTATAACATAAATCTTTCAGAAAATATAAGTTGATTTGAACATTGCATGGGCCAGTGTTGTGTGAACTGTATCTTAGATGTAAAATAACACGAATAAGTCATACTAACTCTGGTTATGTAGAATGATGTCAGTATAAGGACTCTGTTTTAATTCTGAGTGTATCTAATCAAAGCATAGGCAATGAACTCTTACTCTCCGATTACTCTCCCATATCAGGTAGGTCAAGTATAGATTAGGTCACTCCTTTGGAGATGTTTTCTAAAATTCTGGGAGTCTATCTTGCTTTAAATGTGTTATACGAAGGAAGAGGGCAAATAGCCGGGTGCCAGGCCAATCCTAAGAAGTTTAACCAACTGAAGTAACGAATCCACCAGTATATAAATCAGAACCCATGAGTCAAGGTGTACAGTCAAATGAATGTAAGAATTCCAGAGAGAATGAAAATGAATAATTGTGGATCAAAATGAATGCAATAGGACAAAGACAGACGATCCTATGACTAGAACTTTATAAGCTCATAGGATACGCCTGTGGGTCACGGGGAGGACCTATTAAGGAGGTCAGAAATAATGGAAAATAATATTTTTTATAGTTTTGGGCTCAATGAAATCATAACAGAAAACAGTTAATAATGAAAGTACTGCATTTCTCAGAACCATGACTCATTTCTACAGAAACCATTTAAGGTTTTTTTTTGTTTTCACATATAATGTGAAACATTATATATATATATATATATGTATATATATATATATATATGCATGTGTGTGTGTATACAGGAAAATATCACGTAGATATTGAGGGCCTAATATAAGCTTAGTTTCATATCTTCATTTACATATGAATAGAAAGTTAAAATTATCTCAATTAAAGCCTTGTGTCAGGTGCTTTCAGGAATACCAGAAAATATTACGCATAATTGCTGCTCTGAGGACCTAAGATTCCTACACAGAGGATGAGACATACATATCCAGCTGGCAAATAACAAGAAACATCAATTTCAAACTTATTATTCAAGACTAGATTGGCAATAAGTGCTCATTTAAGAGGACGAGGAGGGCAAGATAAGACAACAACTGTGAATTGGAAAAGATGAGGCAGGCTTGATACAATAAATGAAAGTGAAGCTGACTCATTACAATGGGAGTTAGACCAATATATTAGTAAGTTGCTGTTGCAATCCATGCATAGAATGATGAGAATCAACCTAGGTGAGAATGGCAGTACTTAGGAACTAATATATCATTAAAAACTCATGTTATAAGTGGAAAGTGACATGAAATATGCCATAAGTAAAGGGTCTCCTGTTGTTTTCTGGCAGCAGCCAGGATAAACCAAAGTGATTGCAAATTACATCCTCTAGCGATCCACAAAATAGAGGCGTGTTTGAGCATATTTTATCTCAGATACAGGACAAGAACCAAAATTGCAAAAAAGGAGATTAAAGCAGATACGAGTAAGAATCTACTGAAATGGTACTGAGTGAAACAGAAATTTGATATCTAATAAGACTATAAAGACTCTTCTGTTAATAGTTTTAGGAAAAAGGCGTGTGTGTGTGTGTGTGTGTGTGTGTGTTTGTGTACACATGGGTTCAGGCAGGTCTCTGCATATTCTCACCACTAGCAGGGCAAATCAGGGGAAAATAGTTTGATAGAATCTTTAGGTGGTTTCTGGTCTATGATTTCTGGGTACCATCTCTGTTTAATTAAAAACCTATTCAACACGCACAGAAGATACTAAAAATGACATTAATATTAAAATAAAGAGAATTGCAGAATCATTTTAGAATCATTATTAAACATTTAAATTTCCATTAAGGAAAATGGAACAATGAATCTTTAAAGCCTCCTAAATGGGTGGCACTCCACATTGTATATTCCAGCACTTATGAATAGCCAATTGTAAGTAATCCAAATTTCAAAAGACAACTGGCCTGGGGAGGTGTATACAAGTGATTAGAATTTCAAAGAGCTCAGAATAAATACCAGCTCTTTGATAGGATAATTTATGCATAAAGTGGCAGGAAGAGGTGTCTGAGTTGTTGTTGGAGGTTTACACATAGCTACATTAGGAGTTTAAAGCAAGCTTTGGTAATTTTTCATGTATAAGGAAACTTTAGGCAAGATGCTTTTTCATATTAAGATGTTATTGACCAATGATATACACAGAAAACATCCATATTGCTATATCATAAATAATAAAGCTATAGTATTTGAAAAAATAGAAATTGTGATCTGTCTGCTAGGGCATCATTTCAATTGATGAATATCATCAAAACCAACCCAAAGAAAACCAAGATCAATTAACATTCAGGGGGATACTTGTGCTCAATGTTTTTCTGTGACCACCAAGAAATCACAGGAAACTCCAAATCCTTGAATGTATAGAGCTGTTTAGTAATCTGTAGTTCTTTGGGAATAAAAAGGCTAAAATAAACACTGCACTTGGTAGGCCAGTTGAGGATTTACACAGGTAATATTAAAGAGGGCATCACAAACGATTTAGTATTTGACTTGCCTTTTTCCACAGGGTAAATATTAAAGAATGTAAGAAAAAGGCACCATTAAGAAGAAGAAACCACATTTATTCTGAATGTATACAAGATTTACAGTCTAAAACATTAAGTTTCAAAACCTCTCTGTCCTGCATGCTTGTGTTTAATTTGTTTCTTATGAGTATACCAGGGAGAATTTAAATTCCAAAGATCTATTTTGTTCTGGGAAACAGAACTCTCTGATTTGTATAGTGCCTATTGCTGAGTCAAGGAAATATTAACAAACGTAAAAGCTGCATGGCTGATGCATAACATTTTAGGGGATTCATGGTATATATCTGAAAATTTCCCAGGGCCCCAGCTGATGCAGTTCTCAGAGCAGTATGACTGGGTCTCTGTTTGGACTCAAGTACATCACTCTATGCTTGGGTCCTAGCATCCCTACACATGAACTGCAGTCTGGCATCTCTCTCTCCCGGAGCTCAATTCAACAATTACTGCCTACATTTCAGGGCAAGTGAAGTGCCTGGGAGCATGCAATTGTGGGCACTTTGGATTTTGGAGCTAAGCCAGAACAGCCCTTATTAAAAATCCCTGTGAGGAAGCATCCTCAGATTGTATGGTGTGCGATGCAAGCTAATCATGCTTTCTTTGCTCAAACCAATAATCTGAGAATGAGGCATTCTCTTAAAACAAATTAAAGGTACTTGCTTCTCAGAGTAGGAAGAAGACTGTATGATTTATCCAAGCAAGGATTTATGGGGCCTGAAACACGAATGATGAAAGGGGTCAAAGATAGATCACTGGTATGCAGGACAGAAGAGGGGCAAAATTTGGAAGGAAAATAAGATGTTGTTTAAAAAGAAGGTGCTATGGCTGAATGTTTGTTTTGTTATTTTGTTGTCTTCTAACTTCAAAAGTCAGTGTGTAGGATAGGGCTTTGGTTGAGTAGCTTTGTCTGATTCTAATAAGGGATTTCTGAGGGTCTTTGCCTTCCTTGCCTGTTTAATTGCTACCTGATATAACACCTTTTAGCAAAGAGAATAGAATGCTGTAAAAAAAAGATGGTTAGCAGCAAGGTCAGGATTAAACCATTCTTATGCAATTCTAAAGAGCAATTGAATATGGCCTCCACAATGAAAACTGTGTTAAAAAAAAAAAAAAAAAATGCCTCTTTTCAGGCCTCCCCGAAGAGTCTGAGACTAGTTAAACTCTTACTGGAATTTCTGTGCTGAAAGGTTTTCATTTTGGCTTTAAGGAAACCAAATAGACTATCCTATAAAAGACATATATTTTATATTTCATATTATCAATGGATCCCAAACACGTGCTAGAATAGTACCTTATGTTGCTGGCTCTGTTTCATATAAGACTAATATACTTAATGAAATTAAGAGAGATAACAAAAGACTATAGTTTCTGCTTCAGATATTTTAATTTCACGAATGGAATCCAACAACCTAGTAAAAATCTCAGATAAATGAGCTAGGCTTTAACTTAAAAGACAGAGGACAAGTAGAAAGCTGTGCTATGTCCATGTGAAGGCGCTCTAACCAGGCCTCTACTCTGAAGCAGGTATGACAGCTGGCTTCCTCAACCTGGTGCCTGGGGAAATATAACACTTTCTACAGTATGTTTTTACAGAATTATCTGTCGTGGTTGTAGACCATACTGCATATTTGGTATATATGTGCAGCATAGCACACAGCATAAGAACATGGGACTGCAATTTAGTCTACTGCAATTCAAGTGCATGTTCCCTTATTTACTAACTCTTCTCACAGGAAAGGTCATTTAACCTCTGTGAACGCTAGTTTCCTTATTTTTCAAAATGACAATATCAATAGCACTAAACACCTAAGACTGTTGGGGGCTGATGCTAAATATATTAATGAAATTAACATGCAAGACACCATATATGACCCAGAGTAAACACTGAAAATTAATTTATATTCTTTAAGATGACAACACCAGAATATTTCTACGTTATCACAGCCAGAGGGAAGCTCAGTAGACTCTCAGAAGTAGTGGTTCACACAAGAGGAACAAACTACAGCCCAGTTACATGAGTTCTCTGACACATTCCTCAAGGGAGTCTTCAAGAAAGTGGGTGCTCACAAAAGGAACCTGTGTAGGGTGGCCATGCTTACTAAATAAAAGACACCTAGTTAAATTTGAATTTTATATAAACAAAGAATATTTTTAGCAAAAGTGTTTTCAAATATCATATACTTAAATGACACATACTTATATGAAAAACATATACTTAAATGACACATACTTATGTGAAAAAACATGCACATACTTATACGAAACATATATACATAACTCAAATGTAACTGGGTATCCTGTGTTTTACTGGCAACACTACACTAGTGTCATTCCTCTTAGATCCAGCCAGAGTACAAATTCACCTGTTGCCCTAAGCCCACTTTCTGTTGTCATAACCAGAGATAATATTTGTGGAGCACTTGTCATGCAACAGCCACTGTGCTGAGTTCATTCTTCGCAGAGTCACATTTAATGTCCACAATCCTATGAAGTTGGTATTTTTATTACTTTTTTTTTAACAGGGGAGAACACTGAAACTTCAAAAGTATAAGGGACTAATTTGTTTTAAACCATAGAGCTAGTAAGTGGCAGATCTGCGATAAAAACCCAAGTCTCTTATATCAAAACTAATGCTTTAAATAATTATAACCCAATTATGTCTCTGGGAAAAAAAGGAATCATTAACTAGATCCATTACAAATATGAAATGTTGCCAATGAAAATTATGTTCCTCTGGAGACAGGAGGAAGATGGCAGATAGGAGGCAGGGCTAAAGTGCATCTCCTACTGGGATGGAGAGAACAGTATGTGGAGATGTATACTGTGAACTTTTGTTCCAGGAACCACCACAGGAGCATACCAGGAAAACTGAAAGAATTCACAGATCCTTTGAAAGAAGTGGCACACTGCTGCAAATTTTGTGGGACAGGCAGAAAACTGTGAATTCCCAAAGTTTGAGCAGAGGAAACCTGTCTCAACTATGTAAATTACTGTCCTAGCGCCTTAATTATTGTCCAAGTGAATGTACTAATCACTTAATCTCATGATCTTTGGTTTCCCCATCTATGAAGAAGTGATTAAATAAGAGTCTATATGTAAGGTGAAAGATAGTATCCTTGTTTGGGGAGAAGGTGAAATTTAGCTGACTATACGTTACTACCAGGAGTTTAACAAGCTGTTATTGGGCAGAAAATCAAATCAGAAGAAGGTAAGTAAGGAGATAACTTGAGCATCCAATAAAGGTGTCCTAGAACCAGTTACCCAATGACTGGTAGATTATGACTCTGAGGCTGTTGTTAAACGGTAACCCTGAAGACTCTATAAGCTTTACTGATAGGACACTCAAGTAACACCATATCCAGAGACTACAGTCAACTCTATGATGTTCTGGCTCATAGAGCAATTTTTGCCAAAGGTGAGATTCCAACAGCTTTTCCACCTCTAGTCATTTATTATCTATTACACTCCCCTAAGCAATCATACACTCAATGAATTTCAACATTAAAGGTTTTCAACTCAAAATTGTTCTGCCAACTGAAATTCTCCAGTGTTTAATGAAGATCATGCTTTCTAGGACTCCAGATATAGCAAGAAATAATGATGACTATAATCTCAATAATAATAGTAATATTTAGATTTTATAGTGTGCTTTAGAGTTCACATAATATTTTCATTCCCATTATCTCATTCCATAATGTTTCAACTGTGCCACTCACCCCTTTTGGGGTGTCCTGTTTTTTTTTTTGTGGCATTTCAAGAGTAATGGGCAGATTCTTCTTAGGTCTAAAGCTCTGCTCTCCTGTATTGCATTACCTGAGCTCTTTGGCTTTGGGGTTACCAGAGATTACCTTGTACCACGAGAAGATTTGACCTTGGAGTGTGTAGTGTCAGATGAGTGGCACAAAGTTAGGGATGGCTGAGGGCAGTTTACAGGAAGTAGTCTTGGCTTTTTTTTTTTCTCCTAGCAAGGTATTGTTTAGAATTCTGATACTAGTTCAGAAGTGCATTCTAAAGAGTCTTCTCCATTGCCTTTTTTCTCCTGAAATTAATCTCGATTGTCTGGTCTGCATATTTGTATGAGGAACTGAACTGTTGTTTTCATAAATAAATGAGAGACTGAGTTTCCTCAGCTCTGAGGAGAAAGGGCATTTTGATCATCCCAGCCAAAAGGCAACCCTGGGTGACTGGGGGCCAAGTGGGAGTGTCTGGGGGTCAGTGTCCCTTCAGGAAACCCCCAACAAAATTAATTTTAAAAGCCTCGACCAAGAAGAGCATATAGGAGCTGGTCACTCTGCGTTTTGAGCCCTCTCGCAGGTCTAGACCTCCGGATAGAGAAACTGAAACATGTGAGAGGGTGGAAATGACTCAGTGGTGACACTCTGTGGAGTTCAACCCACAACCAGCACACTTCTACTCACTGCACTAAAATCCTAGGCCACAGCTCAGTTCCTCCCTTAAAAAAATAGTTGGAAACAAATAATCTGTGAATGAGGAAAACAAACAGAATGACCCCCTCTCAGGCACTCCTTTGGTTTTATGGCACCTGTTCTTGCAAGTGTTTGTGTAAAATGGACATATATGGTCTTTTTGTGCACAGTTACACCCGTGAAAATTCAGAACCAAAAGGTTGACCTACAACTATAAAGTTCCCAAACTAAGATAAAATCCACTGTTTGCATCCAACCATTTTTTTTTTGTTACTGTTTTTGCAAACCAGTGAGTTTGTATTAATAGCTGATGGCTAAAGTTCTGAAGTAAAATCTATAGTATCTTTGGTTGTGTGTGTATGTGTGCATTTATATATAAGTATACATATTTTGTGTTTTAGGCCACAAGGTATGAAATTGGCTTAAAGCATACTCATAAATTAAATAATAAGCCCAAATGCTTTTCAAGTTCATGTGACTAAAGAAATTTTTAATAAGCTAGCTTTAAAATTATTGGTAAAGTAATATTAGAAATATCTTAAGAATTGCCAGCATACATCTTTGTTTGCATTTATTGCTCAAGTGATTTCATATTATCCATGAGAAATACAGATGATCTTTGCTTGTGTAATTTTTAATATATAGGACATTAATATTGGTTTAATGGAAATAGCTAAATCTTGAATTTAGTAAAATAATCATCTATTTAATATTAAGTTTCTTACTTGTGTAAAGACCTGAAATTTAGAGGCTATAAAATGGTTGACAGGGAAATAACTGTAACTACCCAATGGGTTCACCATGCCCACTGCCTAGACTGAACCAATGTATCAAGACAGGGGAACTGCAATAGAGAAAGAGTAATTCATACAGAGCCAGCTGTGTGGGAGACCAGAGTTTTATTATTACTCAAATCAGTCTCCCAAAAAATTTTGGGATCAGAGTCTTTAAGGATTATTTGGTGGGTAAGGTGCCAGTGGGTCAGGAGTTCTGATTAGTTGGTTCTAAGATGAAATCATATTCCTATGAAGCTGTGCTCTTAACGCTGAGTCAGTTCCTGGGTGGGGGCCGCAAGACCAGATAAGCCAGTTTATTAATCTGGGTGGTGTCAGCTGATTCATCTAGTGCAGGGTCTATAAAATATCTCAAGCACTGAACTTACATTTTACAATAGTGATGTTATCCCCAGGAGCAATGTGAGGAGATTTAGAATCTTGAAGCCTCCAGCTGAAAGCCTCCTAAATCATAATTTCTAATCTTGTGGCAGTCTAGTCCCCATGCAGGAAGGGGGTTTGCTCTGGGAGAGGACTGTTAGTATCTTTGTTTAAAAGCTAAACTACAAATAACTTTCTTCCAAAGTTAGTTGAGCCTACACGCAGGAATAAGCAAGGACTGTTTAGAGATTAGAAGCAAGATGGAATCAGTTAAGTCAGCTCTCTTACAATGTGTCAGTTATAGTTCTGTGATGGTGGTTTCATAATTTTAAGTGATGAATATTGTAGTTTTCATGGGTAGACTATTAAAATAATTAGGTAAATGTGATGGGATAAATACTTGTAGACAAACATTATAATTTAGAATCTAAAGTTATATAAAATTAAATAATACATATTTCATTAATTGGGTATTTTCCAATAAAAATATTGTAGGAAAACATTCTAAAACAAGTATGTCCTTTTAAAAGGTGAATAATTTTTTTCTCATTCAAAGGTTATGTATAAAATAATGTAAAAAGAATCAGGAAATAAGAGAGATGCAAGAAAGTTATGGAAATAAAGAAGAATTTTGTGCAAGAAAGCTTAAAGAAAAATAATTTTTTTTACGAGAAGGAATCTTGTATGGCAAATTTTTCCCTAGACAAAAATAACTGGTTGTTTAAGAAATGAAGATGTTTAGGACAAACCAGAAAGTCCACACATGCCATGAATGGTTTGTGTAAGTCATAATAAAATAATTTTTGAAAAAAAGCTTTTATGCAATCAAGTTGTCTATAATTAAAGGGAAATTACAATGGTCTTTCTAGAGATTGGGTTTTGGTTAGTAAAAAACCACTTATATGCTAAAGAATTGGTTCAAACTATGAAATTTTCTTAAGGTATTGCTTTAATCTTAACAAATTATTAGACATTATAAAATTTAAAGCAAATTTTAACTTTTGTGTCTCACTGTTTTTAGCTTTCTCTCCCCTTTTAAAAGGCCTGAAAGAATAATTCTATTCTTCAACTCATTTTCAGCTCCTATAAGTTTTTTTTTTTTTTTTTTCCTTTCTGGTTCTAAGTTTTGTAGCCTGATGAAAAAGAAAAAGTTTTTTCTTAGAGGTCTAAAGGGAATGTTTCCTGCCAACATAATATCAACATAATATTCCCCATAGGAAACAGCAGTCACCCTGCAGAAAGTCTTTTCCTTTGCCTTTGGGTAACTGGCCTAATAAACAGATCTTATGCTTTATCAAAATAATTCCTATTTCATTATTACTAAGCTTTGTTTGCTTAAAGAAAACTGAGATTAAAAATAATTTTAATTACAGTTATTACATCTGTGTAACTTTCTGTATGTGCTTTTAAAGTCCTTGTGCCATCAAGTTACAGGGCTTTGACTCCTGGGTCTAAAACGTACACTAGGTTCTGCAAAATCTTAAACACTGACAGCAATTAAAGCCTAATCTTCAGACGTGGTAGAAGATGACAATTAAAGTAAACTGTGTTCATGACTCACAGGGGCAGAATTCCAAAGTATTCAATTCCTCAAGGCCAGGGACTATCGCAAAAGAGGAGGGCATGTGAGAATGTAAGGGCCAATTTTGAGAGATAAAATATGTTCAATTTATCTATAAATTAACCATTAATGTGAAAGACACCCTGATGCAAGACCAGCATATGGACTCCTGTGTTAGATTAACAAGGTGCTCTTGAAGCATTAACCTACTCCTTAACAAAGGTTACACAAGTTACAAAAAGGCTTATGGAAACTATATCTCATGGTATAAGATGATTAAAATTTTATAGATTGTTTATAAAATTTTGAAAAACAAGTTTAATTGGCCTCATGCTATTTTTATTAGGGCTTATTGTTTGAAAAATTAAGTCTCTTCTCTCAAAGAATAAAGGTTTTCACTTTTTTTGCAATCTTTGAGTTATCACTTTGACTAAATGAATGACTTATTTTACAATGACCTTTGGTCCTATTTTGTAATATCAAGTGTTTTCAATTTTTTATATTTGACAAACTTTCCAAAGTCAAATTCTAACTTAGGTTCTTATTAATTTTTGATATTAGTCCCCTGAAGTCCAAAAGAGACATATTCAGCTTATTTGATATAATAAAATCATACAGGAAGTATTGTTAAATATAAAATAGTGTTTGACCTTCTTTGGATTATATTTATAAAATGTGTTATCAGTGTATGTTCCAGAATTGTATGAAATTCCTGTAATTCTGATACATTTTAGCATATGTTATCAGTATAGGTTGGTGTAAAAGCAATTGCGGGTTCTGCCATTATTTATCATGGAGAAAACTGCAATTACTTTTGCACCAATCTAACAGTAATTATGATTATTATGTAAAATTTCTGTATGCCCCAGAAGTAACCAAGTTTCCTTATCAATTGTGTCTTTAGCTATGACTGTTTTAAGACTTTTGTCATCCACAGTTGTTTTACTGTTACTCTTTTGAAAAGGTGGTTTTATAATCAACATGGGACTCTGACAGGTACTCCTGAATGCAGGGTTTGGAGACTGTGACACTCAAATAGAGAAAAAACTTCTAAGACTCCCATGGAGAGCTGAAATGTTCATGAATATAAAGTAAAACAGGAGTTAACTGCATGGACTGAACTAATAGAAGACTGAAATAATCCTTTTATGACTTTTTGCTGAAAATGTTGCTGATCCTTTCTTTGTTTTTCAGAGCCAATAAAACTTTTCTCTTGAGCTATTTACAGCTTTTAATAACTGAGTAAAGGATACTCATATAAAAAATGGAGCATATTTCTCTCTACATAATTTCTTCAAAATTCAGAAACTAGTGAGTATTTTTAACTTACAGCAATATAGTTATTTACATAAGTGCAATAAGAAACTGTTCTCTTTGGTAACAGGACACAATTGGAGACACTGGTTATTTTACCAGGGTTTTGACTGGAATAGAATACTATCAGATAAAGACTCCTTTAAGGAATCAAAGTTTACTTATAGAGCCAATAAAAGCCCCCTGGGAAAGCTGCCCTCATATCTTGTCTACACAGTCCCTGAATAGGTTCCTGACCTGTGGTAAGTAACGAATGTCACTTTCTGACAGGCCCAGGAGCCCCAAGCCTTCTTGGGACTTCTAGATGAGAAATTTACCCAACTAATATGGTATTTACAGGTACAGGCTGGGCTTACGTCATTAAAGTCAAATCTGAGATTCCTTATAAAACAAAGTTATCGGGGGAACCTGCCCCCAATAGTCACATAGTTTCTTTTCTATTTTCCCTAAGTGTTGGCCGGTCTGAGAAATAAAAGGAAAGAGTATAAAAGAGAGAAATTTTAAAGCTGGGTGTCCAGGGGAGACATCACATGTCGGCAGTTTCCGTGATGCCCCCCAAGCCACAAAGCCAGCAAGTTTTATTAGTGATTTTCAAAAGGGGAGGGAGTGTATGAATAGGGTGTGGGTCACAGAGATCACATGCTTCATAAGGTAATAGAATATCACAACGCAAATGGAGGTAGGGTGAGATCACAGGACCACAGTACTGGGGTGAAATTAAAATTGCTAATGAAGTTTCGGGCACGTATTGTCATTGATAACATCTTATCAGGAGACAGGGTTTGAGAGGAGACAACCATTCTGGCCAAAATTTATTAGGCAGGAATTTCCTCATCCTAATAAGCCTGGGAGTGCTATGGGAGACTGGGGCTTATTTCATCCCTACAGCTGTGATTGTAAAAGACAGCCATCCCCAAAGCAGCCATTTCAGAGGCCTACCCTCAGGGACGCATTCTCTTTCTCAGGGATGTTCCTTGCTGAGAAAAAGAGTTTAGCGATATTTCTCCCATTTGCTTTTGAAAGAAGAGAAATATGGCTCTGTTCCGCCTGGCTCACGGGCAGTCAGAGTTTAAGGTTATCTCTCTTGTTCCCTGAACATTGCTGTTATCCTGTTCTTTTTTCAAGGTGTCCAGATTTCATATTGTTCAAACACACATGCTCTACAAACAATTTGTGCAGTTAACACAATCATTGCAGGGTCCTGAGGTGACATACATCCTCCTCACCTTACAAAGATGATGGGATTAAGAGATTAAAAACAGGCATAGGAAATCACAAGGGTATTGATTGGGGAAGTGATGTGTTCATGAAATCTTCACAATTTATGTTCAGAGATTGCAGTAAAGGCAGGCATAAGAAATTATAAAATTATTAATTTGGGGAACTAATAAATGTCCATGAAATCATCACAATTTATGTTCTTCTGCCATGGCTTCAGCTGGTCCCTCCGTTCGGGGTCCCTGACTTCCCACAACATAAAGTTATAGCAAACTAATTTTTAAAAACGAGGAGACTACATGACAAATAATTATTTTTGCTGATCTCATGCAAATACTCCAGCCAAGTATAATAAGACTAAAATTTATTTTGCAAATGAATTTTTCTATGATTTGTCTTTAGTGAAAAAGGGACTGGAGAGAGAAATTATGTTTCAAAATAAACTATAGGATACCTGTTTTTAGATTCTAGTCTTGCCTAATGTTTTTAAATTTTCATTATTTTCCACAGTTTGGACTGAATTTTAAAATTTCCCTGGCTACAAGACTCCAAAATAATATTTTCATTTTTTTCTTTTTTCCTTCCTCACCCCATTTTTCATAATTTGAAATCACAGAAAACTAAGCTGTGTTTTCTTGAAGCCCTGAGAACTGAAATGAGACAACTTAAACTTCAGAAGAAAATAACAACAACCTATTTACATACATAAGCCACTTTCATACCTGCCTACTGATGTATGGACTTCAGAGTAATATGGTCTATATCGATTTTCCAGGATTATTCTATTTTTTGTTTGTTGTTTTTCTCCCTTCCTCCCCCTGTTTTCTCTTTGTAGAACGTGAGACTTCATAACCTGCTAAAAATGAGCTTTCCTAATAACATGGGATGACCTATCTGTCTAGGAATAAACTATTTTCGCTGGCCATCAGAGATCAGAGGAAACCTGAGACCAAGGACTTATTTTCTTCTAAAATGCTTACTCTGAAAGATTTTAGAAAAAAATGCAGTAATTGTGAAAGGAAAATCAATCTTTGGACCCCAAAATCATTAAGCTAAAGGAAAAAGTCAGGCTAGGAAC
>NW_026652282.1:130675938-130717450 GCF_009828535.3 Hylobates moloch
TTATGTCTTTTTCATAAATGGTTCAAACAGGCTTATTTAAGAGCCTATTTTGAGTGAGATTTCTAGTTAAAAGTGTCTAAATGAGAACAATATACCCATTTTGCTCAGCGCAGAAAAGCTCTATAATTTACTGGAGAGATAATAGAACTGTTGCTCAGACAAAACCAAAGCTTGTAAAAAATTTTTACCACTGGCCTAATAATAAATCATCCTCTCTTAGTATTTTCGTTTGCCATTGACATCTGGAGGTTGAACAAGTTTGTGACTCAGGTGTTTAAAGTTAGTTGGACTAATTTACTATCTCAGTGCCATGCGGGATTGTAGGTAGCAATGGAATTGAAGGGAACAGAAAGAAACTTGAATTCATTAAATGGGTTTGGGCAAGAGGTCAGATAAACAGTAAGTGTTAAGAGGACATAAATACTAGAGGGTCACATCATGTAGACTTCCAAAAACCAGTCAATTGTCAGGCCTCATGATGTTGGGTGAATAACTAGAACTAGTAACTGAAGCAGATATACTGCACCAGCCATAAGTAAAGGACAGAGTTACTGGGCAACTTTTGCACTGCTAATGGTGAACTTGGCCTGAAGAGTTGCAAGATCCTTTGGTGAGAAAAAAGGTATACCAGAAAAAAAGGTATAAAAAAAATCCTATAAATAAACTGCTGGATGGACTAAAACACACAACTGAAGTAGAAAGCTCAGAAAATAAATCACTCGAAGACACAGATTTTACCTTCTCTGATAGCGGCGATATTATTTAGTCAACATTTTATCTTTTTAATAACCTCCTGGAATGGGTTTGTATTCTTCCCATGTTGTTTCTGCTGTTCGTAGAGTCTCTGGCATGGTTTTAAATAACAACTACTTTTTCATGGGAATAATCACTGTACCAGACACTATATTAGGGACTTTAATCATTTTTAATTCACACAACAATCTTGCAAAGCAGGTATTACTCCCATTTTACAAGAGGAAACAGATGTTCAAAGAAGTTAAATGTCTTAATCAGGTTCAAACCACTGAATCCTGCATTTTCTTGTTCCTATATTAAGCTGCCCACTCTTCTCATTACACCACTGCTTGTTCTAAGACTTAGCACTTTTGAGGCATGTCTTCTTGATCCCTTTAGTAAAAATGTCACCTTTCTAGACAAGGCAATTCTTCACCTGAGCCTCTGTCTCTCACAGTAGCTCCTTAGGTATATAATTTTCCACCAGAGACAAGCACAAACCAAGATAAGGGAAACAACCACTACTTTTGTGAGTCATCTAGTGACTCTTCTCTCTGTGGGTTTTCCTGCCTCTCATCCACTTCCTGTGTCTACTGGGCTACCCTATCTACTCAGTTTTCCACCTCCAAAATCACTGTCATGTGTATACTGAGTAATGTTAATTTTAATATGGTGACATGGTGCAGGAAGTGGAACACATTTATTGAATTTTAGGACTGTTTAAGTTTCCATGAATCACATTTTAATTTTTAATTTGGTAAAACAGAGACACACAAAGAACTTTTAGCAGAGGAAGATGACAGAATAGAAGGCTCCACTGGTCGTCCCCCTCACAAGGACACAAAATTAACAACTATCTACACAAAAAGCCATCTTCATAAGAAATAAAAATCAGGTGAGCACTCACAGTGCACAGTTTTATCTTCATATCACTGAAAGAGGCACTGAAGAGGTAGGAAAACAGTCTTGAATTACACCATCCCTACCCCTTCACCAGCAGTGGCAGAGTAGTGCATATATAATACATATTTATATATTATATATATATATATATCACATGTATAAACTATATATATATGACTCTTTTAAACTTTTATTTTAAGTTCAGGGGTACAAGTGCAGATTTGTTTCATAGGTAAACTTGTATCATGGGAGTTTGTTGTATAGATTATTTCATCACCAAGGTATTAAGCCTAGTATCCATCAGTTGTTGTTTTTTTTTTGGTCCTGTCCCTCCTCCCACCCTCCATCCTAGAAAAGGCCCCAGTATGTGTCATTTCCCTCTATGTGTTCATGTGTTCTCATCATTTAGCTCCCACTTGTGAGAACATGTGATATTTGGTTTTCTGTTCCTATGCCAGTTTGCTAAGGGTAATGGCATCCAGCGCCATCCATGTCCCTGCAAAGAACATGGTCTCATACTTTTTTATGGCTGCATGGTATTCCACAGTGTATATGTACCACATTTTCTTTATCCAGTCTATCATTGATGGGCATTTGGGTTGATTCCATGTCTTTGCTATTGTGAATAGTGCTACAATGAACATATGCATGCATGTGTCTTTATAATAGAATGATTTATATTTCTTTGGGTATATACCCAGTAATAGGATCACTGGATTGAATGGTATTTCTGTCTTTGAGGAATCGCCACACTGTCTTCCATAATTGCTGAACTAATTTACACTCCCACCAACAGTGTATAAGCATTTCTTTTACTCCACAACCTTGCCAACATCTGTTATTTTTTGGCTTTTTAATGATAGTCATTCTGACTGCTGTGAGATGGTATCTCATTGCAGTTTTGCTTTCCATGTTTCTAATGATCAGTGATGTTGAGCATTTTATTATCTGACTGTTGACCACATGTATGTCTTCTTTTAAAAAGTGTCTGTTCATGTCTTTTGACCACCTTTTTTATGTGGTTGTTTGGTGGGTTTTTTGTGTGTGTGTAAATTTGTTTAAGTTCCTTATAGATGCTGGATATTTGACCTTTGTTGAATGTATAGTTTGCAAAAATTTTCTCCCATTCTGTAGGTGGTCTGTTTATTCTGTTGATAGTTTCTCTTCTTGTGCAGAAGCTCTTTAGTTTAACTAGATCCCATTGGTCAATTTTTGCTTTATTGCAATTGCTTTTGTCGTCTTCTTCATAAAATCTGTGCCCATGCCTATGTCCTAAATGGTATTGCCTAGGTTGTCTATCAGTTTTTGCATAGTTTGGGTTTTACATTTAAGTGTTTAATCTCTCTTGAGTTAATTTTTGTATATGGTGTAAGAAGGGGTCTGGTTTCAATCTTCTTCATATGGCTAACCAGTGATCCCAACACCATTTATTAAATAAGGAGTCTTTCCCCATTGCTCTTTTTGTCAGGTTTTTCAAACATCAGATAGTCGTAGGTGTGCAGTCTTATTTCTGGGTTCTCTGTTCTGTTCCATTGGTCTATGTGCCTGTTTTTGTACCAGTACCATCATGTTTTGGTTACGGTAGCCATTTTGTATAGTTTGAAGCTAGGTAGCATGATGCCTCCAGCTTTGTTCGTTTTGCTTAGGATTGCCTCGACCTCCTTGGCTCCGGCGATCCTCTGACTTCAGCTTCCAGAGCTGCAGAGACTACAGGTGTCTGCCATGCCTGGCTATTTTTTGTATTTTTGGTAAAGAAGGGAATTGACCATGTTGCCCAGGGTGGTCTTGAACTCCTGGGCTCAAGGAATCCATCCACCTTAGCCTCCCAAAGTGCTGGGATAACAGGCGTGAGCCACCACACCTGGCTTTAAAAACTGGAACATTTTTAAGGAGTAACAGATGAGCTACCAAGACATATTGAGCATCTATCTTGGTATGTATAAATTTAATTCTATAATATTTCCGAGAAACTCTGTGTATGTCAAAGGAAAATAAAATTGCAAATAGTTGCATTTAACATACTTTTTAAAATTTAAAAATTATATTTACATTCATTTAAAAATAAGATTATATCTTATAAAAAATCTGTGTAGTCAAAATATTTATCACATGGATGCAGAATGCCTAACATATGTCAAAAACTACTGACAAATAACCGGTAAATGGAATAACAGCCTGCTATTTCATCACTTTATTCTAATTTCTCTAAAACCTCAATGAACATGCAATTCTCTCAGTTGATGCTACTTTTTAATGAAAAACTGAGGACACAGTGGCCTCATCATGAATTATAAGCCCCACATCATCTATCATTACCATTTTCAAGTCACAAAATGTTATTAAGAGCTTTTATAATTTTTACAGAGAAAGCCTGAGCAAGAATAAAATAATTTGAAGGTGGATGCAAAGAGCAAGTCCATCTTCAAATCTGTATTAGGCTTCTGAAGGCAGCAGCAGAAATTTCTGGAATAAAACCAAAACCTCCACATTTGGCTCTGGAAGCAGCATATCCTCACGAGGGTGTTGAGCTCACCTGCCCAGCTTTATTTTCCTTGCTGTGTTATTTTCTCTTTATGTTGGAACCTCTTGCTCCAATTTCACACAACGGCCTTATGTGTGGTGAGGTGGACAGCTGATAGAAAATGCACGGAGGCATGATGGGTAACTATACACTGTTAATTGGATGTAGGCTACATCTCCATAAAATGATTAGCTCATTACATTTCAGACAACCTATACTGTGGGAAAACTCAAAAAGCTGTAACTTTTCTCATTCACAAGGGAATTAAGGTATTTTAGCCCCCTACAAAGAAACCAGCCCCCTTTCTCCAGGGCAGGACCATAGGTTAATATATAGGAATGAGGTAGGACCTGCATGGGATAAAGCAAGTAAATCTGAGAAATGTTCTGCAGGTAAGGAGATTTCTTCCTTATTGCATGCACACATACACACAGACACACACACACACACACACACACACAGGCACACACGCACGCACGCACGGACACACACAGCCTAGCAGGCAGAACAAAGTCAGTGCAGTAGCAGATAAAAAACCAAAACAGTAGCAGTGGCAAGACAATACGGGGACGAACATACCTAGTCAGTACCCCAGTGAGCAAGAAAAGGAGAGCTTAATATTTTTTAAAGATTATTAAAGTAATTACTTTTTCACATAGATTTTTCAATTATTGATTCATTCTGAAGTCCACGAATATCATGCATAACAAAACATTATAACTTATTTGTATGTATATAATACTAGAGATTGGAAATTTTCGTGTACCCTATTACTGAAACATAAAATCAATCCTTTTTGTTGCTTTTGGTTGCAATTACAGTGATTCAGTAGTCAAGATTATTTTGGTATCAAATGACACATCAACTCAAACTACATGAAGCCATTAAATGGAGTTCTGTTAGTTTATGAAACCAGGTAGGAGGGACAGGATTTTGCTAGAACTGATAAATGAGCATTGAGGAAGCTTTTGCATTTTTTTTCCTTGAGTCTTCCTTCAGTTGTAGGCATAAAGGAAAATAAAACTGCCAGGGTAACTTGACATTCTGGTTAATAATGCAGTTGACAGGACATTGCTGATCAAAGTTCATGACTTTCACTTTGAGCCTTCCATATTTACCACTAAGTATGCCCTGCTCCCTCACCACAATTACAATTAAATGAAATCATAAGAAATAAAGAATATGTAAAATATTTCATTTGGGATTTTATTTGGGATTTGTGGTAGCAGTAGTAAACTAGTGCAGCTATCATCACAGGCTTTGTGAATTTATTGTAATCTCTCTTTGGAATTTCATTTGTGTCTGGCCAATTTTTTCCATTTCAATTTAATATAATGGTATGTTTCTGAGTAGGCATAGATATTTTAAATCACAGATCTCAATCCCTCCTACACACAAACATACCTTTGAAAATACTTATGCAATTTTGGGTTATTACATCAATTAACTGGGATCAGGCTGAGGTTGAAGTGAATAGGGAGCATCATAACCATTCCACAATTTATTTCTCGGAAACAAGAAATAAAGACGCTTTTTATCAAAACAGAGATTTCAGAGGAAAGAGATGAAAGAAATATAAATTATTAGAGTATTTTAAACCTGTGATTAAAAATGCTGCCAAATTTTAGGAAAGGCTTAATGCCCTAGGAGCAGAGAGGGTCCATCCAGGCCCCATCTGGGAGAAAAACAGGGTCTCCTTATGGCAGAATATCTCGTGTTGGGCTACGTGAAGAAAGAGAGTGTCAATGTGCGAGATAGAAAGGTAGGGAGAGGAAGGCAAATCATAAGTTGATGAAACCTGGATAAATAAGCTCATTGCTTATTTCCAGAGGAGATAAAATGTTGTGTACACTACTGCCACCAGCCTAAAGGCACGGACCGTGGGCCATGTGGCCAGGAATATCTTTTGTGTCCAGGTAGACACTAACATCTTATAGTTTAATAAAAGTGTCTTTTTTTTTTACTTTTAAATTTATATTTGCCATTTTGGAACGTTTCAAGGATACAGAAAAGAATTACAAACACCCAGGTACCCATCCAGATTGAACAATGTTAATTAACCCCTTGGCCATTTACCTAGATCGTTGATGGGGTACAATCGCAGAGATCTAGAGATTGCTAGTTGATCACCAATATCCCTTCTTTTATTTTTTTTAATTCTTCTTTCCTTCTCTTGAAGTAAAAGAACCCCTGATTTAGCTGTGCATACGGCTCCCCAGAAATAAACGCTCTATGCCTCATCCTCCTTTCAGACAATGTGTGACAGTGTGATAAAGTTATGGACAATGGGATGTGAGTGGAAGGGTCACCTCCTCCTTCTTTTCCCTTTGCTTCACACCGGAATAAAGACTTAGTGAAGTGGTGAGCCATGTTGGACCATGCTGTCTGATTCAGTACATTAAAAACAGGAGGATAATAATAGAGAAGGAATCTGAGTCTCTGACCCTGTGTATCACTTACAGTAGCCATTAATTTTTCACATCAAGCCTGTTATGTGAGAAAAAAAAACTTTAATCTTGTTTAGGCCACTCTTAACTTTGGGTCTCTATTCTAGCAACCAAATCTAGATCCTAACTAATATAAATATTCATTATGTGCTTACTATATACCAGATGCTCTTCTAGGTCTTAGAGATAAAGTAATAAACAAATAAACAATAATCCTTACTCTCACGGACCTTAAATGTTAGCAGAGGAGACACATAGTGGCAATAGAAGTTGAATATAGAGGATGTTAGATGACGGTGCAAAAGGCTACGGAGAAAAATATACCAGGGAGAAGAAGGGTGGTGTGGGAGTTGCCATTTTAGATGAGGTAGCTCGAGAAGGTCTCACTGACATTTAAGTAAATATGTAAAGGAAGTGAATAAATGAACCATGTAGATATCTAAAGGAAGAACATTCCAAAATAAGAGAACAGTAATGCAAGCAAGAGCCACGAGGCAATAGCATGCCTATTGTCTGTGAGTAACAACAGAAGAGAATAATATCGCAAGATTCCATGAAACTAGGTAGGAAAGTCGTAGGATATGAGGTCACAGAGCAAAGTGGCACACGGAATAGAGCTCTGTGGCTCATTATAAAAACGTTGACATTAAATCAATGGGTGTAGTATAAAGTGGGCATATTCCAGATACATTACAAAATGACAGCCAATGGTATTTGCTAATGGGTTTGATGTGGGGCGTGAGAGAGAAAAACCAAGGGTGGCTCCAAGTTTTTTGGCCAGAGCAATGAAAGGAACGCAGTGTAATTTCCCAAAATAAGGAAACACATGAAGGGAGCAGATTTAGCTGGGAAAATCAGGTCTTTGGTTTTGGACAGATTAATTTTGCAACATCTAACAGAAATCCAGTTGTAGATGCTCAATGAGTAGCTAGATATGTGAATCAGGAGTTCTGCACAGGGGTCTAAGCAGAAGATGTAACTCCGGCGGGGGGCATCAGAATACACGTGGCATGTAAAGCCATGATCCTGGGTGAGGCAATATAAGAAACGTAAATAGAAAAGTAAAAATAGTCTAGAGCTGTACCACTCTGAATGTGCCTTATCTCAGCTGATCTTGGAAGCTAAGCAGGGTCAGGCCTGGTTAGTACTTGGATGGGAGAAAAGTGAAAACATTCAAGTCCTGGACTCTTGAATGTTTTCAAGCTGAGGAGATGAGGAGGATCCAGCAAAGGAGATGAAAAAAGAGCAATCAGAAAAGGAGGAGGAGGCCGGGCGTGGTGGCTCATGCCTGTAATCCCAGCACTTTGGGAGGCCGAGGCAGGTGGATCACGAGGTCAGGAGATCGAGACCATCCTGGCTAACACAGTGAAACCCCGACTCTACTAAAAATACAAAAAATTAGCCAGGCGTGGTGGCGGGCACCTGTAGTCCCAGCTACTTGGGAGGCTGAGGCTGGAGAATGGCATGAACCCAGGAGGTGGAGCTTGCAGTGAGCCGATATTGTGCCACTGCACTCCAGCCTGGGCAACAGAGTGAGACTCCGTCTCAAAAAAAAAAAAAAAGAAAGAAAAAGAAAAAAAAGGAAAGAAAAAGAGGAGGAAACCCAGGAGAGAGCAGTGTCCCAGAAGTCAGGTGATGATAGTATTTCAGAAAGTAGAGAATAATCAACTGTGCTCACTGCTATTAAAAAAATCAAGTAACAAGAGGAATAAGAATGTGCTATGGAATGGAGAAACATGGATGGAATTTGGTAACTATTACATGGCTACCTTAGTGAATCTATCATTTTCTTATTTTCATCACATAAGGATCATATTATTTCAGAGGAAGAAGGCTACAAAAGTCATCCATCCAAACATTTAACTCAGATTACAGAATCCATGAAAGCTGTAAAGGAAGTCAACTGTTTTCCAGTTTGTGATCATTAAGTAGTTGGGGTGGCTGGGTTGTTCAGCCTTTCTTTAAGCATGTCCAGTGGCAGATTGCTTTCAACTATGTGGGACAATCATTCCATTTTTGGTGACATCATAGTTGTCCCTTGCATTGAATATGTGTGCATTTTAATTTCTATTATTCAAAGTTCTGCTTTTGTAGTCACATAATATAAATTACTGCTGCCAGATATACAGAAGGCATTTCTGCTTTTTTTGAAAAATCTCACACTCTCTAACTTCCATCAGATATGAATCTTCTCAGGGTGGCACGTGAAACTATGATAATAGCCCCAAGGCAGCCACTTCCCAGGTTCTGGGAGATCCTGCTTGGGTCTATCTTATCTTACCACTCCATTCCACAATGGCACACAGTAAAAGAAGCTCCTCTCAAGGACACCTGATCTCTGATCATTGTTCCCCACTCCCACCTCCAAATATGGTTCCTCTCCTCCATGCCACAGTTCTGTGATTGGCTGTCACTCAGCCTCATCCATTAGCATCTGCCTACCTCATGTCTCTTCTGTTACCAAGCCATTGCAAGTTCATTCTCCAAACTAATTAGAGGCCAGATGTTCACAACTTTGTGATTGGTTTACCTGGTCTGCAGTCCTTACTCCAAGTACACAACTGAGACAACCCAGGTACTTCCCAGATACTCCTACCAGTGACCACTGAATCCAATGCCACCCCAAATATTACTCCATATCCTAACCCCAATCTACCCTAACGCAGAGTCAAGACATAAAGTTAGAGAATGTGGCCATCCCACTGTAAAACAGTATTGCCACAAGCTCACTCTAGCGGGCATGAGGACGACTTCATCCCAATTGTTACGTGTACTTGATAACCATGGGTTAGAGCATGTTCCAGAAAAAAACAGGTACAAAGGAAGGGTAGAGGCAACATGGGTTGCTAAAAGTCATTAGTTGTCTGATTTCCCACACATTCAGAAAACTTCTTCAGAAGACTTACCAATGTCAGCCCAGTGCTATTCAGCCTTGAATGGGAGCCAATTCACTTTGAAGAGTAGGACCTGTTGAAGAGTAGGCCAACAGATGATCCATTGATAATCTCTGCTCCAACATAATTAGAATGCCATAAGACATTTTTGTTGTATGCGTAGCTAGTCCCAGGACAGAGAAGAGCCATGCAATCTGAAGTGGCTCTATGCTGAGTAAAGCAATGCCCATATAGAACCAAATCTTTCCTCCTATCTCACTCTCTTTCTCCATTATTAGCTACTTAAAAAAACAAAAATAAAAAAGGAACAAAAAAACCTCTTTCAACAAAACACTCAATTACATATATGCCCTGTTCTGCCTCCCTGGATTGATAAATGCTTTTCAGTGGATATTACTACTTCCCCAAACCCATCGCTTACAATAATTAGACTTAGATACGTGAGCAGTCAGTGTTTATTTGTGTCATTTCATCAGGCCCTATTCTTAGAACTAACAGTCATTCTCTCTGCTTCAGCCCCACTAAATGAAACTCTCAGCCTTGAACTAATCATAGACTAAAGGTTGACTACTTCGCCTTTGTTTTACCCAAGGAGTAGCCCCCAGAATAGCAGCCTTTCACAAAGAGCATAAACCTCAGAGCAGAACCCACACACACTATTGACAGTCCAGCTTTTCCAAAGCACTTGACAGTCCCTTCTTCCTCACATTCCGACATATGTAGGATTCCTACATATCCTAACACCAAATGCATCTAAATATATTTCCAGAATGCTTTAGGTAGGCAGTTTCTGTACCAGCAGATTTGTTTTCAAATTTGTTAAAGTAGTAGTTGTATTTCATGATACTTACGGTCATATAGTTAGCTATGATTAGTTATGGTTGGTCACAAATACTACCTTTTATGGTTACCAGCTACAGTTATGATCAATTATGGCTAGTATTATAGTTATAAGTTCTAACTAGTTTGTGGTTGCTGGTTGTAGCTACAAACTAGTTGCAGTTTCTGGTTTACGACCGCTAACTATTCATCGTTACTAGGCACAGTTACTAACTAGTTGTGGTTACTGTGCTGTGGCTAAAAACTAGTGGTAGTTTCTGGATTGTGGCTAACTAGTCATAGTTAACCAACTGGTTAATTACTAGTAGCTGATGCCAATTTGTGGCTGCTAATTAGTTCTGGTTGCCATGTTGGGCCAGTAACTACTTGAAGTTTTCCAGTTTGTGATCATTAAGTAGTTGGGGTGGCTGCGTTGAGAATAGCTTGTACTTACCAGTTCATGACTGCTAACTAGTCATGGCTACAATGTGTTGCTACTAAAATGTTGTCGTTACTCACTTCTGACTGTTGACTAGTGCTGGTTACCTTGTTGGGGATGATAACAAGTTGTGATTGTGAATTTGTGACTACAAACTAGTTATGATTCTGCTTTGTGGGTGCTAAATACTCGTGGTTTCTACTTTGTAGTTGCTGTTTTGTGGCTTCTATGTAGTTGTGGTTACTATGTGTTCTTGTTAACAAGTTGTGGTTACTGGCTGTGGATAATAACTAGTTGTGGTTTCTGGTTATGGCTAATTGGAGTTGTGGTTAGTTATACTTAAGTTTGGTGTACTTGTGGTTGGTTGTAGTTATAAAGTTGATTATGGGTATAGTAATACAGAGTTATAGGATTAGTTAGTTATAGGTAGTTGTATTTATAATTATAGTTTTTGGCTATAGCTATAGTTGTATATACTTACGATGAGAATTGTTATAAATTGTTAGTATTATAAAGTGTTAGAATGTAAAAGTTGCAGTTATTTAATCTGGAATGTAATCTATTCAATTACATAACCAGATCTTCCAAAACTTTTATGATCCATGGCCACTGAACAACATGCTTTTAGTATTTAATTCCATTACATTCATTTGGAAATAGTTCTAAAATATTGGAGCAATACTTGTGAAATCAGTCACAATTAACATTACTAATAGAATATCAAAGCTTAAGATGGCATAATTTTGATATACACACATGCATGTGTATACATATGTGTGTATGTATTCATTCTAGGCTATAAAAATATATAGCCCTGGGTTATATTTTGATAGACCTTCATTCATTCATTCAGCAAATATTTTTGAAACATCTGCTTTGAACAAAGCACTATTCCAGAAGTGTGAAACATATCAGTGAACAAAAGAAAGATTATTGTTCTAAACTTCTAGTGGCATGAGGCAGACAAGAGACCATAGGCACAAAGAATGAGTTAATTATATAATAGGTTAGGAGGTGATAAGTTCTGTGGAATAAAGACAAAATACAGTAGGGTAAAGCAAAATGGATGTGCCTTGGGGTGAGGGAAGCCTGCAATTTTTAAAGAGGTGGCCAGCATAGGCCTCAATGGAAAGGTGGCATTTGACCTGAAAGGTGTAAGAGGGTCAGTGCCGTGGATGTATAGAGAAGAATCATCCCAGCATGGAGAAGCAGCCAGTGCAAAGGCCCTAATTAGGGAAGGAGCCCAGCGTCATCCAGGGACAGTAAGGAGTCTAGTGTGGTTGAAGCAGAGCGGATTGAAACCCCACTTCTCCATGCACCCACCACGTCCTGCACCCCAATACACTGCTGCCCTCCCTCTATCCTCCCCGCTACCTTGCCATGCTATCACCTGGCACACTGTCACTTTTCTCTCATGGAACTTGGACAACTAACTCCCTCTTTGGGGATAGTTTCTGCCTCAGATTGCCGAGACTTACCTGCTTCTCCTTTTACGCTCAAGTCCCTCACTGTGGCTCACTGAAGTCCTGCACTCCAAAGCGGGGCGAGGTTATTCTCCCATACAGAAGCCATCCAGCACTGCTCCCCGGTCACCTGCTGGCTGTGGCACAGTCAGCAGTGCCTGAACCTGACCTCAGGAAGGAAGCTTGGCAGGTGCTTGTGGTTCCTGGAGGTTCAGGAGAGGGAAGGAACACAGACGAGGGAACTCGGGAACACAGTCCTTAGCTGAGGAAACGAAGACTGACAAGAGCAACAGCTAGATCCCTGTCGACAGGCCCCACCAGCTTTACCCGTCAGGCCACTTCATCAGACTCTTTAGCTCATTTGATCCACCTGAGAAATAAGGAGCAGGAAACTCAAAGGGCGTTCCCAAGCTCACACAGTTTCTGAGGTTTGGAGCTGGGATTTGCATGAGGCTCCCGGGTCCATGCTCATAACTGCTGTGCTGTGCTCACTCAAATCCCGTGCCACCTGTAGGTAAAAGCAGACAATGGGACTAGACATTCTTTAGTGTCCCATCTGCCTCTAAAGGGTTGTGAAGCTGGTCAGAAGAAAAAGTCTACAGGATCAGCTGCTCTGCCAGTCTTTTTTAATTTGCTTTTTAACGTCTCAGATTACTTGCAGGTGATGTGCTTGTATTATGCAGAAAAGCAGACCTTTCTTGGAGGTTTTAGGCTTGAAATCTTGAAATCTGAATAGACATCAGGTATATTCTTCCATCTGAGAATCTTGGGAGAGGGCATTGGACCTGACCTACTTGTGATTCCCCATTTGAATTAATTAGGTTTCCAATGTTTTTCATATCTAGACACTGGCTCTGAAACTACAGGCCACAGGAGTAAGGAAGACAAATAACAGAGTCTGGATTGGTATGTATTTAAACTAATTACTGGAAAGAAAAAAAAAAAACACCCTCACTGTACTTTGCCCCCTTGTACTGGGTCAAGCATAGTGTGTAAGGAGAGCACATTTGTATGGCAACTGGGTATCACACATTTTTCTTAGAGCTCCTTGCTTTGGGGAAAAAGTAAATATTCAATTTCAACCTTGGTTTTTGAAAATATGTGTAATTGAAATTATTTCTATAACAAGGAATAATATCTTTGGTTTAGTGTATGAAGTATGACTGTATAATAATGAGAATAGAGTTTTAGTGATTCAATTCAGCAAATATTTATCAAGTATCTACTATATGAAAGATACTGAGCCAGTCAAAAAAGGCTGCAGCTTTAGTCTCTGTCTTAAAGGGATTTGGGGAGCCCTAGGACATGGAACAAAAAGACATATAACTTGGGGATCAAAATTTCTCCAATGCTGTCCACAGTAGGAAAATGAAAAGGATACTCTGATGATACTGGGGACTCACATCAAGGGAAGAGAAAGTTAGTCTCCACTTTGGAATAAAGGTTCATGGTGGATATAAGCAGGTAGATCAGGAAGATGGTGTTCCAAGATAACTTACTTACGTTTATTCACAGAAGGGCTCAGAAAGTTGAAAGAATCAGGGAATCTTTCTGAGACTGTAAGATCTACAGTTATTTAATGTCTCAAGGTTGATTGAAATGGCTATAATTCCTTGGCAGAAAGCCATCTTCCCCTTCAGGAATATAGAACACAGCTGTAGGAATTGCATGAAAGGATGCTGATTTTGAAGGATCTGAAAATTGCGATGGCTGCCTAGGAGCAGCGTAAACCACCCAGGCCCACAAGGAAGGAAACACAGTCATAACACCGCATGGATGCCTAGAGCCAAGTATCAGTGTGATTGTATTCAAGACTGGGGCAGCCTTCAAACATTCAGATTACCGTCATCATAAATCAGCAAAGATAGTGTAACAAGATGAAATCCACAAGTATTTTGAACAATGATGACACCATCATTTATCGTCCAAAGTCAAAATCCTCATGCAAATACAACATTCTACTTAATACCATCATTTTGTAATAATCACTACCTCATGGCTTTATAGTGCTTTATATTAAACAAAGCATTCTCTCATCTTTAATCTCATGTAATCTGCATAACAACTCCACGATACAAGGCAGGCAGGACAGAAAACATCTCTGAGTCACGGATTAAAGAAGTGACACTCAAAGACGTCAATTGATTTGCACAAATACATAGGACTAATAAGTAGAGGAGCCAAAATTCAGTTCAGTTCAACAAACACAGCACGTCCTACAGGCTTACTACATGGTCGACACAGTATAAGATTTAGGGAACTAGAAAGAAGAATAAAATAAAACAATCTTGAGGAATTCATCCACTAGTAGAGAAGCAGACATGCAAACTGCTAATTCCAATGCAATGACCTAAGTGCTTCGATATATGAAGACCCAGTAGAAGCACAAAGAAGGGTCAACGAATACAGAGGGTCGGGGGGCATCAGGGAAAGCTTCCTGGAACAGATGATATCTCAACTGAGTCTTAGAGACTGAGCAGAGGCTAGTCAAGTGAAAATGGATTGCTTACAGTATGGCAGGATAGGGACAGCTAGTAGGGTAAAGCAGGATGGCACGTCTGAGGAATTTCAAACAATTAAGAATTGCTATGCTAATTTGGGGAGTGGATTCCTATACATAGCAGAAGATGGGGAGAAACTGAGACCAAGTGGCTGGGAAGGAGTCAAACCAAATGTTCAGGAATGATCCTTGGCATATATACTGTATATAGTTGATCTGTCCAAGTACTTCCAATATGCACCCAGGATGAGGATTCCTGATATAGACTATCTGTAGACCATGATTTTTATGTTTTAGTGTGCAAAGAAATCACCTGGGTAGCCTGTTCAAAATGGAAATTTCATAAGTACTTCTCACAGATAGTCTGTTTCATCAGGTCGGAGGTACTATTTTGGTATGTACATTTCTAAGAGATAGCAGATAACTCTGATGTAGGCAGTAGCCAGAGTACGCCACAGATGACCCTGATCCACCTAAACATATCCAGCTTCAATATAGAATAATTTCCAAATCTGTATTTCCAATCAGATCACCTTTCTGGAGGTCTAGACTTATGTACTTAACCTCCTATTAGGGAGCTTCCCTTGGATGTCCCACGAGTACCTCAAATTCAATTTGTTCAACAGTGAGCCTATTATCTCTCCACCTCCAATGTACTGCTTATCAATGTCCCCAGTTACAGTGCTGAAAGCTCTCCAATGGCTACCCATTGCACTCAAGTTAAATTCTAAAATCTAAGGTGGCCTACCAGGCCCTGAATGAGCTGGCTCCTAAGCACGTGTCCACTTTCACCTATGCCATGGCCTCCCTTTCATGTCTTCTACTCTCAGAATTATGAACTTCTTTCAATTATATCAAAATACTCCCTTCTCTCATAAGCTGGCCTTTACTGTGCTTTTGCTTCTGCCATCATGCTTTACTGCTTAGTTCCTGTCTATTCCTTAATTGCAGTAAACGTCATTTCCGCCAGGAGGTCTTCCTACCCAATACTATATACTCCTCTGTATAAGGGTCATAACAATTGTCATTTCCATTTTTTTTTTAAGACAGAGACGTGCTCTGTCACCCAGGCTGAAGTGCAGTGGTTCATTCTCGGCTCACTGCAACTTCCGTCTCCCAGCTTCAAGCGATTCTCCTGCATCAGCCTCCCGGGTAGCTAGGACTACAGGCACGTGCCGCCACACTTGGCTAAGTTTTTTTTTTTATTTTTTATTTTTGTTGAGATGGAGTCTTGCTCTGTCGACCAGGCTGGAGTGCAGTGGTGTGATCTCGGCTCGCTGCAACCTCCGCCTCGCTAGTTCAAGCGATTCTCCTGCCTCAGCCTCCCGACTAGCTGGGATTACAGGTTTGCACCACCATGTCCAGCTAATTTTTGTATTTTTAGTAGAGATGGGGTTTCACCATGTTGGCCAAGCTGGTTGCAAACTATGTTATTTGCCTTTTTGCTGTACTGTAGTCCAGCTCAACTGTGAACTCTGTTAGGGAGGAGTCTATGTTTGTCTGTTTCAATCAGCATCCCCAGTAACTAACACAATGTCTGGCCTATAGAAAGCAATTGATAGGTATTTTGAGAAGAAGAGACAAAAGTTGTTTCCAAATAGTTATACTCAGGACAAGAATTTGTGCTAAGGAAAAATACAAAATTCAGACAGATATTGAAGTGCACAGACGTTAATCACAGTGGTGTATAACATAGCTGAAAACTGGAAAATATTTTCAAATATTCATCAATAGGAATAGGGATAGATAAACTATGGTGTGTACCCATGTGAAGTAATGTCATGTATGCATTGAAAAGATGGCTGATTGTAATATTCTGTAATTAAAATAACAATTTCACATCTAACAAAATTACTTATGAAATGAAATAGTCTTGGAAATGTTATTGTTTTAGAAACTATACAAGGAGAATGGGAGAAAGCCCTTTTCACCTAGAATTCTGTATCAGTGAAGGTTTAATCAGGAAAACAGAAACTGCTGGATATACTCTTAGTGTGAAGGTTGTTTTTGTTTTGTTTTTTGTTGTTGTTGTTTCTATCAGACTTAGGAGAATTAATACAAGAATCAAAAGTGCTGGAGAAGAGACCAAGGAAGTCGCTACAGACAGTCTAGCCAGTAACAAAAGACCAAAGCAGGTTGTTCTTAAGTGTTTTCCTGGAAATCCCTCAGGATGCAAGTGATTCTGAAGAAACTCTCCCACTAAGTGGTTTCAAACCCCTTGTCTTCCCATGTCTGCCTGTAATTGCCTCCTAAAAATAATGTCCTCTATATATCTTCTGCATTCCAAATAATGCACAAGTGACCTTGCTCTTGGTGGACTTTAATCTGTAAATATGTGGTGAAGAAAATTCTAGATAAAAGGGAGCAGTTTCTGGCTTTTCATTTGAAATGCAAATGAAGTAGCAACACAGCTAAATAACAACAAGGGACTCAGCTGAAATGTCAATAAGGTACAGCCCTAATGTCAGCATCTAAACCTCAGATACACAAATACTTACCATTGTGCTACACTTTTCTACAGTATTCAGTACAGTAACATGCTGTACAGGTTTGTGGCCTAGAAGCAATAAGTTTTAATATACAGCCTACATGTGTAGTAAGCTATACCATCTAGTCTGTGTAAGTATATTCTGACGTTTGCACAACAACAAAATCATTAACAATGCTGTAGTGACGCATGACTGAATATTTTGTGTTTAGTTCTTCCAAACTCATAGTGGGTATGTGAGTAGGATTTAAAAGGTCTCAGCACAGGTAGGCTAATGAGGTCATTTCCCAATTAGTAAATAGAAGACCATGGAATTGAGACACAAAAAGCATATGCTCATGGCTGGGGGACAGTGCCCTGTTGTTCAAGGACAGCTCAGGAGCAAACATCTGCTTCAATCGCTTTACTAGCCCTGTGACTTGGGAGTGGTGTGCTGGAACTAGCTTTATGCTAATATATTGTATTAGTCCGTTTTCACACTGCTATGAAGAACTACCCCAGACTGGGTAATTTATAAAGAAAAAAGGTTTAATTGACTCACAGTTCCACATGGCTGGGGAGGCCTCAGGAAACTTACAATCATGGTGGAAGACAAAGGGGAAGCAGACACCTCTTCACAAGGCAGCAGAGAGAAGAACGGAAGAGTGAAGGGAAAAGGTCCTCTTATAAAACCATCAGATCTCATGAGAATTCACTCACTATCATGAGAACAGCATGGGGAAAACCACCCCATGATCCAATCACGTCTAACCAGTTCTCTCCCTTGACAAGTGGGGATTACGATTCCAGATGAGAGTTGGGTGAGGACACAAAGCCAAACCATATCATTTATGAAAGACTATTAAATTTTCAGGAGATTTTTTAAAACTAGTTGAAGAAATATTGACAGCTTGAAAGTAATATTGGTGAGAGTATTTACACCACAGAAATCATCAAATACTACAAATTAGCATTTTTCAAAATGATTCATTCATTCATGCATTTTGGAGAGCCTTTTTACCAGCACACCATTGGCTGGGGAACATCTTTCTTTGCCTTTCTTAGCCCTAGAATCCTTAGCTGTAAAATAGGATTAATAATAATTAGGTCTGCTACTTCCAAGACCCTGGAACAGGAAAGAAAATGGAGGTCATTATGTATAAATATTTTAAAATTCTTTTTTTTGTTTTTGAGACGGAGTCTTGCTCTGTCGCCCAGGCTGGAGTGCAATGGCACGATCTTGGCTCACTGCAACCTCCGCCTCCTGGGTTCAAGCGATTCTTCTGCCTCAGCCTCCTGAGTAGGTGGGATTACAGGCATGCACCACCAAACCCGACTAATTCTTGTATTCTTAGTAGAGGTGGGATTTCACCCACCTCTACTAAATGTTGGTCAGGCTGGTCTCGAACTCCTGACCTTGTGATCTGCCTGCCTCGGCCTCCCAAAGTGGTGGGATTACAGGCGTGAGCCACCACGCCCGGCAATATTTTAAAGTTCTAAATCAACCTATTAAACAGTTAAATTAAATAGGTTGTATTCTCTAATCTTGACAACTATAGATCCATAATAACTCTTATCAAAAAATATAAAGCTGTGGTTTTTATATCACTTAAAGTTGTTAAAATGTCAAAAGGAACTAAAAATATAACACAGGTCTGGATTTACTCTATTGACTGGCAATGTTTGGGTGGGGACCAAAATAAAGTTGTACTTTATTATAAACTATTACGTGTTTATTCAAAAGGATTTGTTTTTCTCACCCTTATTTCATCAAAATCCTTCATTATGCTGTTACAATCAAGATGTTGGTATAGCTTGTATTCAATGAAAATAATGATATAAAGATTTAGGAAACTAAATTGCAAAGTGTGCAAAATTTTAGTATATTTTAATAACAATGTAAATTGTATTTTAAAAATAAAAATGTTACCATGTATACAAAAGTTATTTTCTCTTAAATTTTCAAACACCATTAAATTAAAAAATATGAATTATAATTAAAAAATATGAAGTCTAAAATCAATGTTAGGGAAATAAAACATAATTTTAGAGGAAATTTTTGAAAAAATTATTAATTTTTAAATTAATAATCGCAATGGTGCGATCTTGGCTGACTGCAACCTTCGCCTCCAGGGTTCAAGCAATTCTTCTGCCTCAGCCTCCTGAGTAGCTGGGGTTACTGCTGCCTGCCACCACACCCAGCTAATTTTTTGTATTTTAGTAGAGACAGGGTTTCTCCATGTTGGCCAGGCTGATCTCGAACTCCTGACCTCAGGTGATCTGCCCATCTCAGCCTCCCAAAGTGCTAGGATTACAGGCATGAGCCACTGTGCCTGGCCAATTTTTTAATTTAAATAACTATTAAGTAGTTCTATAAAAATAAAACCATTCCAGTTTTCAATGTCTATTCTTGCTCATGTAAAGAAATGATATTGCACTTTATATATATTAGCTCTAAACCTATATAAATAGAAAGCTATGAAAATATGAGTCACTTAATATTGAAAAATGTTCTCCAGTTGCTATGTAACTGTTAAGAATACCATGCTAATTGGTGTGTATTTCTAGAAATATAAATTTTTTAAAAAAAAGAAAATCAAAGTTTGGCACTTCTGGGGAGCAATATTATGGAAAAATCCATTGCATTCATTCTATTAAAGAAGAAAAATGGGTTAATTTGTCTCTTCTGTTACCTAAGTACTTCTACCACTCAAATGCTCCCTGTACTCTAAAGCAGTGCCCCTCTCGGATGTCAGCAGTGTCACAATTGCATTTGCATACAATTTTCTTTTGGGGTACGTGTAGGGCAAGAGATGTGAAGCTTCAAGATTGTTAGTTGTGAGAATGGAGGCTTAGTGTCATGGGTGACACTTTGCCAGCACTGAGCAGGAGATCTTGAATGACAGAAGTACGCATGCTTTTTAAAACAAAACTTACCCTGTGCTTTGTGATTCTATGTGCTGTGCTTTTTAAAATGAAACTCATCTCTGTGTTTTGCATTCCTTTGCTTATGATCCCCTCCTCTATCTTCAAAGACAGCAATGGAGAGCTTCAGACCCTCCCCTCTTGCATCACTCTGGCTTCTTCCTCTCTCGCATATTTGTGATTACATTGGACTCATCTGGATAATCCAGGCTAATCTCCCGATCTCAGGATTAGTAAATTAATTACATCTTCCATGTTCCTTTTGGCATGTAAGGTCACTTATCCACAGGTTTCCCGGATTAAGACATGGACATTTTGGCAAGCCAAATTCTGCCCTCCACAGAACCCCCTACATTTGGACTTTTAAACTTTCAAATTTCCAGTAACTAACTGTGGATCATATTTCCCTAACTTCCCACTTCATAGAAGTATTGCCTTCCTTTACATTAATGGAAAACTTACTGTAAGCCAGATATTATTCTTGGCTCGGCACAGAGATTATGGCAGTGAACAAAACTGATGTGGCCCCTATGGTAGGAAATTTATCATATACTGGAGGAGAAAGACATTGATCAAGAATTAATGCAAATTAATGTGAAATTCCCCTATTGTCATTAGAGTTGCTCCCAGGCAGTGGTTGAGAAACTACAGAAAGGTGTATACTTTGGAGACCACTTACTGGAAAGATAAGAGTAATGGCAGGTGCGCCACATGCTTAGATAAGACATTTTTCCATGGATTTTAGGTCAATAAGCATATTTCTTTTTTTTTTTACAAATACCTTTTTAATTTCAACCTTACAACCTTTATAAATGCTGTCAGTATTTACAGGAAATAAAAGTATGCTTTAGATTATTAGGCAGTTACAGAAATTTTCTCCTTGAGTACCCTGGAAGGGTCATTTCCACTGATGGATACTTTTATAACGCTCTTTGATATAACCATGCAGACATAAGCCAAAAGGATCAGCTGTATCTACTTAATACAGTATCAGTATTAAGTATTGTTAAATAATACAGTATCAGTATTAAGTATTGTTAAATACTTAATGCATGGCCGTTCCTCCCATGTTCAATAACATAAGCTTCTAGCTGAAGGAAATGTGGGTGAGAGCAAATAGAAGATTGGGACACCGTGATTTTGTGTACATGTTTGTTTTTCTATTACCATTCGTTTCTGTGCTTGTTTGTGCTATTACCATAAACCTAGAAAGGGAGGAGAGCGCCTGAACAGAGACTATAATAGGTAATATAGAATGCCTTTCAGGGTCCCAGGGGCACTATGACTTGGCTGATTATTTAAACTACAGAGGAAATCTCTGCTTTCAAGAATAGACTTCAAGAATAAACAAGAAAATTAAATATTTGAGGTATAAGAAAATTGTGAATTGTACAGTAGAAGATGAAACACAACAATCAATCAGAATAAAACACAAATATTGGTTCAAAATAGTCTGGCATACATTTGGTATGTTTACAGAGAACTCTAAAATCATTTCGGATTCAAGCAACTTATTTTTTTGTTGTTACCATTTTAAAATATTAACAGATTTCTTTAGAACAAAAGTATATATTGATATTTTTCACTATTGTCTTTTTAAATGCAGAAACTCAGGAGTGGGGGAGGACTAGTCTAAAAATGCTGCATATTTACAGGGAAGTTCAGCACCTATGCTTCCATTTCATCTTTGACGGTTATTTAAAACCACACACGGGAGATCAGTTTTGTGTAGACTTTCATTTATTTTCCCCAGTACATACATGATTACTTAAAGCAACAAAATTCAGATCTGGAAATTGGTATTGTAAACACTTTGCTAAGCAACATCTGTCAAATCAAGATGGTTGATTTGGCCTTGAGTGTCCTTTAAAATGAGGTTTCTCCATCTGGGGTGCATTATTTCTGAAAGCCAGGTTTCCTATGAAGTAATTTATGGTGTCCAGAACACCCTGGATAAATGTAACTGTTTTGTCTTTATCTAGAGACTATTTTCAAGTCCAGGGACATATTAATTATATTTTTATAGAAAACAAAGTGTCAGCATATCAAGGTGTCGTCTGTAAGAATGCCATGTACTACATGACTTATTATCAGTATGGACCTAGGCTCTACCTGATAGATATTCTGCAAAGCAAAGTCGAATAAATTCAGGATATATAAAGGAACAAATTTCCACATAAAATGAAATATCCTTTTAGTTAAAGCAAAGCACAAAGTCCTGCAAGTTCTGAAAGGAACCTCTAGTGGGTAAGGATAGTTCAAGAGGATCAAGCAATAGTAATTGGCTACAATGAGGATTTCTATTCTTCTTGAAGTCCACTTACATGATGTTTACTGCTACCAGCATGCCTGTCCTCCCACAGGTCCTTGTTGCCCTTTGAAGGTGATAACCTTAGTATAGACAAAGCCAAGAACCCTCAGCGGAAGTGATACTGGCTGGGGTTTTCAAAAGAAACATTGCTGAAGTCCGGCAAAATCCTTAAAGGAAATGAATAAAGGAAAATATAAAGAGTGTAAAACAGTGAAGTTTACAAAGTATAGATCTCTTATTTTAAGATAACCTAAGCCTAGAGCCTGAAACATGGCACGCATTTAAGTCTTTAATCCGTCTTGAGTCAATTTTTGTATGTGGTATAAGCAAGGGGTCCAGTTTCAACCTTCTGCATATGGCTAGCCAGTTATCCCAGCACCATTTATTGAATAGGGAATCCTTTCCCCATTGCTTGTTTTTGTCAAGTTTGTCAAAGGTCAGATAGCTATAGGTGTGTGGTCTTATTTCTGAGTTCTCCATTCTGTTCCATTGATCAATGTGTCTGTTCTTGTATCAGTACCATGCTGTTTTGGTTACTGCAGCCCTGTAGAATAGTTTAAAGTTGGTCAGCATGATGCCTGCAGCTTTGTTCTTTTTGCTTAAGATTGCCTTGGCTAGTCAGGGTCTTTTCTTGTTCCATACGATTTTGAAAATAGTTTTTTTCTAATTCTGTGAAAAATGTCATTGGTAGTTTGATAGGAATAGCACTGAATCTGTAAATTCCTTTTGGCAGTAGGGTCATTTTAATTATATTTATTCTTCCTATCCATGAGCACAGAATGATTTTTCATTTGTTTGTGTCATCTCTGCTTTCTTTCAGCATTGTTTTTAAATTCTCGCTGTAGAGAAAATTTACCTACCTGGTTAGCTGTATTCCTAAATATTTTATTATTTTAGTGACAACTGTAAATGGGATTGCCTTCCTGATTTGGCTCTCAGCTTGGCTGTAGTTGGTATATGGAATCATTGTGATTTTTGTACATTGATTTTGTATCCTGGAATTTTGCTGAAGTTTTTTTTCTTTTTTTAATCACCTGAAGGAGCTTTTGGATAAAGACTATGGGGTTTTCTAGATATAGAATCATGTCGTCTGCAAAATAGGTATAGTTTGACTTCCTCTCTTTCTATTTGGATGCCCTTTATTTATTATTTTTTTCCTGATTGCTCTAGCCAGGACTTCCAATACCACGTTGAATAGAACTGGTGAGAGGGCATCTTTTCTTGTACCAGTTTTCAAGTGGAATGCTTCCAGCTTTTGTCTATTCAGTATGATATTGGCTGTGGGTTTTTCATAGATGGTTCTTATTATGTTGAGGTATGTTCCTTCAATGCCTAGGTTGTTTAGAGTTTTTAACATTAAGGGATGTTGAATTTTATTGAAAGTCTTTTTTGCATCTATTGAGATGATTATGATGTTTATGTCTTTAATTCTGTTTGTGTGATGAATCATGCTTATTGATTTGCATATGTTGAACCAAACTTGCATCCCAGGGATAAAGCTTTCTTGATCCTGGTGGATTAGCATTTTAATGTGCTTCTGAATTCAGTGTGCTAGCATTCTGTTGAGCAATTTTTCATCAATGTTCATCAAGGATATTGGCCTGAAGTTTTGTTGTTGTTGTGTCTCTGCCAGGTTTTGGTATCAGGATGATGCTGGCTTCATAAAATTAGTTGGGGAAGAGCCTTCCTCTTCAATTTTTTGGAATAGTTTCAGAAGAAATGGTACCAGCTGTTCTTTTTATATCTGGTAGAATTTGGATGAGAATTCATCCAGTCCTGGGCATATTTTGGTTGGTAGGCTATTGATATGGATTGGATCTGTGTTCCCCTCAAATCTCATGTCAAATTGTAATCCCCAATGTTAAAGATGGGGTCTGCTTGGGGGAAGGTGATTGAATTATGATTAGTGGATTACTCATGAATGGTTTAGTATTCCCCTTGGTACTGTCCTTTAAATAGTCCATTCTCATGAGATCTGGTTGTTTAAAAGTGTGTAGCACCTCCCCCTTCTGTCTCTTGATCCAGCTTTTGCCGTGTGATGCAAAAACTCTCATTTCACCTTCCACCATAATTTTAAGCTTCCAGAGATCTCCCCAGAAGCAGATGCCAATGTTACACTTCCTGTACAGCCTGCAGACCAGTGAGCCAATTAAACCTCTTTTCTTTATAAATGATCCTGTCTCAGGTATTTCTTTATATCAGTGAAAGAATGAACTAATACAGCTGTTTATTACTGATTCAATTTTGAACCTCATTATTGGTGTGTTCAGGGATTCAGTTTCTTCCTGGTTCAGTCTTGGGAGGGTGTATGTGTTCAGGAATTTGTCTCTTTTTTCATATTTTTTAGTTTGTGTGCACATAGGTGTTCCTAGTAGTCTCTGATTGTTATTTTTATTTCTGTGGGGTCAGTACTAATATTCCCTTGGTTGTTTCTACTTGTATTTATTTGGATCTTCTGTCTCTTCTTCTTTATTAGTCTTGCTGGCAGTCTATCCATCTTATTCTTTCTTTCAATAAATCAGCTCCTGGATTCACTGATCTTTTGAATGATTTCTTTGTATCTCAATCTTTTTCAGTTCAGCTCTGATTTTGGTTATTTCTTGTCTTCTGCTAGCTTTGGAATTGATTTGTTCTTGCTTCTCTAGTTCTTTTAGTTATGATGTTATGTTGTTAATTTGAGGTCTTTCTAACATTTGATATGTGCATTTAGTGCTATAAATTTCCCTTTCAACACTGCCTTATCTTTGTCCCAGATATTCTGGTATGTTGTATACTTGTTCTCATTAGTTTCAAAGAACTTCTTGATTTCTGCCTTAATTTCATTATTTATCCCAAATCACTCATGAGCAGATTGTTTAATTTCCATGTAATTGTATGGTTTTGAGCAATTTTCTTAGTCTTGAATTCTATTTTCATTGCAGTTGGTCTGAGGGAGTGTTTGGTATGATTTTGATTCTTTTGCATTTGCTGAGGATTCTTTTATGTCCAACTGTATGGTCTATTTTAGAGTATGTGCCATGTAGTGAGGAGTAGAGTGTATATTCTGTTGGTTTTTGGGTGGAGAGTTCTATAGATGTCCAGCAGGTCCATTTAGCCCAGTGTGGACTTCAGGCCCGGAATAATTTTTTTTTTTTTTTTTTTTTTTTGGCAGTGTCACTCTGTCGCCCAGCAGTGCAGAGTGCAGTGGTGCAATCTCAGCTTACTGCAACCTCTGCCTCCCGGATTCAAGTGATTCTCCTGGACCCAGGAGCCAGATAATTCCCAGGATGCAGAGAATTCTCAAAACACATTCTTTAACCAACATGTCTCCACTGTCCCTCCATCTTCTCCCCAGCATCTGGTAACCACTATTCTACTCTCTACTTCCATGAGGTAAACTTTGTAAGATTCCATATGAGTGAGATCATGAGTTATTTTTCCTTTTGTGCTGGGCTTACTTCACCGAACATAATGACTACTGGGAGTTCATCCATATTGTCCCAAATGAGATAATTTTATTTGTTTTAGGACTCTGTATAGTATTCCATTGTGTGTGTGTGTATAATGTATATATCTATATGATATAAAAATATATACGATATATATAATATGTATGTGTGTGTGTATATATATATATATATATATATATATATAAAACATTTTCTTTAAGCATTCATGTATTGATGGACACTTAGGTGGATTCCATTTATTGGCTATTGTGAAGAGTGCTGCAATGAACATGAGAGTGCAGATATCTCTGCAATGCGCTGATTCTATGTCTTTTGGACATACACCCAGAAGTGAGGCTGCTGTACTATACAGTAATTCTATTTTCAGTATTTTGAGGACACTCCATACAGTTTTCTATAATGGCTTTACTAATATACATTCCTACCAACAGGGTATTAAAGTTCCCTTTTCTCCATATCTTTGCCAGCATTTATTTTTTCATTCTTCATGATAATATTTATTCTAACTGGGATGATATGATATCACACTGTGGTTTTTATTTGCATTTTACCGATTATTAGATACATTTAACAATTTTTTCATACACCCATTGGCAATTTCTGTTTCTTCTTTTGATAAATACCTATTCAGATATTTTTACCATTTTTAATCAGTGTATTAGTCCTTTCTCACTTTGCTATAAATAAATGAGACCGGGTAATTTATAACGAAATGAGGTTTAATTGGGTCACAATTTCACAGGTTGTACAGAAAGCATGATGGCTTCTGGGGAGGCCTCATGACACTTTCAATAATGGTGGAAGGTGAAGAGGAAGCAAGCATGTCTTACATGGCTGCAACAGGAGGAAGAGATGATGCTACATGCTTTTAAACAACCAGACCTTGTATATTAGTCATTTCTCACACTTCTGTAGAAAATACATGAGACTGGGTAATTTATAAAGAAAAGAGGTTTAATTGACTCACCTAACATAATGGCTACTAGGAGTTCATCCATATTGTACCAAATGAGAGAATTTTTTTTAGGACTCTGTCTAGTATTTCACTGTGTGTGTGTGTGTGTGTGTGTGTGTGTGTGTGTGTGTGTGTAATGTATATATCTATATGATATATAAATATATATGCTATATATAACGCATATATCTAGTAAAACTAGATATCTGGATATCTAGTTTTCTCAGCAACACTTCTTGAAGAGACTATCTTTTGCCCAGTGTGTGTTCTTGGCTCCTTTGTGAAAAACCAGTTGACTATAAATGTGTGAATTTATTTCTGGGTTCTCCATTCTGTTTCATTTGTTTATGTATCTGTTTTTATGACAATACTATACTATGCTGTTTTGATTACTATTGCTTTGTAATGTATTTTGAAGATAAGTAGTATGATGCCTCTAATTTTTCAAGTATTCTGCTTGAAGCAGTCAAAGGCTATAGAGAATGCAATCAAAAGGAAGGTAGTTTGGTTTTAGAATTAATATAAAGGCACGAGGGCTGAGAAATTTCTTAGCCCTCCCTTTGAGTCTTAGCCAGGGAGGTAAAATACTGGATATTACCCTAGAAGGAGCAGAGAGTAAAACTCTGTTCCTGTAATTCACTATGAGAAAAAAATGCTTCACAGATCTCTCTCAAGCAGGTCTTCTGGCATCACAGGTGTAAGAAACTCTCCCAAAGAAGATGAGTCTTCGTACTGTCTCCATTAGTCTGGGACCCTAGGAGGTTACAATTTGTGTAGATGTTTGTGTGTGTTTGTGATTGTGTGTGTGTTTGTGAAGAAGGCCCAGGCAGCAGAGGATGGTCTAGCATCAGGGCCCACCACCAGTACAGCAACATGAGCCTATACACAACTGAGATAGAGATAGATTTTATATATAAATTCGCCATGCAATATTCATACAACAGATTTTAGAAATTCAATGTCCCGATCCTTAACAAATAATGATCTACTATTTTACAGCCAAAAAGCATAATCATATTTATACCAGTAAATACAAGATACTAAATTTCAGAGTTAAATATTCAACTGCCATTTAGTGTGTGAGGAAAGCTTTCATGAATGTGTGACATACGTCAAAAACTGTGGTAAGGTTTTTCTTTTTTCTTATATTTTTATTCTCTTTTTATGATATTGCAGTTTGCAGATTGAGCTATTTTCAAATAATGAGGATTTTTAAACACAAAGGCTCAACTGTACTATTTCATGAGGAATCTGAAGCAAAGATTCTATTTTTGGAAAAGAGAGCCAGCAAGAAGGATCAAGTACATCTGTGATTACAATTGCTTTATATTGCTAGAGTGATTAGAATATCCGTTTGAAGAATAGAAAATGCCATGACATCAGTTTCAACAAAGAAAAAAATGACAAATAATGATTTCTTGCTTCCTGAAAGTACAAATCCCTCAAGCTGAAATTCCATAGCTAATTCTTTATTTGGAGGGTTTTATATTCTGAAGGAACAGTTACCAAGTATCAATGCTGCCCAAGAGAGGAAAGAGTAATGATTTGGGCACTCTCTAGAATGAGGTCCCTGTTCTTAGATCCACCAGTACCCAGTTGTGCAATCTTAAATTACTTAACCTTTCTGAACATCAGTTTTTCCATTTATAAAATAGCAACAATAATATCTCACTTCTAAGTGATGTTATGAGAGTCAAATAAAATTATGGATGTAAAACGATTTATTAGTCTTAAATTTGCACAACAATGGAATTTGTTAACACCTTCATTCATTGAATAAAGTCTGGGTAAAGAAGGGCTTTGGATGTAATTATATAGTAATTATTTCCTGGTTTCTTACTCTTTGTCAGATCCTGAATTCTATAAGCATGTCCCCCACTCTAAACTACAGAAAAAAACAATGAAGAGATGAAAATAATGAAAGAAAATGAGGGATAGGACAAGAGATAGCCAAAATTTGATTTGCAGGTAATTGGCTACCTAAAGGAAGAAACCAAAATTAAGCTGAAACAATAACTAAAGGCATAATAGAAGAAAATTTTTATGAGCTGAATAAAGGGTCTGCTGATGAAAAAAGTTAATTGTATTTCAGTTAAAGTTAATGAAAAGGGAAAAATATGTAGACAAATCCTAGTGATATTTTTGAATTACATGTACAAAAAAAATTCTATATACAGCTCAGCAGAAAAATCAGGCAACTCAAAAAGGAACAAAAATCCCAATCTGATATCAGAACTTTTCTCTGCAATATTGAGCACTGGAAGAAAATGAAGCAGTGTCTACAGAGTTCTGAGGAAAGAAAAGTTTGTGACCTAAGTCACCTTTACCAATTTGAGATATCATTCATATAGAAAAGTTTCATTTCACCATGAAGAAGTAACAGCCGTGAACTTTTATGCTCTGAATAACAGAAGTAGGAAAAAATTGTTAAAAGTACTATATGATCTAATGATCTACCTGGAATATACACCAGAAAAAAATGGAAGCATAATAAAATAAAATTATATGGGAGTTCTAGAGCTTTTCTAGTTTAAAATATCAGTGCAACAGACAATAATTATTTTAAAAATTAAATATAAATGTTACTAATTATATACAGAATTACATTCACAATAGAAATAGAAGACATGAAACATCTAGAAATGATCTTAAAATAATTAATTGAACTTAAATAAAGGGAACTAGAAAAAGATAGATTAAAGATTATTTAGAAAATATTGTAATAACTGAAGATCCATCAAGATTTGTAATGATCTCTTGAATAAGAATATTATATATTATATATATATTCATTTTTGTAAAATTAGTTTATAGTTTTAAACAAGTATCTATGAAATTCCAAGCTTTCCCTCATTTTCTCATCTTCTTCTGAGCCCTCCAAATTCAAATAAAAATATCATAGGAAAAATTGAATTAAAATTATATTCTAATATTCTTCTGTAAAAATAAACTTTTGATAGTTGTAACAGCTAGGTACATGTTGAAGAAGTGAAAAAAGGACATTGCAGAGAGATTTGCTCAACCAGATATTAAAATGACTGTCAGTCACAGGCATTAAGAATTTGGTACTGATGCAAGAATCAATAGAAAGATAAATTGCATGAACTATATTGCTCTGAAAGAGACTTTATTATAAAAACAAAATCAGCAAATTAAAAGTGAATCACCACAAAACAATGGAAGCAAAATATTCCTTAAATGATGTCAAGCAAATAAGTTAACTATTTGAAAATCTCTTAAGTTTATCCTCACCTCAAATCAAATACTAAGGTAAATTTCAAATGTATTAAAGAGCTGAATGTAAAATACAGAAGGCATAAAAACTCTAAAGAACATGTAGGTGGATATTTAACTTAACATAATGTGCAAGGATATGAATATAATATGATTACAGAGGCATAATATTAACTGAGGAGTCTAAAGGACAGAACCCTTTTGCATTGGTACTTTTATTGTTCCGTTCTCATGCTGCTATAAAAAGCTGCCCGGGGCTTCATAAGTTTTAAAGAAAGGAGGTTTAATTACACAGTTCCACAGGGATGAGGAGGCCTGAGGAAACTTTTGATCACAGCAAAAGAGAACGCGAACATGTCCTTCTTCACATGGCAGCAGGAAGGAGAAGAATGAGAACCAAGCAAAGGGGGAAGCCCCTTACAAAACCATCAGATTTTGGTTGTGAGAACTTACTATCATGAGAATAGCATGGGGGAAACTGACCCCATGATTCAATTACCTCCCATCGGTCCCTCCTACTACACGTGGGGATTATGGGGATTACAATTCAAGGTGAGATTTGGGCGGGAAGAGAGCCAAATCATATCAGGCTGAATACTTAAGTTACCCCAGATTTCCTATATTGACAACCCACCTCTCATTGGGATATTACTAGGAGATGGGACCTGTGTGAAGTGATTAGGATTAGATGAGGTCATAAGGGTGAAGGCCTCATAAATAGGATTAGTGCCCTTATAATAGTCAAGAGAGTATGTTTCCTTGGTCTACTCTCTGTCAGGTGAACATTAAACACAAAGTCAGTCAGTGTGCAACTCAGAAGATAAGAGAATCCTCATCAGAAATAAAAAATGCTGGCATCCTGATTCCCAACTTGCAGACTTCAGAACTGTGAGAAATAAATTTCCATTGTTTATAAGCCACCCAGTTTATGGCACTTTGTTATAGCAGCCCAAACTGACTAAGATAGTTCTCTATCCCCATTATTTCCTCTAGTCAAAAAAATGGACATCTAGACACAGGGTTGTAAAGTGACTTACCAGTTCATTTCATTTCCAGAAAATTGTGTTTGATTATTTTTTTTTTTTTAGTTTTCAAATATATCTGATAGGTGTAATCTCTGCTGATATATAAATTTAGGTAATATGATATTTTAAAGGTATAATGACAAATTATTGGTTGTGGTATAAAAACTTAAAATTTCCAACGATTAAACAAAGTTGGGGGGCAAAATAAAAACAGGACTCTTCCATTTTGCTATTACAATAGGAGTGGAGAGCTGCTGGAAGAAGATTGGATAATATAGTGTCAAAGTATTTCAACTTTAAACAATTAAAAACTATATTTGTGAAAGTGTCCTTCTCTTAAATCTGGCAAAATTTCTATGGCATGAGGTGTGGCACAGATAAATAAAATCTCTTTTTTAAAATCTCCTAATCAAATTGTATCTTTGGATTGTATTCTTTTGTATCACATCAAATGTTTTGTTTTGGTCCTAGGACTCTCAAAACGTAATCAAAACATTCAAGGGAAGAAAAATCTCCAAATATGAAAGCAATAGGAAAACTCACCTCAAGAAGAACATTGTTTCTATGTTGTTTCTTTGTATGTTAATTTTTTTTATGCTCCTTATGCTTTCATTACAATGTATTTAGGGACAATTATTTTTAAAGTGAACTTGACACTGTGGAATTTCTCAAGTTCTCATTTTTGAACTATTCCTTTGAATATTGCCATAATATTTATTTAATATAATCTCTCAGAATATTTAATCTCCTCAAATATCTCCTCTTTGACATTTTATTCTCTCCTTTTTAAGTTCTATGGTAGAGCTCCTCATTCTCTTCTTCCTGTAGCAGAATATTCTGGTTATATTTTATTTATTTATTTATTTATTGTTGAGATGGAGTCTCACTCTGTTGCCAGGCCAGAGTGCAATGGCGCGATCTTGGCTCACTGCAACCTCTGCCTCCCAGGTTCAAGAGATTCTTCTGCCTCAGCCTCCCAAGTAGCTGGGACTACAGGCATGCGCCACCACACCCAGCTAATTTTTGTATTTTTAGTAGAGACAGGGTTTCACCATGTTGGCCAGGATGGTCTTGATCTCTTGACCTCATGATCCACCTGCCTCAGCCTCCCAAAGTGCTGGGATTGCAGGCATGAGCCATTGCGCCCAGCCTACTTTAATTTTTTTTCTTATTTTTTGACCAAAGAAAATGTTGATTTTCTCTTCTAGTCCATTAATTATTTGTTTAGTTATGTCAAGAGTAATATTTAACTCATATATTTTGTTTCATGTTAACTACTTTTTTATCTCTAAGATTATTGTTTATATCAGTTCATATCATACTGAACTATTGTTCATACTAGTTTGTATATGCTTCTTAGCTTCCTGTTAAATGGATAAAATATTTGTCACTTCTTTTTTTATCTCTAAAATGTATAAACATATGTACAGACATCTTTAAATTGCTCTATTGGCTTTAATTTCTCAAGCACAGTTTATCTGTAAACTCTTTTACATGGAGTTGTACTTCCATTTATTTCTTTGTTTGCTTATTTAGGAATTTTTATCCTACAGCTCATCTTCCCTGAACGTTATATTTTTCTTCTATTTTATCTCATGAATGGCTTGAGCTGTGGAAACAACCGTAGGAGACAGTGTTACAAACTACTTTTTATGTTTGTTTCCAGGCTCAGGATTTTTACATTGAGTCGAGATTGCACACCTGAGCCCAGCTAACTCTGCAGCATAGTGTTTTTCATGCTTTAGGTTTCTTGCAGAAAGTAAATGTTGGGTTTTTTGTCCAAGTCTTTATTCCATATGGTTCCTTTTTGGGTCTCAATGCATCAACTCTGGTTCAAATGCAAGTCTCAAGACAGTCAAATTACTACCCACCTCCCCATCTTTCTATTATTCTCTCTTACTGCTTTCAGATCCTTACCTTCATTTCACTTAATCAATTTATCAACACCTTCTTTGTTTTTATTTGTGTCATTTGGAATTTGTCTTTTGCAACTAGACTGAAAGTCTTATAAAGGGAGGATCCACACCTTTTTCCTTCATTGCTGTCTAAATCCTGACAGGTAAAGGTATTATATTGCCTCAATAAAACAAGGGCCTAGAGCTTGAATTATCTTGGAAAGTAAAATGCAAATAGTGGTTATCTCTTGAAGTAAATATACAATTTTAATTTTCTTCTTTACATTTACAGTTTCTAAATTTTCCCCAATGACAAAAAAAGAACAAAACAAAACAGAAAATTAATAAACTGGTCTATGATTACGCAGCTTATAAACATTATTAATTTTGGCATAATTTAACAAAACCAATGACAAATCTGTAGACCCACTGATAAAGACATACCTAAGACTTGGAAGAAACAGGTTTAATGGACTCACAGTTCCACATGGCTGGGGAGGCCTCACAATCATGAAGGAAGGTGAAAAGTTCTTTCATGGTGGTGGCAAGAGAGGATGAGAGAGAAGCCAAAGCGGAAACCTCTTATAAAATCATCAGATCTCATGAGACTTATTCACTACCACAATGGTGTGGGGGAAACCGCCCCCAATAATCAATTATGTCTCACCAGGTCCCTCCCCCAACATGTGGGAATTATGGGAATTACAATTCAAGGTAAGACTTAGGTGCGGACACAGAGCCAAACCATATCATTCTGCCCTTGGTCCTTTGCCAAATCTCATGTCCTCACATTTCAAAAACAATAATGCCTTCCCAACAGTCCTCCAAAGTCTTAACTCATTTCAGCATTAACTCAAAAATCCACAGACCAAAGTCTTATCTGAGACAGGCAAGCCCCTTCTGCCTACAAGCCTGTAAAATTAAAAAGGCAAGTTAGTTACTTCCTCAAGACAATGGAGGCACAAGTATTGGGTAAATAAAACTATTCCAAATGGAAGAAATTGGCCAAAATAAAGGCGCTAAAGGCCCCATGCGAATCCAAAATCCAGCGGGGTAGTCAAATCTTAAAGCTCCAAAATGATCTCCTTTGACTCCATGTCTCACATCCAGGTCATACTGATGCAAGAGGTAGGTTCCCATAGCCTTGGGCAGCTCCACCCCTGTTGCTTTGCAGGGTATAGCCCGGCTCCTGGCTGCATTTACAGGCTGGTGTTGAGTGTCTATTGATTTTTCAGGTGCACGGTGCAAGTTGTCAGTGGATCTACCTTTCTGGGGTGTGGAGGACAGTGCTCGTCTTCTCACTGCCACACTAGGTGGTTCCCCAGTGGGCCCTCTCTGTGGGGGCTCCAACCCCACATTTGCCTTCTGCACTGGCCTAGCAGATGTTCTCTGTGAGGGCCCTGCCCCTGCAGCAAACTTCTGCCTGGGCGTCCAGGTATTTCCAGATATCCTCTGAAATCTAGGCAGAAGTTCCCAAACCTCAATTCTTGACTTCCGTGCACCCATAGGTTCAACACCACGTGTAAGCTGCCAAGGCTTGGGGCTTGCACCCTTTGAAGCAACAACCCAAGCTGTACCTTGGCCCCTTTTAGCCATGATGGGAGTGGCTGAGACACAGGGCACCAAGTCCCTAGGTTGTACATAGTGGGCAGGCCCTGCATCTGGCCCAGGAATCCATGTTTTCCTCCTAGGCCTCTGGGCCTGTGATGGGAGAGGCAACTGCAAAGGTCTGTGACATGTCCTGGAGTCATTTTCCCCATGATCTTGGAAATTAACATTTGGTTCCTTGTTACTTATGCAAATTTCTGCAGCCAGCTTGAATTTCTGCTCAGAAAATGAGTTTTTCTTTTCTATCACATTGTCAGGCAGCAAATTTTCTGAACTTTAATGCTGATTTCCTTTTAAAATGGAATGCTTTTAACAGCACCCAAGTCACCTCTTGAATGTTTTGCTGCTTAGAAATTTCTTCTGCCAGACACCCTAAACCATCTCCCTCAAGTTCAGAGTTTCACAAATTGTTAGGGAAGGGCCAAAATGCTGCCAGTCTCTTTGCTAAACCATAGCAAGGATCACCTTTACTCCAGTTGCCACCAAGTTCCTCATCACCATCTTTGAGACCACCTCAGCCTGGATTTTATTGCACATACTGTTATCAGCATTGTGGTCAAAGCCATTTAACAAGTCTCTAGGAAGTTCCAAACTTTGCCACATCTTCCTTTCTTTTGAGTCCTCCAAATCTCTAGGAAGTTTCTATCTTTCCCACATTTTCCTGTCTTATTCTAAGTCCTCCAACCTGTTCCAATCTCTGCCTGTTACCCAGTTCCAAAGTCGCTCCCACAGTTTTGGGTATCCTGATAGCAGCACCCCACTACCTAGGTAACAATTTACTGTGTAAGTCCATTTTTATACTGCTATGAAGAAATACCCAAGACTGGGTGATTTATTTAAAAAAAAGTTTAATTGATTCACAGTTCCATATGGCTGGGGAGGCCTCAAGAAATTTATAATCATGGCAGAAAGCAAAGGAGAAACAGGCACCTTTTTCACAGGGTGGCAGGATGAAGGGAGTGCAAGCAGGGGAAATACCAGATCCTTATAAAATGATCCGATCTTGTGAGAACTCACTTACTATCATGAGAACAGCATGAAGGAAACTGCCCTCATGATTCAACTGTCTCCACCCGGTCCCACCCTTAACACATGGGGATTATGGGGATTTAATTCAAGGTGAGATTTGGGTGGGGACACAGAGCCAAACCATATCAACCCAAATAAATACAATTCAAAAATGTCTCACTGGCATATGATAGTGAAGCTGCCATAAGTCACAGACAAAGGGATAATTCTAAAAACAGCAAAATAAAAGCATGTAGTCACATATAAACAAATCTCCATCAGATTAAGAATGGATTTCTCAGCCAAAACTTTACTGGCCCAGAGATAATGACATGAGATGTTAAGTGCTGAAAGAAAACAACTGTTATCCAGGAAAACTATATCCAGATCATTTTTTTAAAAAGCTAAATAAATTATTTGCCAAACAAGCAAAAACTGAGGAAATTCATAACCATTAGACTGGCACTACAAGAAATGCTTAATAAAGTCCTAACCTGGAAGAAAAAGGGCAAAATCTACTATCTTGAAAACATATTAAAGTATAAAACTCACTCTTAAAGCATACACACAAATGAGTAATAAAAAGTCTCAAATTTTACTGCTGCAGAAAGCCACCATACCACAACACTAAATAATAATAGGTTTTAAAAAAGAACAAAGAATACTCAGAACATCCAAGTAAAATTGCGCTACGTCAGAAAGAAAACCTCATATATCAATAGTAACTTTGAATGAAAATAAATTTGCCACTTCAATTATACGAATGGACTGAATGGATTCAAAAAACAAGACCTAACTGTATGCTGCTGAAAAGAAACACATGTCACCACTAAACACACATATAGACTGAAAGTAGAGAGATGGAAAAAAATATTCCAAGTAAAGAGAAACCAAAAGCAAGCAGGTATTTCTATTCTCATATAAGATAAAACAAACTTTAAATCAAAAACAAGAAAAAAAGAACATCATTATATACCATGGAACACTATGAAGCCATAAAAAGAGTAAGACCATGGCCTCTGTAGAAACACGGGTGGAGCTGGAGGCCATAATGGTTGAAAAATTAATTCAGTAACAGAAAACCCAATACCCCACATTCTCACTTATAAGTAGATGCAATTCATTGAGTACACATGGGCTCAAATAAGGGAATAATAGACACTGGGGTCTATTTGAAGATGCAGGGTGGGAGGAGGGTTAGGACCACACTAATTACCTGGGTGGCAAAATTATTTGTACACCAAACCCCCATGAGACACAGCTTACCTATGTAACAATTCTGCACATATATCTCTGGAACCTAAAATAAAAGAAAGAAAATAAATAAATTTAGCAAAAAGATGTAACAATTCTAAATATATATATATATATAAATATATGTATATATATGTAAATATATATGTATATATGTAAATATATATGTAAATATATGTCTATATAAATTTATATATATATCTAAATATATATAAAAATACATATGTGAATATATACATGAATTTATATATATCTACCCAACACTGGAACACACAGATGTAGAAATCCAATATTAATAGATCTAAATAAACAGATAAGACTCAATTACAATAATAGTGGATAAATTTAACACATGACTCTCAGCACCAGACAGATCATCTAGACAGAAAATTAACAAAGAAACATTGAGTTTAAACTACACTTTAGACCAAATTGACTTCACAGATATTTACAGAACATTATATCCAACAGCTACAGAATACACATTCATTCTATGAGCACATGAAACATTCTCCAGAATAGACCATATTTTAGGTCACAAAACAAGTCTCAATCAATTTTTTGAAGTTGAAATTATATTAAATATCTTCACAGAACTTCAGAAATTATGCAAATATCTAAGAGATAAACAACATGCACCTGAATAACTATTGGGTCAATGAAGAAATTGAGATTAAAATCAAAAATATGTTTGATATAAATGATAGTGAAAACACAATATAACTAAACCTATGGGATACAGCAAAAAGCAGTGCTAAGAGGGAAGTTTATAGCCATAAGTGCCTACGTAAAAATTAATAAAAATTCAAATTAACAATTTAAAGATGCATTTCAAGGAAGTTTAAAAGTAAGAACATATCAATCTAAAAATCATCAGAAGGAAAGAAATAATAAAGATCAGAGGAGAGGTAAACAAAATAGAGACTAAAAAGGCAATACAAAAAATCAACAAAATGAAAAGCTGTTTTTAAAAAAAAAATCCATAAAACTAATAAAACATTAGCTAGAGTAACCAAGAAAAAAGATGCAAGTAAACAAAATTAGAATTGTTCTAACTCATTCTATGAGTCCAGCATTCTCTGATATCAAAACAAGACAATAATACCACACACACACACACACACACACACAATAAAAAATAAAAAATAAATTAAAAAAACACTACAGGTCAATATCCCTGAAGAATATAGATGCAAAAATTCACAACAATATACTAGAAAACCAAATCCAGCCGTACGTCAAAAAGATAATACACCATGATCGAATGGGATATATTTCAGGGAGGCAAGGATAATTTAACATACACAAATAAATAAAAGTGATGCATCACATCAACAGAATATAGGACAAAAGCCATATGATCATCTTAATAGGAGCAGAAAATGCATTTAATAAAATTCAACATTTCTTCATGATAAGAACTCTCCACAGGGAGCAAGATGGTGGAACAGAAGGCTCCATTGATCATCTGCCCTGCAAGGACACCAATTTAATAAATATCTACACAAGAAAAGCACTTTTATAAGAGTTAAAAATCAGGTGAGCACTCACAGTAATTTGTTTTAATTGTATACCACTGAAAGAGGCACTGAAGAGGTAGGACAGTGTTGAATCACTGGTGCCACCTCTCCTCCAATCCCTATAGTGGTGGCATGGTGTGGAGAGTGTCTCTTCATGCTGGCTGAGGGAAAGCACTGCAATTGTGAGACACTGAACTCTGTGCTGTCTGTTATAACAGAAAGCAAATTCGCAACAAACTCAGCTAACAACCTTGGAGAGAGCATTGAAACCAGCCCAAATCAGAAAAGAATGACTGATCCCAGTGGTCAGAAACTGAGTTCCTGCATGCCTTGTCACCACAGGATAAAGTACTCTGGGGCCCTACTAAACTTGAAAAGCAGTCTAGGCAGCAAGGACTGCAATTTTGATGTAAGACCTATTGTGGAAATGGGCCCAGAGACAGTAGGCCAGGTGGGCATGCCACCTACAGAGATATCAGCTTGGGTGGCTAAAGGAGTGTTGGCATCACCCTTCCCCCAAACCCAGGTTGCACAGCTCATGGCTATAATAGAGACAGCTTCCTTCCACTTTAGGAAAGAAGAGGAAAGAGTGGGGAAGATTTTGTTTTGTATCTTGGATACCAGCTCAGCCACAGCAGGACAGGGTACTGCTCAGTGTTCCAAAGTCTGCTTTTAAGGCCCTAGCTCCTGGATGACATTTCTAGGCAGCCTCTGGGCCAGAAGGGAACCTGCTGCCTTGAAGAGAAGAACCCAGTTTTGGCAGGATTTGTCACCTGCTAACTGAAGGGCCTTTGGGACCTGAATAACCAGATGTGATAAAAATGTATTATGTAAAGGGCCATGGGTGAGGCACTGAGATCTGCTGGCTTCAGAAGAGACTCAGCACATGCACAGCTGTGGTGAATATGGGGTGAGACACCTTCTGATTGAGTTCAGAAAAGCAGAGCACCAAGTGGGCACCTGTGATCTCCAATTCCAGAACTTGGGTCTTGGATAGCATTTCTGAACCTGTTGTGGGACAGAGGGGAGCTCACTGCCCTGAAGGATGAGTTCCATGTGAGGCAGCATCCACCACAAGTTGACTCAAGAGCCCTTGAGCCTTAACAGGACATTGGTAGTAGTCTGGCAGTACTATCCATAAACCTGTGCTGGTGTTGGCCATGGGGTGAGACTCCACTGCCTTTGGAAAGTAGAGGAAAGAGCGGGAAGAATTGCATCTTGTGGTTTGAGTGCTAGCTCAGCTGCAGTACAAGAGAACACCAGGTAGACTTCTAAGGTTTTAAACTTTAGTCCCTGGCTCCTGGATAGCACTTCTGGACCCTACCAAAGACTGGGGTAGCTTACCACTCTGATGGGAATGACATAAGCCTGGCTGGCTTTGCCACCTGCTCATTGGAGAGCTCAAAGGTCTTGAGCAAACATAGGTGGTAACCAGGGAGTGGTTACAGCAGGCATTGGGTGAGATATCGAGTGCTGTGCTGGCTTTAGGTCTGACCCAGCATGGTTGTAGGAAGAGAAAAAATTGGCCATGCTAACATCATTTTAAAATATGCCTCCATCTGTAAAAGGCAGGGGCACCTAAAGTGTAAAGGTAAACACATTGTGTAAGATTTGGCTGAAAGCCTAGAAATTAACTCAAATCCTGGAACACATTCCTGGAAACTGCTCCCGGAACGATTGTTCAAGTCCCCTGAGCATGTCCTGCAACACTGCTCCCAAAACACCACTCCCGGAGCAATTGTTTAAATATTGCTCGCCCAGGAAGGGCCCTCCCAAGGAAGCAACAGAGGGTGCCCAAGGTAGCAACTGGACTAATAAAAGGAGCTTACACGAAGGAGGAGCTGAAGGCTGCTGTGTTGTCCTATGCTGAAGCATGACCCAAGTCCGACTGCTGGATCCCGGGCGTCTGCCTTCTGACTCTGGTGATGACCTTCCTGTGGTCTGGTAAGCTTTGGTTACATTTTGTCTTCTCTTCTTGTAAGGCTGTTTTTGCTGTGACATTTGCTTAAAACTTCGACTCCAGGCTCCCGGGCATCTTCCTTTCGACTCTGGTGATGACTCTTCCTGCGGTCTGATGAGAATCGGTTACATTTTGTCTTCTCTTGTTATAAGGTTGTTTTTGTTGTGATATTTGCTTATAGTAATAAAGTTTTAGTTTTCTTCTCCCTCCCACTTGAGTGTTTGAGTCGTCCTTCCTACACCGTCCTGAAACAGTAGTCATAGTGGTGGTGGCTACAAGGGTGCTTTAATCACTCTACCCCCAGCTTCAGGTGGCCCAGAACAGAGAGAAATTTCATTTGTTTGAGAGACAGTAAGGGAATAGAAACAACAACAATAAAAAAGTCTGTGCTTAGTAATCCAGCGAATTCTCCTGGATCTTGTTCAGAATCATGAAAGTGGTAGCTATATAAGTCTGCAAGAACCACAGTGTTACTGGGTTTGGGGTGTTCCCTAAAGCAGACACATCTTAGATCACAACAGCCAAGTCCTTTTGAATATGTGGAAAGCCTTTCCAAGAAGCATGGGTACAAAGAAGTACAGTCAGTGATGACTGTGATACATGCCAAACTCTTTAATGCCCTGACATAGGTGACCATGTACAAGTATCAAGACATTCCAGAAGAAAATAACCTCACCCAATGAACTAACTAAGGCACCAGGGACCCACACTGGGGAAAAAGAAATATGTGACGTTTCAGAGCATTCAAAACATCTGTTTTGAGATAACTCAAAAAATAATATAACACAGAGAATGAACACAGAATTCTATTAGATACATTTTTCAAAGAGATTGAAATAATTAAAAAAATGATCAAGCAGGTATTATGGATCAGAAAAACAAAATTGGCACAGTGAAGAATGCATCCAAGTCTTTTAATAGCAGAGTTGATCAAGCAGAAGAAAGAATTAGTGAGCCTGAAGACAGGCTATTTGAAAAGATACAGAGGAGATAAAAAAAAGAATAAAAAACAATGAAGCATGCTTACAGGATTGAGAAAATAGCCTCAAAAGGGCAAATGTAAGTTTTTGGCCTTAAAGAGTAGGTAGAGAAAAAGACAGGGGAAGAAAGTACATTAAGAAAGAAACAAAAAGAAAGAAAGAAAGAAAGAAAGAAAGAAAGAAAGAAAGAAAGAAAGAAA
>NW_026652282.1:130717460-130772045 GCF_009828535.3 Hylobates moloch
AAAGAAAGAAAGAAAGAAAGAAAGAAAGAAAGAAAGAAAGAAAGAAAGAAAGAAAGGAAGGAAGGAAGGAGAGAGAGAGAGGGAGGGAGGGAGGGAGGGAGGAAGGAAGGAAGGAAGGAAGGAAGGAAGGAAGGAAGGAAACTTCTCAAACCTAAACAAAGATATCAATATTCAAGTAAAAGAAGGCTATAGAGTATCAAGCGGATTTAAACCAAAAAAGATTACCTCAAGTCATTTAATAATCAAACTACCAAAGATAAAGGAGAAAGAAAAGATTCTAAAAGCAGCAAGAAAAAAGAAATTAACATTCAATGGAGCTCCAATATGTCTAGCAGCAGATTTTTCAGTGGAAAACTCACAGGCCAGGAGAGATTGATATGACATATTTAAAATATTGAAGGAGTAAAACTTTTACCCTAGATTAGTTTATCCTCAGAAAAAAATCCTTCAAATATGAAAGACAAATATAGACTTTCTCAGACAAACAAAAGCTGAGAGATTTCATCAACACCAGACCTGTCCTATAAGAAATGTTAAAGGGAGAAATTCAATTAAAAAATAGGATGTTAATGAGTAGTCATAAGTAATCATCTGAAAGTACACAACTCACTGGTAAGTACACAGAAAAACACAGGATATAATAACACTGTAACTATGGTGTCTAGACTACTCTTATCCTAAGTGGAAAGACTAAACTATTCACCAATCTAAAATAATAACTACAACAACTTTTCAGGATATAGACAGTACAATCAGATATAAATAGAAACACCAAAAAGTTAAAATTGCAAGCCTCATGGTAACCTCTAACAAAAAAAAAAAAAAAATGCAACAGATACACAAAAAATAAAACAGAAAGAAATTAATTATGTCACCAGAGAAAATCACTTTTATTAACGAAGACAGGAAGGAAAGAAAGAAGGAAGGAAGAGAAGATCACAAAACAACAAGAAAAAGAAATCAGAAAATGGCAGGAGTAAGTACTTACTTATCAATGATAACATTGAATGTAAATTACTAAACTTTCCAATCAAAAGAAACAGAGTGGCTGAATGGATTAAATAACAAGACCCTTTAATCTGTGTCCTACAAGAAATGCATTGTGCCTATAAAGACACATGTAGACAGAAAATGAAGAGATGGAAAAAGATATTCAATGTCAATGGAAACAAAAAAAGAGCAGGAGTCACTATACACCTGTCACAAAAAATATATTTCAAGATGAAAACCATAAGAAAAGAAAAAGAAGGACACTATATATATAAAGGGGTGCAATTTAGCAAGAGTATACAATTCTAAATATATATATATATACATGTTTATATTCTAAATATATATATATATAATATATATATCTATGATATAGGTATCACCAGAGCATTCAGATATATAAAGCATATATTATTAGAGCTAAAGAGAGAGATAGGCTCCATTACAACAATAGCTGGAGATTTCAACACTCCACTTTCAACACTGGACAGACCTTGAAAATCAACAAAGAAACATAGGACTTAATCTGCACTATAGAACAAATAAACCTAATAGATATTTATGAATCATTTTATCCTATTGTGGTAGAATACACATTCTTTTCCTCTGTTCAAGGATCATTCTCAAGGATAGACCATATGTTAGATCACAAAGAAGTCTTAACACATTCAAAAAAATTGAAATAATATCAGTATTTTCTCTACCCACAAAGGAGTAAAACTAGAAATCAATAACTAGAAATTTTGAAATCTATACAAATACATGTAAATTAAACAATATGCTCCTGAATGATCAGTGAACAAATGAAAAGGGAAATTTAAGAAATTCCTGAGACAAATGAAAATGAAAACACAACATTCTAAAACCTATGGGATACAATCAAAACAGTACTAAGAGGGAAGTTTATAGCTACAAGTGCCTACATCAAAAAAGTGGAAAAACTTCAAATAAACAACTTAACCATAAAAGAATGAAAAAACAAGAGCAAACCAAACCCAACATTAGGAGAAGAAATACAAAGATCAGAGCAGAAATGAATTTGAAATGACAAAACAGTACAAAAGGTCAAAGAATGAAAAGTTGTTTTATTGAAAAATTAAACAAAATTGACAAACATTTAGTGACATTAACTAAGACATCAAAATAAATAAAATCCGATATGAAAAAGGAGAAATTACAGTTGATACTGCATAAATTCAAAGGATCATTACTGGCGACTATGAGCATCTATACACCAATAACTTGGAAAATCTAGAAAAAGTAGACAAATTCTTAGACTTATATAACTTACCAAGGCTGAACCGTGAAAAAATCCAAAACCTAAACTGATCAATACCAAGTAACAAGATCAAAACCATAATAAAAAAATCTCCCTTATAAGAAACTCTCAAGAACTGATGATTTTACTGCTGAATTCTACCAAACATTTAATAAGAACTAATAGCATTCCTACTCAATATATTCCAAAAAATAGAGAAGGGAATACTTCCAAACTCATTGTATGAGCCCAATATTACCTTGATACTGAAAGCAGACAAAGACACATCGAAAAAAGAAAACTACAGGCTAATATAACTGTTGAATATTAATGCAAAATCGTGAACCAAAATACAAGCAAACCAAATTCAACAATACATTAAAAAGATCATTCATCAGAACCAAGTGGAATTTGTCCCCTGAATTCAAGGATGGTTCAATATATGCAAATCAATCAACATGACACATTACAACAACAGAATAAAGACAAAATCAATATGATCACTTAAGTTGATGCTGAAAAAGCATTTGATAAAATTCAACATCACTTCATGATAAAAACACTAAAAAACGGTACGGAAAGAACATATCTCAACATAATAAAAGCCATATATGACAGACACACAACTAGCACTATACTAAATGAGGAAAAACAGAAAGCCTTTCCTCTAAGATCTGGAACACAACAAGGATGCCCCCTTTCACCACTGTTATTCAACATAGTTCTGGATGTCTTGGAGTAATCAGATAAGAGAAAAATATAAAGGGTATCCAAATGGGAAAAAAAGAAGTCTAATTATCATTGTTTGCAGATGATATGATCTCATATTTGGATAAGCTTAAAGACCCACAAAAAATATTCAAATTGATACATAAATTCTGTAAAATTGCAGGATAAAAATTCAACATAGAAATATTAGTAGCATTTCTATATGTCAACAGTGAAAAATTTGAATAAGAAATCATAAAAGTAATCCCATTTACAATAGCCACACATAGAATTAAATGCCTAGGAATTAACTTAATCAAAGAAATGAAAGATTACTATAATAAAAAGTATAAAATGCTGGCCAATGAAATTGAAGAGGATACAAAAAATGGAAAGATATTTCATGTTCATCAATTAGAAGAATCAATACCAAAATGTCTATACTACTCAAATCAATCTACAGATTCAATGCAATTCCTATCAAAATACCAATGATATTTTTCACAGAAACAGAAGAAACTATCCTAAAATGTATGTGGAACCATGAAAGACCCAGAATAACCAAAGTTATTGTAAGAAAAAAGAAGAAAACTGGAGGAGTCACATTACCTGACTTCCAATTATACTGCAGAGCTGTAGTAACCAAAATGGTATGATACTGGCATAACAACTTACGCACAGACAACTATAACAGAATAGAGAATGCAGAAACACATCCACACAGCTACAGCAAACTTACTTTCAACTCAATGGGCCAAAAACATACACTGATTTAAAAAAATAGTTTTTTCAGTCAATGGTTCTGGTAAAACTGAATATTCATATGGTGAAGAATGAACTAGACCTCTATCTATCAACATATACAATAATCAAATCAAAATGAATTAAAGACATATCTAAGACCTAAGACTGTGAAACAACTACAATAAAACTTTGGGGAAAATCTCCAGGACATTGATCTGGGTGAAAATTTCCCGAGTAGTATCCCACAAGCACAGGTGTCCAAAGCAAAAGCAGCCAAATGGGATCATATCAAGTTGAAAAGTTTCTGCACAGCAAAGGAAAGAATTAACAAAATGAAGAGACAGCCCACAGCATGAAAGAAAATATTTGCAAACTACCCATCTGACAAGGGATTAATTATAAGAATATATAAGGAGAGCAAACAATTGTATAGGAAAAAAATCTAACAATTCAATTAAACAATAGACAGAATATATGAATAGACATTTCTCAACAGAAAATATACAAATGGCAAAGAGGCATATGAAAACATGCTATGCATGTAACAAAATAATACATGAACCCTCATTAAAATGTACAAATATTATGCAGCAGTTAAAATTGCTTTTAAATATATGCAGCATATATTTTTGTATTTAAAATTCACTCCCAGCAGTTAGATATGTAAAATTAATTCTCATACTACAAATTCTCAAAAACGCTAGATCTTGTAAACTGCATCAAAACTCCAATTTACCTACTCATTCTGAGTGGTAAGAAAGGCATTATCTTTATATGTTAGTGAAAATATTATACATATACCATTAAATGATGTCCCATGAAACCCCAATGTTCACAGTTTTGGGTACTTGATGCTATTATTGGCTTCAGTTTAGTAAGAATCCTGAAGGGACATAAGGGCATATTACTGAAAATAAATCACATTTGCAATAAATAAATAGAACTTACTTAACTGAATCTGTAAAGAGATTCTCAAAAATCAACGCTGGATAGAAAGCATGGCTTTTTAAAGGAACTATGCATGTATATATGATGACTCTTTGCGCTCTCAAAGCCATGAAATTTGCTGTTATTATTCATCTAGTCTACTTTCTGAGAGCTATGCCAAGTTCCAGTGTAATTTCCGTTGCCTTTCTGCAAAATTTACCATTTCTAGTCAGGCCAAATTTAAATTTACTATAATCAAGATTCTATTCTTTTTACTCTTTCACGTGACCACTTTTTAAGCTTGCTCGGCTCACCATTCTTGCTGTAATAAAGATGTAGGACTCCAGTCTTCATTTTGAAAGCTAATCCCAAATGCTCCCTTTGATTTGCAAAATCACTTTCGAACTGCTTTTCTGCAATTAGGGAATTTTTTTACTGGATTCATTTGCCAAGAGCTCTTATTTCATACTGCTCAGATATTGGAAAAAAAAGATTTATCCTCCTTTTTAACTATTTCTTAACATAGTTATATTATCTGATTTATTACCAAGTTTGGAGTTTCTACTCAGAATAAATTATTACTCTAGTTACCTTGTAGGGTACTTCCGGTTAGGTTTAAGTGCTAAGTCACTTATAAATTCTTTACTTCTCCCTCAGTTCGAATGTGCTCGGGAAAGGCAAGCAAAATCTTACCTGCATGAGTAAATGGAGGTAAGATCTCCTAACACATCATTTAATAGTCCTAGTCTAAGAATTTTACTAACATAGAAAGGTAGCACCTTTTAGTAGGTAAAGCGGACTCTTGATGTGGCTAAAAAGACAGCATTTTTGAGAATTCATAGTGTACCAATCAATTTTACATTACAACCTTCCTAGTGTATTTTAAACATATCTCGAAATTGTTTATTTTCAGATAATTATAAACTGAAGCCGATAGTACTGTCAAGAGTGAAAACTGTGAATATTGGGACTTCATGGACTGGACAATAGAAAACACCACACAGTCATGCAAATCGTGTCATGAAAATATTTGATGACATGGGAAAATGAACAGAATTTATTATATGCAAAAGTCAGGTTACTAAACAATACATATTCACAGTCTAATTTCAAACATCATTTCAATTTTTTAAAAACTCTACTGTGAGTGCCAGACCAGCTACATGATTTGTGAAGCAGAGTGCAAAATGAAAATGTGAGGCCTCCTGCTCAAAACTTATTAAGAATATCAAGAAGGTAACAGCAGTACATTAAACCAAGTGTCCTTCTAAACATGGGGCTCTGTGCATCTACACAGCTTGTGAACCCATGCTGCTATATATATATATATACACACACATTACATCGACTATAAATATATACACCCAAATGCCTACATTTTATGACATATCTCTGAGTGGTGAAATTATAGGTGATTTTAATTTTTTTCTTTGTTCTTATCTAAGTTTTATACATCTTTGACAATGAAAACACTATTAAAGTGATTAGGAAAAATAGTAACACTTGTTATCATTAAACGATGATACTTTTAATCAAAGGCAGGGCAATGTTCTGGAAATAAAAGTACCTAGTGTTTTTGTCTGCATAAAATGTGTCAGACAAGTGTTAGGTACTTTATATGTCATCTCCTGCCATTCTTTACCCTGTGGGGTAATATTTTTTTTCCCTTTTATAGGTTCTAAGTTTTAAAGTAACTTGTTGAGTCATAAGAGGAGGATTGAGGCTTAATAATAGAAATCCATGCTTCCCTATCATAATATGAAGCAAAAGTCAGAAAAGCTGACTGAGATTTAAATATCTTTGAGCTTTTATTTTTTTATCTATAAAGTGGATGCTATATGATGATAACACTTCTGCTTAATGAACAGCACAGCCACGGAAAGCAATGAAAAGATATGCTTTGATAACCACAATAGCCCTATGCTTCTTTGTTCAAGAAGTCATTTAGTTGGCCAGGCGTGGTGGCTCATGCCTGTAATTCCAGCACTTTGGGAGGGTGAGGCGGGTGGATCACGAGGTCAGGAGTTCGAGACAAGCCTGGCCAATATGGTGAAACCCTGTCTCTACTAAAAATACAAAAATTAGCAGGGTGTGGTGACATTTGCCTGTAGTCCCAGCTACTCAGGAGGCTGAGGCAGGAGAATCACTTGAACCCGGGAGGTGGAGGTTGCAGCGAGTCGATATCTCGCCACTACACTCCAGCCTGGCGACAGAGCGAGACTGTGTCTCAACAACAACAACAACAACAACAACAACAAAAATGTCATTTAGTCTTTTGCTTGTGTTTGTGTAACAAAAACTGAAAGCCACGCCATACCAGCATATGTAACATGTATTCCTGTGGCCTGGGAATTTACGCCCAAGAACAGGTTTTACATCCATGATGAGTAACTTTGGCAAAAATTTTAAGTATGTTCCTCCATTGCCCATCTTCTGAAGTCATCCTCATCCAATAAAAGAACAAATGGTGATCTGGGATTCAAAGCCAGGCTGTTTGACCTCAGGTAGAGTCACTCATTCATGACTCTGTATCTTGATTTGAATCAAACAATGCTCTTTATGGCAGATAATCCAAGTATTTCAGTCCAGGAGTGCATCACCAGGGAAAGAGATATATAGCAGTGTCCTTAACAGTATGATGATTTTATTAATGCTTTGATTAGTAGCAGCTGGAATTTAAAACACAAAAAGTTAATAAAAGAGTAAGCATGAACTTAAAACATGTATACAAAATGCCCTCCTTAAATATGCCACTAAATTTTGGATTTGAGGTTTGAGAGGACTATAAGAAACAATATTTTTTATCACAATTTATGGTTACTAAATCTTCCTCTCAAATGCAATTGCATCAAATATATTTTGGGTATTACAAGACCTTCCAAATACTGTGCAGAAACTTACTCTGATTGAAACATCAGTCCTCTTCCAACTCAGCAAGTTAAACATTAATGAGGAGCATGTTCCATTGAACTTTAAATATTTACTTATGTCATACACTGACTGGTTGGTAAGAATACAGCTGGTAGAGCCCAACCAAGGACCGAATGGACCAAAAGTAGCTAGCAAAAACCTCTTTCCCTCGCTCCTTCCCTCTTTCTCCCTTCTCTTTCTTCTCATACCTTCCCTTTTCTCTCTCTCCCCACTCTCCTTTTTCTTTTTCATTTCCTTTCCCTTCTTCCCTCTCTACATCCCTCACTGTTTCCCTTACTCTCTCTGTTTCTCTTCTTTCCAATCTTTTATTCCATCTATATCCCTCCTTCTTCTGCTCCCTTTCCCTCTCTTCCCCCTCCCACCCTGCCTCTTTCAACACCCCTCCTCCTTTTACTCTCTCCCTCCTTGATCCCTGTGCCATCTTCTCTCTATTCCTACTTCTCCCTGCCTCTGCCTCGCCTTCTCTTGCTCTCTTTCCCACACCCTGCCCACCCTGCTTCCTTCCTCTCTCTCCATCTCATTTCCTCTAGGTGTCCACTCTAGGCTTTGATAACTGGCCTAGACTTCAGCTCTTCTCCAAGACACCCCAGATATCTTTTTCATCTACCCATCGTCTTTTTTTTTTAAATTTATTATTTGGCATATGCTATTTTTCTTTCTTGTCCCATTCAATTTCATACTGTATGTCTTTTTCCTTATCCCTCTAGGAGGAAATACATCCACCTGCTCAGTTCTTTTGGTTTCAGAATTTCTCTACCTTTTTTGAACAGCTTCCATTATCTCCTATTTGTTGCTAAACAAAACAGGAAATAGCTAAATAAAAATTAATTTCCTATCACTACATCATCTTAGAAAGAAAGCTAGAACTAAAAAAAAGGACTTTTCTAAAATGTGTTTTCTTCATGGCCTTTGTAATTTAAAAGACATGTAAAATTTGATAATTAGGGATAATAAACAAAGTTATCAGAACTTAAAAATAAAAGGGGGTTAAACAGTTACGAAATAGTTAATGCATGAGCCACAACTCTATACCATTACCACTTGGCAGCCATTATCATTTGCCAGCTTAACAAAAGTCTCTAGGAAACTGAAAACCAGAAGTTGGAAATTATAATAAGGGTCACAGCTTTCCTGGAAGGATGAGAGCAAAGAGGCGTATTTGTATTTAAACAGACAAAATTCTAGGTAAATGTGGATGATTTTATGTCCTAATAGAGTGGAGAAATAACTAAGAGAATTGGGGTATTGTGTTTTCTCAGGAGTCAAGTAAAATTTTAGATGAGAAAAGAGGGAAAGCAAACAATAAAATTTATCCTAATAATAGAAATCAGTATTCAGCTTCTGAATAGAATATCCACGTGACAACTGAAAAGACGTAATCCAAGCTTAACATTTGAACCCTAAGCATAACCAGGAACATGAACTAAAAACAAAACCAGCAAGCAAAGAAACAAAAACCAGGAGAGAATTGATTCTCAGGTTTTAACTAACTTGGAGTCAAGATCTAATTATTTTAGCAGCAGAGAACACATACACAAAAAAAGTTCCTAGCCATAGTGTAAAATTACTGTAGATACCTAAGAATGACAATTAACAATTGTCCTGCTGCAAATATAGGCAAGTGGGAGATTACACTGGAAAGACAAGTAGTGAAGGGACATAAAAATGACAGCACTGAGCGCTCAGCCAGTGCCCATAGATGATGTTTAGTTATGGGCAAGTAAGAATTTGAATTATGCTTTATTTTCCATTTTTTTCTAATTTACATAACTTTTTATTTATCCCAGCAAGAGTGATAGGTGTCTATAACTTTTCTAGTGCACCCTTCTTTTTATGAACAGTTTTACTTATAAAATATTGTGAGCATGAGAGTATACATATAAGACTGATACATGTGGAATTTATTTGCTGCTGCATTGAGACACCATAGTGCTCGCTCATACCAAGGGGATTTTTAAAAATTTAAGTTTTGGGGATACATAGTAGGTGTATATAAGGTGTATATATGTATGGGTACATGAGAAGTTTTGATACAGGCTTGCAACATGTAATAGTCACATCATGGAAAATGGGGTATCCATCCCCTCAAGCATGTATCCTTTGTGTTACAATCCAATTATACTATTTTAGTTATTTTAAAATATATAGTTAAGTTATTATTGACTATAGCCACTCTGTTGTCCCAGCAAATACTAGGTCTTACTCATTTATTCTAACTAATTTTTGGTACACATTAACCATCCCCACATACTCCCCATTCCTCCACTACCCTTTCCAGCCTCTAATAAGCCTCCTCCTACTTTCTATATCCATGAGTTCAACTGTTTTGACTTTTAGATCCTAAAGTGAGAACATGAACTGTTTGTCTTTCTATGCTTGGCTTATTTCACTTGATGTAATGACCTCCAGTTCCATCCATGTTGTTGCATATGACAGGACCTCATTCTTTTTTATGGCTGAATAGTATTTCATTGTGTATAGGTACCACATTTCATTTTCTTTATTTATCATATCACATTTTCTTTATTTATCTGTTGATGGACACTTAGGTTGCTTCCAAATTTTGGCTACTTCCAAATTTTGGCTACTCTCCCCCGCCCTTCCTTCCTTCCTTCCTTCCTTCCTTCCTTCCTTCCTTCCTTCCTTCCCTCCCTCCCTCCCTCTGGGACTTCTAGTACTATGTTGAATACCAGTGGAGAAAGTAGGCATGCTTGTATTATTCCAGACCTTAGAGGAAAGGCTTTCAGTTTTTTGTCATTTAGTATAGTGCTAGGTGCAATCTATTGTATATGGCTTTTATGTTGAGGTATGTTTCTTCTCAGTTTTCTGAGGGTTTTTTAATCATGAAAGCACACTGAATTTTATAAAATGTTTTTCATCATTAATTGAAATAGTCATGTTTTTTGTCCTCCATTTTGTTGATATGATGTATCACATTGATTGATTTGTATATGTTGAACCGTCCTTGTATCCCAGGAATAAATCCTACTTGGTCACAATAAATTATCTTTTTAATGTATTGTTGAATTCAGTTTGCTATTATTTTGTTGAGGATTTTTGCAATATTTTTCAGAGAGATTGGCCTGAAGTTTTCTTTTTTTGAGGTGTCTTTGTCTTGTTTTGGTAACAAGGTAATACTGGCCTCATAGAATCAGTTTGTAAGTATTCCCATCCCCACTGTTTTTAGAATACCTTGAGTAAGATTGGCATTATTTCATTAAATGTCAGATACAATTCTGCAGTAAAACCACCAGGTTCTGAGCTTTTCTTTACTGGGAGACTTTTTATTATGGCTTCATTCTTGTTACTTTTTATAGGTTTGTTCAAGTTTTGGATTTCTTCGTGGTTAAATCTTGGTAAGTTGTATGTATCTAGAAATACTTTATTAGCATACAATTGCTCATAGTAGCAAGTAGTAATCCTTTGAATTCCTGTAGTATCAGCTGTAATGTCTTCTTTTGCATCTATGATTTTATTTATTTGCTTCTTATTTTTTCTTAGTCTGACTAAAGGTGTGTCAACTTTAACTTTTCGAAAAACCTGGTTTTTGTTTCATTGATATTTGATATTGTTTTCTGGTGGTATGATTTAATTTTTTTATTTTTATTTCTTGTGCATCCATTGTATAAGTTTTGCTTTAAGGTTACCATGTGGCTTGCAAATAGTATCTCATAACCCATTATTTTAACATGATAACAACTTATTGCTGTTTGCACAAAGAAATAAGCAAAAAAACACTAATAAAATTTCTACACCTTGATTTCATTCCCAGGCAGTTTGACTTCTGTTGTTCCTATTTATATCTGATTGTATTGTCCATGTCTTCAAAAGTTGCTGTATTTATCATTTTTGATTGGTTCATTATTTAGTCTTCCGATGTAGGATAAGAATTGTTTACACACCACAGTTACAGTTTCATAACATACTGTGCTTTTCTGTGTACTTACTATTGTCAGTGAGTTTTGCACCTTCAGATGATTATTCATTGCTCACTGACATCCTTTTCTTTCTGCTTGAATGAGTCCCTTTAGCATTTCTTGTAGGACAGATCCGGTGTTGATGAAATCCCTCAGCTTTTAGTTAGGAAAGTTTTTATTTCTCCTTCAGGTTGGAAAGACATTTTCACTGGATATGCTATTCTAGGGTAAAAGTTTTCCTTCAGCATGTTAAATATGTCATGTCACTTTCTCCTGCCTATAAGGTTTCCACTGAAAAGTCTGCAGTCAGATGTATTAGAGCTCCATTGTATGTCATTTGTTTCTTTTCTCTTGCTGCTTTTAGGACCCTTTATCCATGACATTTTGGAAGTTTAATTAATACATTCCTTGAGGTAGTCTTCTTTGGGTTAACCTGCTTAGTGTTCTATTGCCTTCTTGTACTTGAATATTGATATCTTTCTCTAGGTTTGAGATGCTCTCTGTTATCCCTTTGAATAAATGTTCTACCCCCTCTCTTACTCTGCCTCCTCTTTAAGGCCAGTTACTCTTAGATTTGCCTTTTGAGGGTACTTTCTAGATCCTGTAAGTATGCTTCATTGTTTTTTATTCTCTTTATTTTGTTTTCTCTCCATGTGTATTTTGAAATAACCTACCTTCAAGCTCACTAAGTCTTTCTTCTGCTTGATGAATTCTGCTATTAAAGAGTGCTGATGCATTCCTCAGTATGCCAATTGCATTTTTTAACTCAAGAATTTCTGCTTGATTTGTTTCAATTATTTCAATCTCTGTTCAATTTATCTAATATAATTCTAAATTCCTTCTGTGTTATCTTGATTTCTTTGAGTTTTATCAAGACAACCATGTTGAATTTTCTGTCTGAAAGTTCACGTATGTCTGTTTCTCCAGGATTAAACCCTGGTGCCTTATTTCATTCGGTGAGGTCATGATTTCCGGGATGATCTTGATGCTTGTGGATATTCATCTGTGTCTGGGCATTGAAGAGTTAGGTATTTATTGTGGTGTTCACAGTATGGGCTTGTTTGTACCCGTTCTACTTGGAAAGACTTTCCAGGTACTTGAAAGGACTTTTATGTCATGATCTAAGCTGTATCTGCTTTAGGAGGCACCCTAATCCCAGAAATGCTGTGGTTTTTATGGACTCCTAGAGGTACTACCTTGATGGTCTTGGGTAAGATCTGAAAGAATACTCTGGATTACCAGGTAGAGACTCTTGTTCTAGTCCCTTACTTTCTCCCAAACACATAGTATCCCCTCTCTTTTCTCAGCTGCCTGGAGCTGAGGGTGGAGTGACACAAGCACCCTTGTGGCCACAACCACTGGGACTAAACTGGGTCAGACCTCAAGCCAGCATGGTATTGATTCTCACCTAAGGTCCACTGTAATCACTCCCTGTCTTACAAGCCTCAAATCTGGCTCTGTGACTCTACAATCAGCAGGCACTAAAGCCAGCCAGGCCTGTGTGCTTCCTTTCATGGCAGCGAGCTCCCTCAAGCCCCAGGTGGGTCCAAATGTGCCATCCTCTGGGCGCCAGGGACTAGAGTACAAAACCTTAGAAGTCTACCTGGTGTTCTAGTGTACTGCTGCTGTGCTGGCACTAAAGGCACAAAATGCAGTCCTTTCCACTCTTCCTGCCCCTTTCCGGTGTCAGAGAAGCCTCACCCTGTAACCACCAGCACTACAGGCCCACAAGCAGTTCTCCCAGGGTACCTTTTTTCTCCCGGGGTACCAATTTTCCCTTTATGCCCAAAGTCTCTTCAGTCAGCTTGCAGCGAATGCTGCCTGGCCTGGGATGCACCCTTCAGAGCAGTGAGCTGCACTCTGGCCCAGGGCTATTCCAGAAATGCTATTCAAGAGCTAAGGTCTGGAATCGGAGTCCCCAGGAGCTTACTTGGTGTTCATCACTACTGGTTATTCATGACCCAAGGTCTCTTCAGTTAACAGGTGTTGTATCCTACCAGGACCGGGCCCTTCCCTTCAAGGCAGTGGGGTCCCTTCTGGCCCAAGAGGGCAGCACTGAATTCAATGCCTCACAATTGCTACAGTCTCTGTCTCCCCAGCATACAGAATTGCTCTCTGCACTATGCCACTGCTGCAGGTGATGGGGGAGGAGTAGCACCTGTGATTCGACATTATTTTTCCTACCTCTTCAGTGTCCCTGTCAGTGAAATGAAGTTAAAACCAGGTATTGTGTGCTCTCACATGATTTTTGGTTCTTAGGAAAGTGCTTTTTTTGTGTGCAGTTGTTAATGTTGTATCCTTGTGTGGGGGGTGTTCGTGAAGCCTTCTATTCTGCCATCTTGATCTGTTTCCCCTGAGGGAATGTTTTAAGAAGCTCAATGACTTCAAGAAGACCAGATCATCCTGTGCCTGCCGTGCTTTCATTTATCTAGTTCATTAATGATACGGGGTGTAATTTTATAAAAATTATCTTAAGAAAGATACGTCTCTTTCTAGTCATGATTGGTCACTCAGTAGTTACGTGTGCCCATTTTCTGCCAGGCATGGTCTACAGTGATGTTACATTATCTTCTTTGAATTTGAAGAAGGGAATTTAAATAGTTGTCATAGTACCTTAGAAGAAATATGCATGTGAGAGCTAAGTGCAATTGCTAAACTCTAAACTCACAGAGGGAAGCCACTCAGAATTTCATTATTCGTTTATGCAACTTTGGCTACATTGCAGGCATTATATTTGCTTCATGGTGTAATATTAGTATGTTACAAGTTTGTGATATTTTCATATGTGATCCTTCAGCAGAATAGCTGCATCCCTTATTGTTTTCATACTGTCAGGTGGGGAAGTCAGCAACTATACATGCCCACTCAATTTCTCAGGCTGCTAAAGGTAAATTTTACAAGATGAGCACTTTTGTATTTAATAAGAACACAGTCAGTGAATATTAATTGAGTGCTTTCAACATTCCTACTGGTAACGAAAACCTTGGGTAATTTATAATGGAATCATTTGAAAGCAGGGACATTAGATGCTTATAATCTTGTGTAACATTAAGTTGAGTAAACATTTAGATAAAGAAGAGGTAGAGGAGGTTGGCCTCCACTTTCAGACAGAGGATGAAGAAAACTGACAGGGATTCTCTAGAGACATGACAGGCAAAGGAAATGCCAGAAATTTGACTCAGGGAAAATGAGTCTCCAGGATTGAGGCTGATAGATATGGAAAGTATATTATACATGACCTAATTAACTTAATGCATTCTTAATTAGGTTAAGGGAGTGTCTATATTTAGGCTCTTGCCAGAAACTAGTTAGAGAAAAAATGGGAAAATGAGAAAAATTAGTTTATACATAAAGTTGTGAGGAGTAATAGCCTTAACCACAATTCTTAAGGAAACAAGGATAAAGATAAGAGGATATTAAGTATCTTACTATTATATTGTATATTTAATTATCTCATGTTGAAACTGAGTTTACAATGTACTTTTTACTCATAGGACTTTATATTATTAATTGACATATTATTGAAGCCATTCACAGGTTTAAATACCATTTTGGTGTTTGTATATAGTTTGATTTCTGGTAGAAATTGACAGCCTCCTCTCACTTATGTGAATTCATTCAGAAAAGAGGTTTTGTGTAAATTATCCAAGTGCCTAGACTACTCTGTCAAAACTATTATAACTTGAGACACTTGCAGACTCCTGGTGGCAGCATTGTCGGGGACCTTTGGGTTAGCATTCATAGTTAAACTTTCCTAATGAGGGTTTAGGTTGAATATACAGCCTCCCTAAAAGAAAAAGTAGGTTTTGGCTGTGCCCTGCATGCATAAGATTTCAAATTGTATGCACCATTACATCTTTGAGTTATGTGCCTTTTTAATTTTCTAACCAGAGATATGGAAATTGACGATGCAGCTATGCAAATTAGAACTTCATTACTGGAAAAACAGTTTTAAAACCAAACCCATCCTCACAGGTTTTTCCCATCCTCCAACAGGTAGGTCAACAGTTTCCAGAGAATTACTCTTATTTCCAACCAGCCTCCTCTCTGATCCTTTGATTCAGCTATATTATTATATCAAATCACTCCTCAGTCACAGAACTTCCCCTTTCTGGTCACTATTCCCTAGGACTTATTTTATATTTTTAGGTAACTGTTTAATAAGGTTTTTCACTTTCCTAACTTTTCTTCAACCAACAGCTATAAAGCTAATATAAAAAATAACCTTTTGACATTTCTTTGTACATTTTCAGTTTTATCTCCTCTTAAGCCCTTCTCTTTTCAAAGTTTAATTGTCATATTATGTCTTCCTCTATTATCTTATTGTAAATTAAGTTGTAAAACTGTAATAAAAAGTCAGATTCTAAATAATGTAAATTTTCATGTTCTAATTAAATGCATCTTTAAACCATCTTTTTTCTAAAATTACTTCTTATTATTATATTTCCAATATAGAATATTAACTTCCACCAAACATGCACTTAAAACATGAATTTATTGAGACCATGATTGGAAAATTATTTTGTGCATATGTACAAACACTGCCAGAAATTTCATATCCATTCAATGAAATTCACAATATTTTACATATGTTGACCACATCTTTTTGGTTTTAGCACTGAAACTACTAACTCCTGGCAACCTCTTCAGCTGCAGAAAGACAAAGACCTAATAGAGTTTTTGAGCGGTTGAAAGGAGATAAAAAGCAGCTAGCACAGCATTTAGCTAACAGTGAAATTTTGGCTGGGCACGGTGGCTCACGCCTGTAATCCCAGGACTTTGGGAGGCCAAGGCAGGAGGATCACGAGGTCAGGAGATCAAGACCATCCTGGCCAACATGGTGAAACCCCGTCTCTATTAAAATACAAAAATTAGCTGGGCATGGTGGCACGTGCCTGTAGTCCCAGCTACTCAGGAGGCTGAGGCAAGGGAATCGATCGAAACTGGGAGGCAGAGGTTGCAGTGAGCCGAGATTGCACCACTGCACTCCAGCCTGTCTATAGAGCAAGACTCTGTCTCAAACAAACAAAACAACAACAACAACAAAAATCATACGTTTCTGGGGACAAGTTACCCAATCATGCCAAACCTCAAATTTCATATCCGCTCAATGAAATTCACAATATTTTACGTACATTAGCCACATCTTTTTGGTTTTAGCACTGAAACTGCTAACTCCTGGCAACCTCTTCAGTTGCAGGAAGACAAGGACCTAACAGAGTTTTTGAGAGGTTGAAAGGAGATAAAAAAGCAGCTAGCACAGCGTTTAGCTAACTGTGAAATTTCATAGCTGGTTGCTCCCCTTTTCCACTCTTCTCTCTCTATCTTCCAGTCTTATAAAGAATGCATTATTTAAGAGAGAGACAGCAGTGTGATACTGTAAAATGACAGACCTGAGCTCTACTACTGACAAGCTGAGTGACTTTGGTCAAGTCATCTCCACTCTGTGCCTCAGTTTCCTCATGGATAAAATGATGATAATTATCACTATCCTTACATGACAGTTGTCACTAGGATCAAATTAAATAGAGTTTATAAAAGCACCCTCTAAGATAAAAAGCATGGTAAACCTGAATCCCATAAGTATAGGCTTTCCAAATACTGTGATGTTGGATGTGACAGTATCTTTATTTCTTGGTCTGCTTTCTGGTAGCTGATGTTGTATCAGCCACATTCACCTTGAAATAGGAACACTTCAAAAAAATACCTTACTTTATGATTCTTAAGTGGTATAAACATTCCTCACACAGTTTGAGAGCATCAGTACAGATATTCAATGCTCACTTAACCAAATTCTCAGATTACAAACCCTCACCAGTGGCCATGTTGTCTATTTGCTTTACAACTTGACAGCTTTTCACTATTTCAGGAAATATGCAAGCATATAATCAGCAGAGTGGCAGTAAATTGGAACTCTGTGACACAGCTGGGGTTTCATCCACTTGCCTCCCCGAGGCAGCACAAGGTCATTCCAGTTTTTTCCTTTTCAGAAAGCATAGCATAATTATTGATGCACTTTCAATGGTCACGGCAAGGGATGCATATAAGCACCAGCAAAAAATACCAAAAATTGTATCTCAGTCGTGGTTAACAGGGTGAGACACAGTTGTAGAAAAACACAAAAGGGGACCAGCAATAGAAATCTGCTCCCTAATGTCATTAGGGAATGTCAGAAAGCTTTAGTTATAACTTAAGTCAAACAGACATTATATTTACTAAGAGATTTTCAAAGCAGATGAACATTCCATGATGATTTCATCCTTAATTCCTAACATAGAATCTGATACTAAGAATGCAACATGGTGTAGTGGAGAGAATAGAGGATGTGAAAGACAAAGAGAAGCAACATTTCTACTCCTGGATCTGCTCTAGGAGGTATGTTGTGACCTGGGGCATAGAGGCACTTGCTAACTAGTTGTCATCTAATGAATGTGTTGTACAAAATATCAGAAGTAGACTTCCCTGGGGATAACCAAAAAAAGAGAAAAACCTAGTACTTAGTGCCCTCAAGTATGAATACACAAACATACACATAAAGAAAAAGACAGGATGATCTTCCAAAGACAACAATATATGCAGATTTATTGACACCTGGAACAGGACAATGTGTTCTCACTAGTTAGTATCTTGATTAAGTCGCAGGGGTGGGGGCAGGAAGGGGATCAGTGGAATTGGACAATTTGGAAAAAAAAGCAAAAAACATATAGAAGGCTAGATTGTGCTTATATACCGTGCTAGAGGCTTTGGACTTTATCATACAGTTGGTGGAGAGCCTGGGCTGGGAGTGGCAGAGAAATATTGCTATCTCAAGAGCTTTTTTTACAGAAAAAAAATACTCTAGTGGTAGTATAAAAGATGGGCTGGTCATTGAGAGACTGGAGCAAGATGGAGATCAGGTTAGGAGGCTATAGCAATAGACAAGAGATGTTAATGGTTTGAATAATGGCTCCTGTGACAGCATACACATTGCTTTGTTGACTTTTGAAGGTTTACAGGCTGCCACCCACTCCAAGGAAAAGATAATTTTATATTTTCCCTCTTGGTTTCTTCCCTCGTCCTTCTCTCCCACCACCAACACATACAGCCACTTGCTTTCCTCCTTTAGCCTTTGGAAGCCTAAGGATTCTTGCTTTCTGGGAGAGAGGATGAGTGGATGTAAAAGAAGTAGAAGAGATGACAATGAAATCGATAAAGGTTTTTGTTTGTTTGTTTTTTGTTGTTTTTGATCTGATTGTATGTTTGTTTTTAATCACATTGAGTCAGGTTTGGAGTTGAAGAGATAAGTTAGACATGGGAATGGCTCCGGGGAAGATGTGACTGAAAGGGAATTAAGGAATGGAAGAAGAAGACTTTAAGGCTTAGTCCAATGGATTGCAAGTTAGATCTCACACTAACACTCCTCAAGAGATGCTAGTAAAGAATAAAATTATTTTAAATGATTCTTCGACTGCTGAGCTAAGCTGCTTACAAGATCAGATGACATGTCCATCAACAGATTCAAAAGGAGGCTTACATTTCTTGAACTTCTTCTGTCTCCATTACACAGGGCATTACACTCAAGGTAGGTATTAGGATCACCATTTTACAGATGAGTAAACTGAGGATCAAAGATTCAGTAATTTTGCCAAGGCACGACATCACGTAAGTAGCAAAGTGGGAATAGATCTTGTAGTCTGTACTCTTTCCACTTTTTTTCTCTGCCTGACAAAGGTAGATTTTTACATAATGATTTTACAAGTGAAAAGATAAGTAAGTTATCACTCTTTTGACTCTGCCATGCTGCCTTCTAAGCCTGGAATAAAGCAGACATGATAAGAATGGTGAAGAGGGCTTGAAATAATTGGTTTTTCTGAGGTAGATGGTGAGGCTATTATCCAATATTGACAGAGAAGGAGCAGAGGAAACTGGAATGTGATCGAGTAAATGAGAGTTTAGGCATGATGAACTGCAGTTTTTTATAAGACATCCAGTTGGAGATGACCCAGAGAAATTTGTAAGTACAGTATAGAACCTGAACTTAAGAGACAATCTGGGCCGGGAATAACGATTTAACATGGATGAAACTGGAAAACATCATTCTCAGTAAACTATCGCAAGGACAAAAAACCAAACACCGCATGCTCTCACTCATAGGTGGGAATTGAACAATGAGAACTCATGGACACAGGAAGGGGAACATCACATTCCGGGTACTGTTGTGGGGTGGGGGGTGGGGGGGCGGGGACAGCATTAGGAGATATACCTAATGCTAAATGACGAGCTAATGGGTGCAGGAAATCAACATGGCACATGGATACATATGTAACAAACCTGCACATTGTGCACATGTACCCTAAAACCTAAAGTATAATAAAAAAAAAAAAAAAGAAAATCTACATACAGATGAGAATGATTTTAATTGGAGTGAATGAGATTACCCAGGAAGAGTGGCAGAGTCTTCTTGGATCCAGAATCCACAGACTCCTTGTGAAGCTAAACCTTTTCATCATCCTCATTGAGTCTTTCAGCTATAGCTTTCATTTAGCACAAAACAACTCTAATAGTATTTGTTAGAGAAAACATGTACTATTTTACACTAGAGATTATTGTTAGCCCTGTTATAAAAACTATAGAACAGAGAAGGTATGTAACTTATCACAATACATAGAGTTAATTAGTGGCTAACCTGGGAACCAAAATTATGCAGTTTGTCTACAGTACCAGTACTCCGAACCACTGTAAGTCAGTTCCTTTCAACATCTAATATCTGTTGAAATGAAATAAAATCCACTCACGTGAATATTATTGGTCTTTTCTTGGCACTTTGAAGAGCCAAGTGGAGAAATCCCTGCATTCCTTACTTTGATTCTTAGTTTCTGGTAATTCATATCACAATTCATTAGAAGGCTGAATAAAATAATGAATTGAAAATTAGAGAAAAATGGCAGATAGGAGGCAAGGCTAACTTGCGGCTCCTGCTTGGACAGACAGAGTAGCATGTGGAGACTCACATCATGAACTTTTGCTTCAAGTACCACAGGAACATACCAGAAAAGCCCAGAGAATCCACAGACCATACGCAGGAAGCTGCTTGCTGCTGCAGGCTCCATAAGACAGACAAAAACTGTGAGTGCCCAAAGTTTAAGAAGGTGAATGTCTGTTCCCAAACACATCATTGGGAAACCCGAAAGTCCATATCATGGGCCTTAAATTAAAGGGGTGGGAAAAGATATTCCATGCAAATAGATGCCTAAAATGAGTAGGAGTAGCTATTCTTATATCCGACAAAACAAACTTTAAAGAAACAACAGTTAAAAAAGATAAAGAGGAACATTATATAATGATGAAAGGACTAGTCTAATAGGAAAATATTACAATTCTACCCATATATGCACCTAACACTGGCACTCCCAAATTTATAAAACAATTACTACTAGACCTAAAAAATGAGATACACAGCAACACAATAACAGTGGGGGACCTCAAGACTCCACCGACAGCACCAGAGAGATCATCAAGAGAGAAACCCTCATGGAACTGGAGAAACAAGAACAAACCAAATCCAAACCCAGCAGAAGAAAAGAAGTAACAAAGATCAGAGCTGAACTAAATGAAATTGAAACAATAAAATTACAAAAGATAAAGGGAACAAAAAGTTGGTTTTTTGAAATTTATTAAAATCTCTGGTGCCAGGCAGACATAAGTCCTTTTTTATAAAGTTTCCAGGTGGTTTTAATGTGAACCCACAGGTAAGCATCAGTCACTGAAATAACTCCATGTACTTGTTTGACTTACCTTATGGATATTTACTGCAGCAACCTTAAGAGATGATATGGAAATCATATTCATAAAACTTCACTTGTCAACCTTGATAAACTCCAGGAAAAAGCCGTTGCAACTTTATTTTCCCTAGAAGAAAGAGAAAAAATAAATACAATATTTGATTCTGAAACATTAAATATTGCTACATGGTTTCATAAAAGAACTTTGTGCAGCTATAAAATTACCAACTATAAAATTAGACTCCTCAATCCTCAGAGCAAATGGAATATTTGTCCCTCAGTGCAGCAGTGTTGATCCATAATGACTGTTATTAGTTTCATTTTAATACTACAAAATATTTCACTTGCACTAGTTATTAGATCTTTGCAATGCATTCTGTCTCCATAGCTCTTTTTAACTCCACGTGATATTTATTTTATAGTCGTCATCTGTGATATCACCATGACAAGTGGCACTTATCGAAACATGATAAGCATGTTTGCCATCCCTGCCTAGTGACTGATTTATTCAGAGGTCTTTTTTCAAACTTGAATTTCTTTTGAATTGCTATAGAATCTGATTCACTTCATTGCAAATAGAATAAAGACCCCTGTCCCTGTTTAAATCACTCCTCAAACCAGCAAAATATGTTTCTTAAATATGTTAATAGCCCAGGATATCAGGGAGACTTGGTCAGCCCAGAATCTTCTCAAAATAATCTCCCCCATGCTTAATGCCTTTCTTCTAAAGTCTACAACGGTCACTAGTGACCTGAATTTCTGTATTCCTTCTCAGATTTGGGTATGTTACCTAACCTCTTTGAACCTTAGCTACTTGCTTCAGAAAATGGGGCTAGTGATGCCACATTGCATTATTGTTCTGTGAATTAAAGACAAATATTTTAAAATACAGTGTCTAACTTATAATGACTATGCAATAATTCTGGCTGTTTTTATTAATCACCAACTTATCTATTCATTTACTCAACATTTATGAGCACTTTCTATATGTCAGGCCAGCAGTCAACAAAGGAAAAATACTCCCCATCATGAGACAAAAAAAATAAACAAAATATATAAGTAAAATATAGAAAGGATATTCGACGGTGTCAAGTGCAATGGAGAAAAACAAATCAGGAAAATGGAGTGGGGACTAGCCAGGTCAGGATAGAATGGTTTCAGTTTTACACGGGGTGGCCAAGAAAGGCTCAGTGATAAAGTGATCTGAAAGAATTAGGGAGGGATTGGGCCATTCTGTTAACTGGAAGAGCAATCCAGGCAGAGGGGACAGCAATTTCAGAGGTATGCCTTGCGTTTTTAACAAATAAAGGCGTCAGTGTTGCTGGTTGTTACACAATGCAGCCTTAGATAGCATGTAAACAAATGGATGTCGATGTGTGCCAATAAGACTTTACTTGAAACCACTGACATTTGAATTTCATACAGTTTGCACATCATGAAATTTTCTTTATTTTTTTCAAATCTTAAAATAAAATTGCAAAATTATTGGCTCACATGGGCCATACAAAAATAGTTAGCAGGCTGGAATTGGCCCATGGGCCACATTTAGCTATCCTTTGCTCTAGGGCCTTGAAGACCACTGTGAGGGCTTTAGGTTTTGCTGATTGAGATGTGGAGCCACTGGAGAGTTCTGAGTAGTGGAAGAATAGGACCTGATGTGCATTTCAGAAGGATCCCTCTGGCTGCTGTGTTGAACTGGGGGCAAAGGTACAGCAGGGATATCAATAGAATACTAATTCAAGGCAAAGGTGATGGTGGCTTGTCTCGGGACGGTAATGAAAGAAGCAGTGAGAAGTGGCCAGTTAGTGGATACATTTGAAGATCTGCGTTCCATATATTAGGATTTTTGCATCTATGTGCATGTGTGGGCTGGGCTGTACTTATCATTTTTCATATTACTCTTTGCTTTCTTTGCTATTATGGTTCTACTAGCCTCACGAAAAGAAGGATATTTTGTTGATTTGTTTGTTTATATTTACTGAAGAATTTTGCAAATAGTAAATTTATCTCTTCCTTAAACTATTGATAAAAATCCATTATAAAACCACCTGGGCGTTATGTTTTCTTCATGGAAAGACTTTTAAATGCAGATTTCATTTATCTTCTATTTATGAGACAAATCCAGGTTTCCATTTTTTCTCGAATACATTTGGTAATGTCTCCTTTTCTAGCATTTTGTCTATATACCATACATTTTCAAATACTTTGTCATAAAATTGTTTATAATATCCTCTTATCCTTGTCATCTCTACTACATCTGTCATTACATCACGTTTTCATTTCCACTGTGTATTCTTTGTTCTTTCTTTTTTCTTGATAAATTTATCTGAGATCTATCAATTTTAATTATCTTTTTACATATTAAGCTTCTGGCTTTGTTGACCTCTCTTCTATATATGTTTCTACTTAATACATTCCTGTTATTATCCTTAGTATTTTCTTCTACTTTATTTGGGTTTCTTATGTATTATTTTTCTAACTCACTATCTGGAATTACTTGCTCATTATTTTCAGCTCACCCATCTCATGGAAGTTTTACGACTACACATGTCCCTCTATGTGCTACTTGAGCTGTGTCCAGTAAGTTTTGATATGTAATGTTTTCCTTATTGTACATAGGCATTTTCTAATTAATATCATGATTTATTCCTGGACTCATGAACTACTCAGCAATTTGCTTTTAATTTTTAAAGCCTATGATATTCAATTAGTCATCTACATTTTCATTGATTGTGTGGTCTACATGACATCAGTTCTTAGCAAAATTTTAAGTCTAACTTTATAAACCTTAGCATCACTAATAAATGAACGATCTCTTACTATCTTCTGCCTTTCCTGATTGCTGATAGTACTACATCCATTCCACCAGCTTTGTGACCATTTGAAGATCTCTAACACAATTAACCTACTGCTCTTTAAACTGTTTACTACCTCCTTCTCCTCTTACCCATCATAGCTTCTAGAGGCCAGCATCTGTTAACAAGGGAGTTAAATATATGTCAATAAAACTCCGTGTCCTTCTCTTTCTCTTCTTTGTCTCTATTGACAAAATTCTAGCACTACTCAAACATAAATATCTGGAGCTTTTGTTTACGCAGCCAAATGTGGCTACAGAAAAATAGCAATAATACTGACTGACTCATGTTACATTCAATTTAGGGCCACAATTCTCAGTTGTATACTCTGTATTTCTCAGGAACCTAACCATAATTCCTTAGTAAATTCTCTCTTCTCTGTAAACTCCACTTCCCCTATTGCTATAATGGGTGATCTGTCCTGGCTGCCCAGTAAAGTCACGCTTCATCAGGGCACTGGAGCCTCCTTATCTACCCAAGGACTTTGTCCGTGTGATTGACTCCAGTCTCCTGCAACACCAATATTTTGCTACACACTAGATAATAGCCTTCAGCATCCAAATATTATATAATAGATCCCATATTTTTTAAAGAAAGCTGTCTCAGCCCCTACATCCTCTTCCAGCTTCTGTCCCATTGTTTTGTCCCCTTTTAAAATAAAACTCTTTGAAATTGTTCCTCTTAACTCCTTTCCCCCTATTCCCAGAGCAAGCTTTTATCATCATCTAAAAAAGTTTCTCACCTTAGGGGGTCATTCGCCATAGTACAGATATACAGAAATGAATCATTACTTGAAAAAAAGTGTAATGTTTATTGACATTGTCACTGTAAATCAAAATTTGTATCTACTTCTGTAAACTATGTCTCAGTTGATTCACACTTCAGAGGGAACAGGGATGCATCCTCCTGACACAAACAAACCCAAATGAAAGAACTGTCAATACCATTATCTTTTTTTCATATATGTCTGGCATATTCAGTTTTTGGCTACCACATCACTTACCCCATAGCAGAAAATAAGCAGCTCTCAATCTTACCTTTTTTCATGGACCAAATGACTAATGAAGTCCACATGCATGAAATACCCTCAAAGAATCCCTGGGACACTAGCTGCACCTCCACTAACCCCTTCCTCCCTTTTGAAAAACCAACACTTATTAAGTACTTGCTCTGTATTAGGTATTATTCTAAGCACCTGGCATACATCGACTGATTTAATGCTCACAACAACTTTACAGAATAGCAGAGTAGGCACTATGATTATCCTCATTTTACACATCAAGAAACTGAGGCCCAAAGAGTGGAAACGGCACGCCTAATGTCACACGGTTAACAAAGTGGCTGAGTCAGAATTCAAGCACAGGCTGCCAGGCTCATTGTAAATACTCTTAAACCATTCTGCTTCACTTCCCCTCTCCTTCCACTCCTACTAAAGAGACCAAAATCAAGTGGATTAGAGTGCCACTATTAAAGGTGTAATCTTGGAAAATGGCACCCAGCAACATCCAGGCTCTAACACTAACGAATGACTGCCTACCTTTTTCCTTTTATCTAGTTCCACTCTCCCCCATGCCTACTGTGCTTTATTTCAGTCTCTCCAGCATGCCAACTTCTCTCACGCTACAGGGACCGTGTACATTCTCTTCTCTCTACTGAAGTATTTTCACCCTGGCTCTCACGTGGCTGGCATCTTCATATCCTGCAGCCTCACCATCCAACTACCTCTTCCTCTCCCATTATCTACCATTGTACTGTTTCCTTCATAACTATTATAATTTGAAATCATATATTTATTTGTTTGATTAATTACTTTCTATTTTACTATTTAGATACAAAATCCATTAGGGCTGAGATTTTTGCCCATATAATTGCTCTTATAATTTGATACATCAGTCCTGGCACCATCAGGGCAGAGCTAGGGTGTGGCCATATCTACCTGAGCACAGGGGAAATGATTATCCAGAAAAACTCAGGCATAATACACTCTGAACAGTACATAAAATAGTTGTAATCAAATGCTGTTTACATATTTCCACGTGTATTCATGTAAATCTGTTCTAACTTCTTTATTGTTGTAGCCCTGGCTATGAGCAGTGTCTGATACCTAGCAGATGCTCAATAAATGTTGGCTGAATATATCAGTGAATTAATTAGTAAATGAAATGGCTACTCCAGGTAGTCTCCTCTCTTTAAATGTCATAAGGCAAATTTACATATTCTCTTTCAGCAATGGAAAGACTGCTTGCTGATTGGCAATAAAAATGAGGCTGTTAAGGGGTTGTATCCATGTGACATTATAATCTTGTTCATTCAGGAATGCAGGAAAGCCCAAATCTTGCCTGCTGGCATTGTCACATCTCTATGTAAGTCAGTTGAATAGTATGCATAAAAGAGACACGGGTAAGCAAAGTAACACTTATCGTTAACTAGAATGTTGACATGTAATCTCCAAGGTACATCTCAGCTGTATCGGTTGCAGTATTTACAGACAGAAAGGGCAAAAAAATTCTGGAATCAAACTAGCTTAAAAAAAAAAAAAAGAAATAAAGGCATTTGTCTTCTCAACTAGCAAGTTCAGTGGTCGGCCAGGCTCCATACACAGTTCTAAAGTTCAATTCTTCATGATTCTTTGGCTCTCTGCTCTTCCATGTGCTGATGTCATCCTCAGACTAGTGGAAAGATGGCTGCGATAGTTCCCAGTGGCATATCCACACATGAGAAAGTCCAAAAAGAAAAAGAAGGTACAATCTTATCTGGTGTTACTTAATTTTTTTTTTTTTTTTTTTGAGATGGAGTCTCACTCTGTCACCCAGGTTGTAATACAGTGGTATGATCTCGGCTCACTGCAACCTCCGCCTTCCAGGTTCAAGTGATTATCCCACCTCAGCCTCCCAAGTAGCTGGGACTACAGGTATATACCACCATGCCCGGCTACTTTTTGTATTTTTTAGTAGAGATAGGGTTTCACCATGTTGGCCAGGCTGGTCTCGAACTCCTGACCTTGTGATCTGCCCATCTCGGCCTCCCAAAGTGCTGGGATTACAGGCATGAACCACCACACCTGGCCAATTTTTTAAAGTTATGAGTACTCTTTCTCCCACAGCAGATTGTCGTTCAGGTATTAATTGGCCACCATGGGTTTATAAGTTCATTCTTAATCAATAGCAAGGAGAATAGGACTGCCATAAAAGATGTACCGGTGGTACAAACTACTACTCTATGGAATTTTTGAAATGTATAGAGGTGTTTTTGGTTGTCATGATGCTTGGAAAGAAATACTGGCAATGTTCTAGATGGTCTCACCAAGAACTTTCCTGCAAAATGTTAATGGCATCTCCATTGTTATTTTACTTCCTTTTAAAAATTAAACACTGGGTTACAGAAATCAAGATCTACTCCTAAAGCTGGTGATGAGGTCAACCTCCTCTGAATCACATGGGTGAGGAATGCCTACCTGAACATGATTAAAATATTCTTAGGGAGGCAGTCAGGTGGAGAAAGCTTAAATAGGCAGCTAAGATGTCAACAATATCTCGTAAGCAAGACTGGAACCCTTGGAGTTCTCCTTTTTTCCTAACTAGTTAGACTAAAAGAACCTCAAAAACAAAAGTGGTCATTAGACTGTTATTTTTGCCCTAAATCCAAAACTGGATTATAAACCTTGTCTTACTTGAAAAGAAAAGGCTGGTCTGAAAAGAAAAGGCTGGTCTAAGAAATGCCTGTGAGTGTCAGAAATAAAGCATCCAAAGAGAATGATAAAGATTTTTTTCCTCCAATGCCTAGAGTAGAGCTAATAAAATCTTTAGACGTGGAAGACAGGAAGAGAAGGTAGAGATAGAAAGAGATGTCGGGGCCTCTAGAATTTGGAGGCGTTAGCCATAGGATTTGCTCAGTTTCAACAGCTTAATGAGTAGAAGAGGAGGAAAAAAAGAGATCATCTCACTCTTTTTACCTCAGCCTCATCATGAAATCATATGAAAAGAGGTCAAATCCAAGTTTCCTAGACCTTTAAATAAGGCATGATATCTCCACTCATCATCACAGGGAACCAACCGGTATCTTAGAATTTAATGAATTTAGAACATTCCTTTTCTTTGAGGATGGATATAAAGAACTATATAGCCATGGATCAATAGTTATCAAACTTGGATACTTATTAACTATGTAGATTCCAGTTCCAGATATTGAGAGGACTGGGATTTACATATACATGTATATATGTTTTATATATGTGTGTGTGTGTGTGTGTGTATGTATATATAACATATATATATAAAACATATACAATTATATTATATATATGTTTTATATATATATTATATATGTTATAGACACACACACGCACACACACAGTAATGATTCTGATAACAGATGGTCATGGTCCAGGAAACTACACTTCGAAAACAAATTTACACAGTACAATTAGGCAGTGAATGGCTTGTTTGTTAATGAACCAATTCAATACAAATTACACAAATGGAAATGTTTTTGACTGCATAGGAAATATTTTATTTAGAAGGGATGGATATAAAATTCATGTTAGACACTTGAGGTTAAAAAATACTGGGCTCAAAAGCAAGATATACACACACACACACACACACACATTTGTATATGTACGTTTATAAGAGTTACAAGACAGTCATTTAAAACTTAAGTTTAGATCTTTCTAAGAGTAATAAGGCCAAATAGAATGGACACCAATTTAAAAACTATATACACACAACAAAATATCTTCTTATGAACCAAAAACAAGATAAGCATTCAGAGTACGTGGTTTTAACTTCAAATCACTGAAAGAGGCACTGGAAGGAGGTAGGAAAGACAGGCTTTAAGCAGCAACACCACTCCTCCCCCACCCCCTCACAGTGACCACGTGGCATGGAGAGAAAATTAGTGCACTTGGTTCTGTGAGACATTGCATTCATCGTAGTGCTGCCCTGTCACAGCAGAAAGCAAAACTAGTCTGAACTCAGCTGACACTCTCCCACAGAGGGATTATTTAAACCAGGCCTAGCTATAAAGGAATCACCCATAGCAGCAGTTGGAACTTGAATTCTGGCAAGCCTCGCCACCATGGGCTAAACTACTCTGGGTCCCTAAATAATATTAAAATACAGTCTAGGCCACAAGGACTGCAACTGCTAAATGAGTTCTAGTAGACAACTGGGCTCAGAGCCAGTGAACTTGGGGAGCACATGACCTACTGAAACACCAGCTGGGGCAATTAAAGGGGTGCTTGCACCACCCCTTCCCCAACCCCATGCTGCACAGTTTGTGGTCCAAAAGATACCCCTTCTTTTCACTTGAGGAGAAGAAGAAAGGGAACAGTAAAGAGGAATTTGTCTTGCATTTTGAATACCAGATCAGCCACAGCAGAATAGGTCACCAATCAAAGTTTGAGGTCCTATTTCCAGGCCCTAGCTACCAAACGACATTTCTAGACATAGCCTGGGACAGAAAGGAAGTGACTGCCTTGAAGGTAAGGACCTAGTCCTGGAAGGACCCATCACATACTTCCTCTGAGACTACCTGGCTTCAGATGAGACTCAGCACATTCCCAGCTGTGGTAGCTATGGGGAGAGACTCCTTTTGATTGCAAAAAGTAGAGGGAAACACAAAAGAGATTTTGTCTTGCATCTTATGTACCAGCTCAGGAAAGGGGGGTAGAACACCAAGTCAGCTCCTGGGGGTCCCAAATTCCATACCTTGGCTATTGGAAGATATTTCTTGAATGGCTCTGTGCCAGAGGGGAGCCCACTGCCCTGAGGTGTGAGTCCGAGGCCTGACAACATTCACCATAAACTGACTAAAGAGATATTGACCATAAAAGGAACATCAGCAGTACTCCCCACGGTCCTGTGGTGCTGGTATCCATGGGGTGAGGCTCCTCTGCCTGAAAAAAAAGGGTGGTAAGAATTGGAAGAACTGTGTCTTATGGTTTGAGTGTCAGCACAGCAGCAGTACAATATAACACCAGGTAGACTTCTAAGGCTTTTTACTCTACTCCCTGGTTCCAAGATGGCGCCCCTGGACCTGCCCAGAACCTGGGGGATCTCAAAACCCTGAAAGCAAGGATAGAAGCCTGGCTGGCTTTACAACGTGATGATTTTAGAGCCCTGGGACGTTGAGAGAACATTGGCAATAGCCAGGCAGTAGTTACAGCAGACCTTGGGTGAGACACAGTGCTGTGCTGGCTTCAGGTCTGACCCAACTAAAGGGAGTACTTCAATCTGAAGGAAAAGGATGTTAATGAGCAGTAAGAAATCATCTGAAGGTAAAAAACTGGTAGTAATAGTAATAAATATACAAAAACACAGCATATTATAATACTGTAACTGTGGTGTGTAAACTAGTCTTATACTATGTGGAAAGGCTAAATGATGAACCAATAAAACATAATAAAAACAACTGTTCAAGACATGGACAATATAATGAGATATAAATAGAAACAACAAAAAGTTAAAATTTGAGGAGACTAAGATAAAGTGTAGAGTTTTTATTGGTTTTCTTTTTCCTGTTTGTTTCTTTCTTTCTTTATGCAAACAGTATTATTATCAGCTTAAATGGGTTATAAGATAGCACATGCAAGAATCGTGATAACCTCAAACCAATACACTTAAAAATATATGCATAAAATAAATAAAAAGCAAAAGTAATATCATTTCACATGAGAAAGTAAGTTTCACTAAAAGGAAGACAGGAAGGAAGAGAAAGAGAAGAGAAGACCAAGAGAGATTCAGAGAATAAATAACAAAATGGCAGGCATAAGTCCTTACTTATCAATAACATTGACTGTAAATGGACTAAAATCTTCAATGAAATGACATAGAGTTGCTGAATGGATGACAAAAGAAGACCCACTGATCTGTGGTCTACAAGAAACACACTTTACCTATAAAGACACACATAGACTGAAAATAAAGGGAATGGAAAAAATATTCAATGTCAATAGAAACCAAAAAGAATGGGAATAGCTATACTTATATCAGACAAAATAGATTTCAAGACAAAAATACAAGAAATAAAGATGGTCCCTATGCAATAATAAAGGGGTCAATTCAGCAAGAGGATATAACAAGTTTAAACATATACACACTCAACCCTGGGGAACACAGATATATAATGCAAATATTATTAGAGCTATATAGAGGTAGACACCAATAAAATAATTGTGTGAGACTTTAAAACCCCAAGTTCAGCATTGGATAGATCTTTCAGCAGGAAAATTAAAGAAAATCGGAATTTATCTGCTCTATAAAACAAATGGACCAATGGATACTTACAGACCATTTCATCTAATGGCTACAGAATACACTCTTTTCCTCAGTACATGAATCATTCTCATGGATAATCTATATATTAGGTCATAAAAAGTCTTAAAACGTTTAAAAAATTAAAACAATATCAAGTATCTTAACTGACCACAATGGAGTAAAATTAGAAATCAATAAAAATAGGAATTTTGGAAACTACACAAATGCATGGAAATTATACAATATGCTCCTGAATGACCAGTGGGTCAATAAAGAAATTAAGAAAAAAGATTAGTAATTTCAGGAAAAAAATGATAAAGGAAATACAACATGCCAAAACCTATGGAATACAGTGAAAGCAGTACTGGGAAGGAAGTTTATAGCTATATGTGCCCACAGCAAAAATGAAGAAAAACTTCAAAAAAAAAATAGCCTCATAATGCATCTTAAAGAACTAGAAAATCAAGAGTAAACCAAACCCAAAATTAATAAAAGAAAAGAAATTACAAAGGTCAGAGCAGAAATAAAGGAAATTGAAATGAAAAAAAAACAATACAAAAGATCAACAAAACAAACAGTAGTTATTTTTAAAGAATAAGATAGACAAATCCTTTTTCTAGAATAATTATGAAAAAATAGAGAAGACTCAAACAAAATCAGAAATGAGAAAGGAGACAGAACAACTAGTATTGCAGAAATTCAAAGGATCATTAGAGGATTCCATGAGCAACTATATGCCAATAAATTGGAAAATCTAGAAGAAATGGATTAATTCCTAGACACATACATCCTACCAAGATTGAACCAGGATGAAATACAAAACTTGAACAGGCCAATATCAAGGAACAATTTTGATGGCATAATAAATGTCTCCCCACAAAGAAAAACCCGAGACCCAAAAGCTTCACTGCTGAATTTTCTAGCAAATATTTAAAGAAGAACTAATGCCAATCCTACTCAAGCTATTCTGAAAAATACACAAGGAGAGAAAACTTCCAAACTCATGCTATGAGGCCAGTGTTACCCTGATAACAAAACCAGGCAAATACATATCAATAAAAAATAGTCCAATATAACTGATGAATATTGATGAAAACATCCTCAACAAAATACTAGAAAATTTAATTCAACAACACATTAAAAAGATCGTTCATTATGGTGAAGTGGGATTCATCTCAGAGATGCAAGTATCGTTCAACATATGCAAATCAATTAATGTGATACATCACATCAACAGAATGAAGGACAAAAACCGTATGATCATTTCAACTGATGCTGAGAAAACATTTGATGAAATCAACATCTCTTCATGATAAAAACAAAAACAAAACCGGGTATAGAAGAAACATTTCTCAACATAATAAAAGCCATATCAGATTTACCCGTAGCTACTATCATATTGAATGCAGAAAATCCAAAAGCCTTTCTTCTAAGATCAGGAATCTGACAAGGATGCCCACTTTTCCAACTGTTATTTAACATAGTACTGGAAGTCCTTGCTAGAGAAATCAAATGAAAGAAATAAAGGGCATCCAAATGAGAAGGGAAGAAGACAAATTATCTTTATCTGCAGATGATATTCTCTTATATTTGGAGAAACCTAAAGACTCCACCAAAAATCTATTAGAACTGATAATCAAATTCAGTAAAGTAACAGGACACAAAATCAACATACAAAATTCCATAGCATTTCTATATACCAATAGTGAACAATATGAAGTAGAAATCATATTAATTGAAATGAGAAAGTAATTCTATTTAAAACTACAAATAAAAATAAACAACTTGGAATTAACTTAACCAAAGAAATAAAAGATGTCTTCAAGGAAAAGTATAAAATATTGAGGCAAGAAGCTGAAGAAGACACAAAACATGGGAAGAAATTCCTTGTTCATTAATGGGGAAAATCAATATTGCTAAATGTCGGCACTACCCAAATTAATCTACAGATTTAATGCAATCCCTATCAAAATACCAACGACGTTCTTCAAAGACATAGAAAAAACACTCCTAAAATGTATTTTCAGCCACAAAATAACCAGAATAGCCAAAGCTATTCTAAGCAAAAAGAACAAAACTGGAGGAATCATATTACCTGACTAAATTATATTAATACTGCAGAGCTATGGTATAATGGCAGTATCAAAATGGCATGATACTGGCATAAAAACAGACACATAGATCAGTGGAACAGAATTAAGAACTGCAGATAAGTCCATACACCTACAATAAACTCATTTTTGACAAAGGGGACAAGAATATGCATTAGGGAAAGGACAGTCTCTTCAATAAATGGTGCTGGGAAAACTGGATATCCATATGCAGAAAAATGTAACTAGACCCTTATCTCTCAACATATACAAAGGTCAAATAAAAATGGATTAAAGACTTAAATCTAAGACCATAAATTATGAAAGTACTGCATGAAAACTTTGGGGAACCCTCCAGGACACTGTGCTGGGCAAAGATTTCTTGAGTAACACCTCAGAAGTACAGGCAATCAAAGCAACAGTGGACAAACAGGATGACATCAAGTTTAAAAAGCTACTGCAGAGCAAAGAAAAGACTCAACAAAATGAAGAGACAACCCAGAGAATGGAAGAAAATATTTGTAAACTACCAATCTGATAAGGGATTAACAACCAGAATATATGAAAATCTGAAACAACTCTATAGAAAAAAATCTAATAATCCAATTTAAAAATGGGCAAAAAGACCTGAATAGACATTTCTCAAGATACACAAATTGCAAACAGCCATTTGAAAAAGTGCTCAATGTCATTGATAATCAGAGAAATGCAAATCAAAACTACAATGTGTTATCATCTCCCTCCAGTTAAAATGGCTTTTATTCAACAGGTAGGCAACAACAGAAGCTGGTGAGCATGTGGAGAAAAGGGAACCCTTGTACACTGTTGGTGGGGTTGTAATTAGTTCAACCACTATGGAAAACAGTTTAGAGGTTCCTCAAAAAACTAAAAATATATCTACCACACAATACAGCAATCCCACACCTATGCACATACCCAAAAGAAGGGAAATCATTATATCAAAGAGATATCTGCACCCCCATATTTATTCCAGCACCATTCACAATAGCCAAGATATGCAGGCAACATAAGTGCCCATCGACAGATAAATGGATTAAGAAAATGTGGCACATATACACAATGGAGTACTATCCAGCCATAAGAAAGAATGAAATCCTATTATTTGCAACAACATGGACGGAAATGGAGGTCATTATGTTAATTGAAATAAGCCAGGCATAGAATGAGAAACATCACATGTTCTCACTTGTTTTTAGGATCTAGAAATTAAAATAATTGAACTAAAGGAGCTAGAGAGTGGAAGGATGGTTACCAGAGGATGGGAAGAGTCGTGAGGGGTTTGGGGAGAAATGAAGATTTTTAATGGGTACGAAAAGTATTTGGAAAGAATTAATAAGACCTAGTATTTAATAGCAAAACATGGTGACTATAGTCAAAATAATGTAATTGTAATTTTTTTTTTTTTTTTGAGACGGAGTCTCACTCTGTCGCCCAGACTGGAGTGCAGTGGCGCAATCTCGGCTCACTGCAAGCTCCGCCTCCCGGGCTCACGCCATTCTCCTGCCTCAGCCTCTCCGAGTAGCTGGGACTACAGGCGCCCGCCACCACGCCCGGCTAATTTTTTTTTGTATTTTTAGTAGAGACGGGGTTTCACCGTGGTCTCGATCTCCTGACCTCGTGATCCGCCCGCCTCGGCCTCCCAAAGTGCTGGGATCACAAGTGTGAGCCATGTAATTTTTAAAATAGGTAGAAGAGTTCAATTAGATTGTAACAAAAAGGATAAATGCTTAACTGGATGGATACTCCATTTACCCCGATGTAATTATTATGCATTACATACCTGTATCAAAATATCTGATGTAAACCATAGATATATACACCTATTATGTACTCACAGAAGTTAAAAATTAAAAGAAATAGCAGGTGTATTATTGAAAAAGAACAACTTCAGTTCAAAAGATGTCGAAGCTTCCTGATTTAACTATTCAGAATTCACTGTGTAAGATCATATGGAAATATAGAGCTCCCGCTCCCTCAGGAAACAAATTCAACACTGGCTTTAAAAATAGCCCCTTGGTAGAGTTGGGACACCAAACAGATGTTCGGACCCTGAATTGTTTGGCAGCTACTCTTAGTTCTATGGTAACACTAGAATTATTTTCTCATGCTCACCACGGTCTGTTAGATGGTTTTTAGCTTTTGGTCATAGTGATTTTTATATTTCTAACTACATGTTAGTGGTTTAAGAGCTTAATTTAGTACTACTCCATCTAAGAAACATATTAAATTGTGCTACTTTTAAATACTACCATGATCGCCTCAGTCTGAATAAAGAGCCAATGCCCATCAGACTAATCATCATCCTCAAACCACAAAAGACATGCATTTGAATAATACTTTTTCAGGGAACAAAGAAACTGCTGTATCAATGGCAAAGCCATAAGTCTTGACCATCTGGAGGACAGTTATTCTCTCAGAGCGTGTTTCTGTGGATTGTTGGTGTTCTGTGACCTGGAAGAAGGGTTCAGTCACTGAAATGGAATATGGTGATTATGGTAATTTCCAGATATTTTGTTAGATATAATTTTCTTATTTATATAATTTTAATGAAATAACAGTTGTCCCTTTCATTATGAAAGTTATACATTCTTATTATGAAGAATCTGAAAAAAAAAAAAAAAACAACGAAGGTGCAATGGCAAAACGAAAAGCTACTCTTTCTTTTACCAGAGATACTGCTGCTGTGATAAACACCATTAATATATTTGTGCTTTCCCATACAGTAGTTTTTCTAAGCATATATGTAATCATTTTAAAAAACTGAGATCTTACTGCATGTTTTACAGTATATCCTACTCTCTGTATATATTAAATGACCATAATTAATTGTCTGGGGCTAAAAGTGAGGGAAGTTAATTGACTACAAAAAGCACCAGGGAACTTTTGGGATGTCAGTGTTTCATGTCCAGATTCTGATAGTGTCAAAATTCATTGAATTGTTTACTAACAATAAGTTTAGTTTATTTCCTATAAATTATCCTGCAATAAAATTGACCAAAAAAATGAAAATTGGCTTGGCTATAAAAAACTATAAAAAGGTCAAAACACCACTGCAAGACTTATTTGGGAAACAAATGTCTCATGGCCATCACAAAAGTTCAGGATTATTTAAAATACTTTATCAGATTGATGAATGTGGCAAATTAGGTAATTTAGAAAATTTAGAGACGGTCAATTTTGGTGAAGGGAAAATCTGAAGAACAGAAGAAGTGTAAAATTGTACCTGTATTCATACATATGAATGCACATGTGTGTGTTTCTTGGAGTAGCGTAGGGTTATAATTAGTGACGTTGTCAGCAAAAGGACGTTTCAGTGACTATACTGCAAGCTAAGAGAAAGAAAAATGAAAACAGCTATAAAAGATGAACAGTATTTGAGACTTCTAGATAAGGAATGGCAAAATATATTTATATTAGAAATACTATGTACAGGAAAGCACATTCTAATATTCTCGAAAGCAAAGCAACTATTCTTGATCCCTGCAACAGGGTAACTTTTCTGCATAATTCAGGAAAGCAAAAATATGATTCATATCAGAAACTGAAAAGTTCAAACATGGTATCTCTCATCAACACCACCAAACAGTGTATAAATATGCTATGAGGTGGGGCAATCCACAAATGACTCTATGGTTGACAATTCTCTTTTCTATTAAGAAGTTGAAGATAAGATCCTCAAGGCCAGGCGCGGTGGCTCACGCCTGTAATCCCAGCACTTTGGGAGGCCGAGGCGGCCGGATCACGAGGTCAGGAGATCGAGACCATCCTGGCTAACACGGTGAAACTCGTCTCTATAAAAAATACAAAAAAAATTAGCGGGACGTGGTGGCGGGCACCTGTAGTCCCAGCTACTCTGGAGGCTGAGGCAGGAGAATGGTATGAACCTGGGAGGCGGAGCTTGCAGTGAGCCAAGATTGCGCCACTGCACTCCAGCCTGGGCGACAGAGCGAGACTCTGTCTAAAAAAAAAAAAAAAAAAAGATAAGATCCTCAAATAATCTTTAGTGAAAAATATAACCGTTGAGTGGAGAGAAGAAAAGAATCCTGCCACCTGTGACTAGAAAATTATATTATGATGACCAGAAAAAAAAAATTATGATTATTCGTCTCCCCACAAAGACAGAATATCTTTTGATTATTTAAATAAATTCATTGGCCATTAATATATGTAACAGTGTACACATAGAATAGCTTTGTAAATTGTATATCATAAAATTTACAGTCAAAACTATATCTCCCTTTTGAAATTAGCATTCATCTATTAAATCTTCTATAACTTTTTTTACTTGTAAATTGTCTTTTTTTATTTAATTTTTTTTCTATTTTGTAAACTGCCTCTTCATTTCTTTGCCCATTTTCTTCTGAATTCATTGTCTTCCTTTTAATGTGTAAGAACTCTTTACATTATCAATAAAAACCTCTCTTTCTCAACTTTGAATTGCAATTCTTCTGTTTTGCAAGTCTATTGTCCATTCACTTTCATTGTTATTTTCCGTAACATTGACAAAATTTATATAACAAATATGTTTTTTCTTTCATAGCTTCTAACCTTACAGTCTTACTTAAGAAAAATTCCTTCACCTCTAAAACGTACTCATAGTCTCATAAATATTCTTGTAGAATTTTTATTTTATATATTAGCTGTTAGGTCTCACTCCCTCTGGAATTTACTTTTGTATTTGGTATAAGATAGGAATACATTTTTATTTTCTTCCTGATGGAGAGCTAGTTGTACCAGAACCATTTGATGAATAATCCATCATCATCTCACCAAATTTGAAATCCTTCTCTTGACATATATACCTTTTTCATTTATATGAGGATCTATTTCTACTTGTTTATTTCTACACCAGTAGCACCACTATTCACCGAATGCTCCCCTTTTCCTTTTTCCAAAATTCTCTTGAGGGCTCCAGTTTCCCTATAGCCCTCTCAAGTAGTGTCTAGTTTCCCCATCACAATTTTGTTCTACTATGCCCAGTACCCTACGGAGGCAGGGTAGATGTTCTCTCTCTTTCTTATTGCTACATCCATACTCTGTTTCTCCTTTGTGCCCAATACCATCCAGCTTTGAAATTTGTGTCACCAGACTGTAGAACCCATTACCCATCAGTTGCAGGGTCACCTACTAACCTGGATCACTCTCCCTCATTCTATAAGAGTTTTAGCTTCAGGATCATTACCACTATTTCTAACCAAATAGAATTTTGCCCCACCCATCATTCCATATCCACTCCCTCAAACTTATTTTGCTAAGATTACCAAAGATTTCCAGAAAGCTAAATTCAATAATCAATTATTAGCCTTATTTTACTATTCCTAGTGGTAGCAGCTGACCAGTTAATCATTTTCCTTATTGTGAAGCAATTTATTATTCCTTTGGCTTCCAGAACATTACCTCTAAATGGTAGGCAATCAATCTAAGGGCTCTCTCTCTAGACTTGGTCTCTATGCACACCGACTCCCTTGGCCATTTCATCCTTTCATAGGTTTCAATACCAGTTACATGTGGACAACTCCCAAATTAAATCTCCAGCGCTTCTGGTCTGACTTTATATGCCGATATTAAACTCCCTTCTCAACACCTTTACTTGTGTGTCTGCCAGACGTCTAAAATGTACCATTCCTATATCAGTAAGAGTTCAGGGAAGGAAATTGAAACCACAACAGCTATTGTAAGCAAGCAGGGATCCAATATAGGGAATAAAATGCTAATAAAGTCACTGGACTGCTAGAGGATGTAGCCATACTGGCCTCCTTGTTTCTCTTCAACACACCTTAAAACGATTGTACTGGATGTTCCCCCACGCCTAAGTTGCTCTTCCCCTAAATATAAGCTTGGCTACCTCTTTCCTCGGGTCATTGTTTAAATATCACTTTCTCTAGCCTTATTATTTTTCTTTTACACACGTTTTTGGTTATTGTCTGGCATTCACTTTTCCATTTAAATTTTGAATTTGCTGAGCACATGACTTGTTTGTTCAGATTAAACTGACCTCTGAGACTCCTTAGATGCATTGCTATTCTTTGCTGGCTCTTTAGCATTCATATCAGTTGGCTGCCATATCCAAGAAGCTGATGGTGCCTTGAGGAGTGGTGGAAGCACAAGCCCTTCTCCTGTAGGAAGGAGGGAAGAAGCAGGTGGCCACTTAGTTCGCTCATGAGTCACCTGGAGAAAGCCTCCAGGTTCTCACTGTCTCCTCTCTCCGACTCAGGGCTATTAATTATCTCCTAATCAGGCTATTCCTTATCTCCTTTGGGGCCTGTTATGGACCAGATAGATGAGGTGTACTAATGTTGGGGTGGCAACGGACATAGATCTTCTCTTGGGGTTTCATAGAGCTCTGTGGCACATGGCTTTCAAATCTCTGCATTGTAACCCTAATCCAAAATCTCACAGACTTGTCTTTGAGATCTTGCCCTGTTCCAGAAGAAGAAAGATCTGCATTGGTTTTCTCTTCCCATAATACCTTAAAGCCTAATTTGCTCCCAGGGATGGTAGGATCCAGCAGCTGTTGACTTAGATGAGGTGCATACAAGCACTGTGCTTCTTCCTTCTCTAGAATATTCTATTTTTGCTTTCTACATAGCTAGATAATATTTTTAAAATATTAACCAGTGTGATTTCTTGGTATCCTCCTCTCTGCCCTTTGTTCCACCAGGTTGAACTACTAGATAATTCATTCAGTGAAAGGAAGTGACAGCCTCAAGCAAAAGAAGTATCTTCCAGCTTTTGAAACACAAAACTCCATTCTCTTTGGAGAATGAACTTTGAAAGAAAGCTTTAGAGTTGGAAAGACATCATAACCCCTTAGCTAGAATGGAAGTTCCCAGGCTAGAGGAAAAGAGAATCAGAAGGGAAGTCAAGAGAGTGGATGATGTTGGGCCCCAAAGAGAGGTCCAAGTTCCAGGAGTAGGTAAATCACCCCAGATAGGTTTGTAGAGATGAAAGCAACATAGACTTCTGCCCTGTTGCTAAGGACAGATCAGGGAAATGGCAAGTTACAGAGTAGAACTGGCTGTGTGGCTCATTTGGAAAATTGAGCCTTAGACAGTCTCATGGATTTTCCTTCTCCCATGTGTCATTTAGAAGCAGTAGATGCTTTACATATGCCCCAACATGAGAAGAATGCAGGGGAAAGGGGTCTCTAAAGGGAACCTTAGGTAAGGAATGATGGGTATCACTCTGGTGACCTGCATGTCCATTTTACTGCCGCTAGGACGGACTAATAGGTGTCACATCAAATATCAGTGTGGACATATAAAATAGAAGTCAAAATGAATCTTCAACACTTTGCCATATGTGACCTCCTTCATATTTCAAGCACAGCCCCAAAGAAAGGAATGGACACTCAGTAGACCCACAATAATTATATCCTGCCCTAGTGAATAGGATTTATAATAGAAATTCAGTTGTTTTAGAAAACAGAACTAAATTTCTTACAAGCCTTGTTTGTGGACTGAAGTTAATTTGCATGTAGAGTATCATTCTTTTTCTTTCCATAACTTTATTTCTGTCCCACAAGTTTTCAGATGTTGCTAGATTTATGTAGTGGCATATCTTTGGCTCCTCAATTTTCTAATCCTTACCCATTTGTGTGCCATTTTTCAGAATATCTCTACATGTTTTTGTAGCCCTTCTAGTATTTTCTTTTTTCAATGCATTCCCCTCATCTCTCATTAAATTATTCAGAAAAATTTACTCCAGGGTAGAAGTCTTAGTTGAATCCAATCAATTGTTTCAAGTATGTGTGACTTTGGTTGGGGTAATATAAAAATTATTAAAAATAATGCAAATCTGCTATGTAGACAAAAGCTGCTGATCAGTAGCAGGCCTGTGTAAAGGGCATTTGGAGAATTAGTTATATAACACCAACTGCATGAAAAATCAGTGCGACTTTGGTTGTATGTGTGACTTTGGTTGGGGTAATATAAAAATTATTTAAAATCATGCAAATTTGCTATGTAGAGAAAAGCTGATGATTAGTAGCAGGCCTGTTTAAAGGGCATTTGGAGAGTTGGTTATATACCAACTGCATGAAAAATCAGTGCAAAGAAGATTCTAAATGTTGTCTACATTATTTTCTAAATGTTGTCTGCTACTTTTGTCAAGGACAGAACTCACATGCCAAAAAGTCAAGTCTGTCAAACCCAGGGAAAGTCATCAGTCACTTGCAATTATAACTATTTCCCTATGTCTCCTACTCCCAGGTTTCAACTATAAAAATCTCTAATGTTTATTTTTTTCATATCTCTTAAACCCATCAACTTGCTGAGTTCCTCATTTCAGGCCACATATATTTTCAATACACATAATTATTATCATACAGAATCAACTTCATTAATGCCCTTAGCGATATAGTTCAATACAGTACAAACCGACATGAGAAGACAATTGAAGTGTAAATTAATAAAATATATGTAAAATGTTGAAGTTAATTGAAAACAGTAGGGAAGGGTAAGAATCACTGTGTCATGATGATAATGGAAAGTCACACAAGATAACATAGAAATAAATAATAAAATAAAATAAATAATTTTACCAAAGAAATAATTTTACCCAAATAATCAGTGCATTTTTAAAAACAAAGGAATGGAAAGTTTATGTTTCTATATTATTCATATTAAGCTTACTCAAATGTTTTTAGAAAGAAAAGAAATAAAGAACAGATTGGATTCATTTTCAAACATGTTGTAGTCACCTATATCCCTACCCACATATAGCATTATCTTCATTTTCATAAATTAAATAGTACAAGTAGAATTCTGTATGTCTGACAGTAGCAAAAATTTCACATAAATCCTGATTCACACTCCTAATGGTCTCCTATTACAACTATAATTAACAGATATTATGCATCTAACATGTGTAACCTGCAGATGTTAATGTTTTATACTAATGATGTCAGCAATTTTTCTGTAAATTTGTATTTTACTACTGCAGTTAAATGACCCAAATATCCTCAGTACTTCCACAAAAATTTTGCTCTGCATACTATCATGGAGTAGGCAAGAAAAGAAGTCTGCTTGCTTACAACGAACTTGGCAAAAAATCTAAACAAGTTAATAACAGAGGTGCATGGGCCCGGAGCACCAACTGGATGGATGCATCATCCCCAGGCACTCAACATTCACATGAAGATTGAGACATTTTTTAGCGGAAGCCCATGTCAAAAAGAAGTAATATTGTATGTTTCTATTTTGTGAACACATCACTATTTCTTTAAAACCAGTCAGAACATAAAAATAACACTTAGTATTCACACACAGCCTCTCCCCAACAAGCTCTAATTGTTTCTTCTAAGGAACTTTGACAAATGCTTTTGTTATGACATCTTTGCTAAGCTGCAGTGAATTCTGGACTTTTAATAGGGAAAAACTACTACATACCATTACAGTACAAGAAATCCAATACCAGTTTGCTCACCATCTTGGGAATAAGCAATGTTCTGCCTTTGCGGACGCAAGCGCAGACACGGTTTTGGCAAGAAAAGGCATTTTAATTGGTCAGACAACTAATTATTTTGAAAACAAGTGAAATTTAAGCATCTTATCTAACTAGGTTTTGTGACATCATATGATATTTTATATCTTTATTATGGTTATTGGCATACTATAGTTCAGAAGAAGTCAAGCTCCCTCAAGTCCTTCCAAGGAAATACAGTCAGATACAAAAGTCGGGCATCCATAATAATAATGAACTGGCCAGAGGCCATAATGCAGGGTCACCTTACACTAAATAGCCAAGTGATGTTTCTAGATCTTAGCCCTATGACATTACTGTGCCAAACAATCAGAGTATATGTCATATTCCTATGCAATTAATAGTTATCTTAAATTTCCAACATTTAGTAAAAATGTGTCAAGGACATTTGAGAAAATTTCCTAATATAGTTTCAAATTTTGGATGGTGCTTTCCTCCAATTTTCAGTGTTCTCTTCTACCTCTCCTTAAGAAATTGACTTATGGCCCAATACAAGGAAGTGTTCCACTCAGCAAATAGCGCTTGCTTCTCTGCAGAAAAATGACAACCACCTTACAGGATCCACCTCTGGTTATGGCAGCCCACGTTATCCAGTCCTGGTTTGCTTTAGTGGAATCTGTTGATTAGTTGTTGAAAATAGCAAAATTGTTTGAGCCAAAGAGTACCAGAAAAGAATGGAAGAAAAAAAGTAGCTATAAAAATGGGGAAAATAAGGCAAAAGGGACACCAATTATATATTGAGTACTCAATTATAGTGCCTGATATATAATAAGTCATGAGAAAATAGTGATTAGTAAACAACCAAAACAGAGGAGATATGTGTTTCTTACTTCCAGTGAGGAACTGCTCTCACTTTGCGAACACTCATTTGGTGTCTGTAATGCAAAGTAAAGGAGTAATGTTAACAAATATTTGTTAGGACTATATAACCTTGACAAAGGGCTGTCAAACTTTGAGACTGTTTCTTCATCTGTAAAATGGGATGAGAGTGATAATGTATGCATTCTCTAGTTCCTCTGCACTTATGTGTGTGCATATGGCATCGTGTTTATACCTGCATACTAAACTATGTAATATATCATGCCATGTTTATTTCTTATTTTCAACATTTCTTTCTTTCAGAGTTGCTTTAAATCAAGCCTTACTCGAGCCAGTTCTTTCTGGTTCATATATTTTATGGCAATACCTAGTGCTAAGAAATCTTGGTTTTTTATATCAAGAGGTTAAGATGAGTAAGAAATATGTCAAGCTGAAATACTTTCTCACAGTTCCAATCAGGTGATAAGGTTAAATTGTAACTCATAATCGGATCTGGTGGGTCAATAAAATAACTCTTGCATTATAGAATAAGTTTTAGCAAGACAAAGGAAAAGTCTAAATCTATGCCAGCCTGGATTATTATCAGGTATATTAGGATCATGCTCCAAGAAATCCATTATTTTCTAACAGCCTTGAAATATGGGTATTTGCTCTTATAATCTCTTGTTAAGGAAGTAGTGCCGAGAGCTGTTGAGTAGAAGAGAACTCAGCTATGGTTGCAAAACAAAAAATTGCTAATATCTGCAAGCTCAAAGAAATATGCTAAGAATGTCTTCAAATGGATTTTAATCTGGAATTTTACAAATAAATTTTAGACATAGCATGTTTAGTTTGAAATGCTATGATAGTTTTAATAAAATGAAACAATGGTTAGTCATCCATACTGAGAAAGTTGTTATTTTTTTAATTGAGATTTAACTGTCAGATGTCTTTTGAAAAATAAAAGCACTGTGCATAATCAACTCATCATATGAATACTGTTTCAATGTTAAAAATATTTTTCTGACAAAATTCTACTGTATCTAAGCTTTCAAATTTATTGACAGGTTATCATTTTGAATCCTACCATGTTTTTAATCTCCACACTACAATACCACCTTTTAAACTAGCATTTTATTTTCTTTTTGCCAACTGTATTATTTTTTCCTGAGAAATCTTCTCAGATGTTTATTATTTTCAAACAAACAACTTTTAGGTTTGATGATTTCCTGATCTAACCAGAAAACTATTTTTAAAAATCAATTTCAGTAATCTATATTTTTCCTTTCCTTCTATTTTCTTTAGTTTTACTTTCTTCTTCTTCTATATTCATGCTTTGAGTGCACTACATTAATTCTCAGCATTCTTTTATATGTAACACTTTTTGGCTAAAATTTTTCATTTATGGAGAAATTTAACTGCATTGTTATTTTCTTAAATGAGGTGCTCTGCTCATCATTTGATCATCACTAAATCATAATTTTCATTGTTTTTTTTTCCTAGATCCATGGGTTACTGAAAAGTATAATTTTTATTATCAAACATATGAAAAAGTGGTTATATTGGCCCCCTTTATTGCTATTTATTTAATTTTGCTACAATCACAAAATATGATCTTCATGATACAATATAAATCCTTTAGGAATTGTTTAGACACCTTTTGCTGCCTAGTCCAAGGTCATTTGTTTTTTGGAACTCTTCCACGTGTTCTTGAAAGAGCTGTATTTTCTACTATTTGGGTGAAATGCTCTGCATCTGTTCGTTAATCAAGTTCACTTATTAGGTTGATCAAATTATCTGTATTCATATTAGATTTTCCATTTTATCTATTGATTTTTTTTGTATGTTCTTTTTTAAACAATTACTCTCCAGCTCATTCATTATGACTTTTAGATTTTCTTTTACATCTTTTAGATTTACCTTTTCCATCATTTTTTTTAAATTTTTTTTTGGAACTTTAAATCAAGCTATATTTTAGTAGTATGTATGCATTTTTTTGAGAATTTTTATTATTATTATTATTATACTTTAAGTTTTAGGGTACATGTGCACAATGTGCAGGTTTGTTACATATGTATCCATGTGCCATGTTGATTTCCTGCACCCATTAACTCATCATTTAGCATTAGGTATATCTCCTAATGCTGTCCCCTTCCACCCTCCCCCCACCCCACAACAGGCCCAGGAGTGTGATGTTCCCCTTCCTGTGTCCATGAGTTCTCATTGTTCAATTCCCACCTATGAGTGAGAACATGCGGTGTTTGGTTTGTTGTCCTTGCGATAGTTTACTGAGAATGATGGTTTCCAGTTTCATCCATGTCCCTACAAAGGACACGAACTCATCATTTTTTATGGCTGCATAGTATTCCATGGTGTATATGTGCCACATTTTCTTAATCCAGTCTATCGTTGTTGGACATTTGTGTTGGTTTCAAGTCTTTGCTATTGTGAATAGTGCCGCAATACACATACGTGTGCATGTGTCTTTATAGCAGCATGATTTATAGTCCTTTGGGTATATACCCAGTAATGGAATGGCTAGGTCAAATGGTATTTCCAGTTCTAGATCCCTGAGGAATCGCCACACTGACTTCCACAATGGTTGAACTAGTTTACAGTCCCACCAATAGTGTAAAAGTGTTCCTTTTTTCTCCACATCCTCTCCAGCACCTGTTGTTTCCTGACTTTTTATAGTCTTTTCCAGATCCTTATTATCTGAATTTCCTGGGGTGTTAGATTTGTAATTTGTTATGTTTGCTGGCTCTTTCTATTACTGCTAGTTTGATCATATGATTTATAATTCTTTTATCTGGGCCTAATCCCCAGCTTAGAGTTGGTTTGTTTTTGTTTTCTTCATTGAGCCTCTGTGCCCTAGGTTACAAAAATGCCCTTACAAAGTGATTTTCTATTTCCAAAAAGGATTGTATAGCCCTTGTCCAATTTTTACTGTGTTTTGAGGGCTTCTAGTATTTAACCTACATATGCAGTATAAGATTAGATGCATGCATAGAACTGTGCATGTGCATGTATATGTATATATGTAAATGCACATGCATATGTGTTTGTATACATTGATTTTGAACTCTATGTTATCAAGAATATCTATGTGTTTGCCTGAGGATATGGGCCTGTTCATAGATAAGTTAGTCCTCCATGTGTGCCATTTATTTTTAGTACACTATGCTGCCTGAAGCCTTTCCTAACTCTTTTCCCTGACCAAGTAGATTTGCTTATTATTGCCTTTATACTTTCATGGCAGTACTGTCTATTATAGTAGTAATCCTGTTACTGGAACGCGGTCCCTATCCAGACCCAACAGAGGGTTCTTGGATTTCAAGCAAGAAAGAATTTGAGGTGAGCCTAGAGAGTCAAGTGAAAGCAAGTTTATTAAGAATGTGAAGGAATAAAAAATGGCTACTCCATAGGCAGCCCTGAGGAGCAGCCCCAAGGGCTGCTGGTTGCCCATTTTTAGGGTTATTTCTTGATTATATGCTAAACAAGGGGTGGATTATTCATGCCTCCCCTTTTAAGACTATATAGGGTAACTTCCTGACATGGCCATGGCATTTGTAACTGTCATGGTCCTGGTAGGAGTGTAGTAGTGAGGACGACGAGAGGTCACTCTCATCACCATCTTGGTTTTAGTGGGATTTGGCCAGCTTCTTTACTGCAACCTGTTTTATCAGCAAGGTCTTTATGATCTGTATCTTGTGCCGACCTCCTATCTCATCCTGTGACTTAGAATGCCTTAACCTTCTGGGAATACAGTCCAGCAGGCCTCCTCTGCCTTATTGCACCCAGCCACTATTTGAGATGGAGTTGCTGTGGTTCAAACGTCTCCAACAATCGCACCCCTGCAATTATCCTTTTACATGCTTTTTACTTACTGAATTGTGAATTCCTTGAAAACACAAGCTGTGAATTCTTTTTTCTAGCACTTAAAATTGTGAAGTCTGAAAAACTGGAACCAGAATGATGCAGAAACTGAAAAATATCCACTCAAATTTTTCCTCTATTGTGCTTTTTTTCAGCGCATATGAGGAACGTGGGGAGAGTATTTTTCTAACAAAACAAAGAAAAGAAAGTCAGAGTACCCTTGGGTACTCAACAAAATACACCTGTTAAAATGTGTATGCAAATGTGCCTTCAACTGACAGTTATCCTGAAAGAGACAATTTGACAAATTGCATAAGATTGCCCTATCAACATATTATTGGTAAGCCTGAATACTTCCTGAGTGTAGCCAGGCAATAAAGTAGAAACTTCAGCAATTAACTGGTGAATTTGATAAATAAATTAATCCAAGTGACCCATTTGTGTCAACATTTCTGCTTTTACTTTGAAAGAAATGGTCACTTTCACTCTCCACTTTTGTAGACAAGCCTTAGAATAAAAACAATGCATCCTGTTGACATAACAGGAAGGATATCTATATACATGAAATGCTTTCTATAACAGCATACTTTTATATCCCTTGCAATAAAATCTTAGGGAAGGAGGAACGATGTGGTTTCTTAGCAACTATTGTGTTGATGCTGTAAAATCATGTTTTATGTAAAACAAAATAAATAAAATCAGGATATCTGTATATATCAATACACATCAAACCCCACATTCCGCCAGTGCTCCTAAGCTAAAGCAAATAAAACACACCTCCTCTCAAAAATGTAAACCACCATGCAAATGGTAACTCTGTTTATGCCCCTTTAATCTTGGCTCATGACAGGCTACAGTTATTACACATTTTACCAACCTAAGGAATGATCATTAAGCAGGTATCAGCAATGCTGCTGCATATACTAACAATAATGGTAACAAACTTAATAATACCTTCAGAGAAGGACCTAAAGTATGGAAACAGTCAAGTAAACACAGGGGCCTAAAGCTACTTTTACAAGGTTCTCAACACTGTTGCTATTAGAAGTCAGGCCATTTAAAAGCTTAAATGAATATTTTTCCAAGGTATCTTTGTATAATTGGGGAGGGAGGTACTTACATGACCTGATTATAAGCTCCATGAGGACAGGAAACGTGTTTGCTGTTCTTTACCACTAAATCCCCAGCACTTAGCACGCACACAGTGCATAGTGCGTGGTGGGCACTCAGTACATGATGAGTGGATTTGAGAGGAAATTCTTTCCAGAATAAAATTAGAGACTGAATGAGGAAAAGCTCAACACAATTCACAGCTGCCTTCAAAGCCAAGTGCATAAAATAGCTGTGGAATTAAAGACAATTTGAATTATCATATAGGAAATACTCCTATTTACTTGCTGTTTTACAGCCTATTCTGCCATTATCTCAAGGGAATTTTATATAGCTCTGAGAGGATCCAGGCAAATGTTATCATTTCCAATTTACAGATGCACAGGAAAAGTAGTATCATGGGCATTTTATTGGGAATGGTAAAACCAAAATTATTTTTACAATTAGTAAGTGTAACCCCACATATCACCTATGTGATCCTGAGAGCACATGTCCTTTATTTGGGACTTTTTCTGTGTGTCCTCCTACTCTTTAAGACTCACAGCCTAGAAAGTACGTTGTACAAAGCCACACCTAGCATCACCTTTTTTTCTTATATGCCTTTGTAGTATAGAGTTTAAAGGCAGGATGTTTGATTACATTCATCGTGAATAACTCTTTGAGGCAGGCACTTTAATGATGGCTGACTCTCCAAAGGCATTGATGGACAGTTGAGTGGAGGAAAGAACAGAGATTATCCCTGGGAAATAATGAAAACCACAAGAGAGAGAATGATAGGAAAAACCGCTGTTATAGGAGAGATCAGATAAACACATGATAACTACCATATTTGAATCCATCACTGCATCATTTTTAGAATTTTCTGATTTGAAATTTCAATAAGGCTCTTCTGCCTCCGCAACATATTTCTGCTTTCTCTTGTTTGCCAAAAAAAGTTTTCCTAAAGTTGCACTCCAGAAATATCCAGGTTAGATTCATCATTTTCTCCTAGCTCCTGAAGGGATGGTACATAAGCGTTATCAGCTCCAGTGTGGTCACTACTAGTAGGTGGAACTAATGCAAGCATTGCAATTCTATGTAATTATTTCATTCGTTTTCCTTTGCATGCTGTGACAGCAGAATGTGCTAGCACTTAACATCTGGGAGTCTCCCCAGCTAGCCCTGCAGACATTAATGATTCCCAATGCAAGCGTATTTTAGGCTCAAGCTGGGACCCTTGTTAAAAAATGTTTCTTAGTATATTATTGGACACCATATTACACTCAAAAATACAAATTGCTTCCACTACAGATTCATAAACATCGACTGTCATTTGCCCTCAATACTGCCTGTCTAGCCTACTACATCCTTTTAATCAACATTTCCACTCTCCCCAAACTTCTATTTCAGGCATCCTCCAAACTACTCATTAATCAACTCCTCTACCACGCATCCTTCTCCCTTTTCCAGAGGACCTTACTTTTTACTTTACAGAGAAAATAAAAGCCACCAGATAGATATGATCTTTTCTCGGTTACAAAATTTATTTTCATACCTAATCTATAATCTATTTCTATAAGCTTTCACATAAGAGAAGCCACTCCTGTCTATGGACAATGTTCATTTATCCTAACATCCCATCCTTTTCAGGAACTTCTACTTATGGTAGCAATTATCCTTCTCTCTTTTGCTTATTCAATCCCTTTTTTTCATACAGATCTTTCCATTAGATTTAATCATGCTTAAGTCTCCACCATTAAAAAAACAAAAAACAATAAACAAACAAACAAAAAAACAGGCTGCACACAGTGGCTCACACCTGTAATGCCAGCACTTTTGGAGGCTGAGGCAAGTGGATCGCTTGAGCCTAGTAGTTCAAGACCAGCCTGGCTAATGTGACGAAACCCCGTCCCTACAAAAACTCAACCTGGATGACAGAGGGAGACCTAGTCCCCCCCCCCCAAAAAAAAAATTAAAAATATCTCATGGAACCTCATGCTTTTTCTGGTTATTTCTATCTCTCCTCCTGTCCTAACCAAATCTCTTCAAAGATTCCTCTATACTCATGATCTTTCTGCATTTCCTCACCTCTCATTCATTTCTATTTGACTCCATAAGCCTTTCAGCAACATTACAACTAAATTCCTGACCTCCATGTTGCTAAAAGCTAATGGACACTTTGCAGTTTTCATCTTACTTTACTGCAACAACTTTTCATATCATTGCCCACACCTGTTTTTTGGGAGACACATTCCTTTCTTGGCTAACAGGACACATTATCCTTTTCTCTCCTTCTCTTTTTCTCCATTTTTATTTCAAATGAATACTCTTCTACCTGGTCAATAAATATTGGAGTATATCATGACTTGGTTCTAAGCTCACTTATTTCATCATTCCCAGGTGAAGTCACCCACACTCATGGCTTAGATCACCACCTATATACGGATGGTTCCAAGGTTTTCATCTTCCATGTAGACCACTTTTCTAAGTATCAGCTCTGTATTTCCAATTGTTTACTTGAAGTTTCTTCAATGTTTCAAAGGCATCTCAGGACCAAAATGTCTAAAATTGGGCTAATAAACTTCCTACCCAAAAGGATTTCATTTTCCCCCACTGTTCACTGTCTCGTTAAGAGTACCACTGTCCATCTTGCTATACAAGCCAGAAATCCAGGAGTTGTCACTGTTGCTTCTACCACCCTCATTATCATGTCCAATCATCATAATTCTTATGTATTTTACCTACAAATGGGATCCACCCACCTCTCCTCTTATTCACTACTACTTCACTAGTCAAAGCTGCCGCCATAGCTCAACTACATTGCTGCTATAAATTCTTAACTGCATTGCTGGCAGCTGTTCTGGTTCCGCTCCAATTCATCTTCTTCCAAAAGCCAGGGTGATCTTTTTAAAAGAATGGAACATATTACTTCCTTCCTTAAAACTTTGAAATGCTATTAGGTTAAGGATAAACAAAACTTTTCAATATGTTCTATATGTTCTGACTCCACCCTCTTTGTCACATCAAACTCACCCTTACTCTCTGTGCTCTGATTACACTGACATTCTTTTAGTCAACCATGTTTTCTTTCATCACAGAGCTCTGCATGTACTGGCCCATAGGCCTGAGATACCACCTCCTTCCCTTTGTGTAATTATACTTCACACCTCAGATCCATTACCTCTTCTTCAGGAAATCATCTCCCTATTACAAGATACGTTCTTTGTAGTATTTGTCTCAGCTACCATTTTACATTGGATTTTTATGATTATTTGTTTAACAAGTCTTTTCATCCTCAGACCTATAGTTTCCAAGATGTAATAAAATATGCTTATCTTGACCACAATTTTATCCCCAGCACTTTGCTTAGTGTTAGACGCATAGTAAATGTTCAATAAATATTTGTTGAAAGAACATTTAAATAAATCAGAATGATGGAGAATGGCAGGGAAAAAGGAAATAACTAGCCGAAAGATATCGGTTAAAATAACACAAGTCAAGATATAGAAAAAAAAAAAGCCACGTCTTTACTTGACAAGAGGCAGACAAGAAATTCATTGCTTGACAAGACATTCCCATGCTGAGTAGACACTATGTGTGACATGACATTAATTACTAGGAAGTTGCAACAATGGATGGCTTCTAATGTGCTAATTCATAAATGTTTCTCATGACCCTTTTACACCTTTGCACCTTTTGTCACGTTGTCATGTCAGAATGATATGATTTGCCAGATGAAATACAGAAAGTCCACTTAAATAGTTAAATTTGAATTTTAGATAAATAACAGATTTGTTTCAGAGTAAATATGTTCCATGTAATATCTGGGACATACCTATACTAAAAAAGCATTTCTTGTTTATCTGAAATTCAAATGTACCTGGGTGTTCTTTTTGTTAAATATGGCAAACTTACCTTGTGTCCATATCTTTTTTTTTTTTTTTTTTTTCTGAGACTGAGTCTTGCTCTGTCACCCAGGCTACAGTGCAGTGGTGCGATCTCGGCTCACTGCAACCTCTGCCTCCCGGATTCAAGCGATTCTCCTGCCTCAGCCTCCCGAGTAGCTGGGATTACAGGCACCCGCCACTGTGGCTAGCTAATTTTTGTATTTTTAGTAGAGACGGGATTTCACCATCTTGGCCAGGCTGGTCTCGAACTCCTTATCTCACGATCCACCTGCCTTAGCTTCCCAAAGTGCTGGGATTACAGGTGTGAGTCACCGCACCCGGCCACCTTGTGTCCATATATACAGTTACTCTTCTGCTGTCTTATTGTTCTTTTCCTTCTCACTGTGGGTGAACTTAGCCTTCTGCTTTTTATTTTTATTTTCCCCCACTGATAACAGCTTTCACTAAACTTTACGCTGATAGCTCTTAAATTGTTATTTCTCTTTTCTTACCACTTATCTAAGGCTCTAACCTCATACACTAACTGCCTGCAGGCCACCTCTACCTAGATATCTCATCATTGTTTCAAATCTAAAATACGAAACATGAGGTCACAGGTTTAGCCTCCAAAATGTGTAGTCCAACCAGCCATTGCTGTCACTTAAAGGGACATCACCATTCTCCAGGTCTATCTGGCTTTTTTGCTGAACTTTCATCCGAGTGACTCCTTCCACTTGACCATTAAATGCAGGCATTTTCTTAGACCTGCTGATATGTCTTTTGCGAGCCTTTAACTTTTGTACATTGCTGCTGTCATCGGTCATCTCCAAGCTTCCCTCATAACGGGCCCCAAAATTAGTTCCTCTTTGGATGCTCTTCTTTTAGGGAGAAATACTTACTTACAATATTCAATCTTGGCACTGAATCAGGACAGGAGGCAGTGTAATGTAAATTGAGGATAACTATACTTAGCATACAAGATATTTGTACAAATATGCAATACATATGTATGTAGAGAGAAAATCATTATTATTATCATTAACCACTGTACAAGAATAACTACAGTGTGGATCATGTGTTAAATATTAACCACTGTTATGGAAGGCAATGGGAAAATGGAGTTGTATTCTCTCCCATTTGTCTTAGTCTCAAATTTTTCTTTGAAATTTTGATAACAATCCCTTCTATTTACATCACTCATGGATGCACACCAATATACATATATCCATGCGCCAGGGATGATATTTAAACAGGAGAGTTCCCTCAGTGTCAGTGTCTGAAATTTAAGTACAGAGACCTTTTGCCTCAACTACACAAATGTCAATTGTCTATTATTTTAGCTGTTTCTGGGCCAGTAAGTTAAATGCTTTTTAACCCAAATGCACACAAATTCTTAAAACTCTGAAGTATGGCTCACCTTCAGACCTTCAGTGTGAATTTTTTTTTCCTTTTTTTCTGTTTCTTTTTTTTTTTTTTTTTTTTTGAGGCAGAGTCTCACTCTGTCACCCAGGCTGGAGTGCAGTGGCACAATCTCGGCTCACTGCAGCTTCCACCTCCTGAGTTCAAGCAATGATTCTCCTGCCTCAGCCTCTTGAGTAGCTGGGACTACAGGTGCACACCACCACCTCTAGCTAATTTTCGTATTTTTAGTGGAGATGGGGTTTCACCATGTTGGCCAGGCTGGTCTTGAACTCCTGACCTCAGGTGATCCACCCGCCTTGGCCTCCCAAAATGCTGGGATTACAGGCGTGAGCCACCGCAATCAGCCTTCAGTGTGAATTCAAGCCATCATTACCTTCAACAAACTGTTCACGAATGTGTCATATGTTACTTTTGTGATGTAAGTGGAGGTTTGTAGACATTAGTGATTTTAAATGGGGAAAACATCTTAGAGAGAAAGTGCAACTTTGACAAAATTCAACAACCCTTCATGCTAAAAACTCTCAATAAATTAGGTATTGATGGGACGTATCTCAAAATAATAAGAGCTATCT